>NC_058132.1:220174941-220216261 GCF_016433145.1 Gracilinanus agilis
ATATATATATATGATTAAAAAAGACAAGGAAGGTTATTACATCCAAATAAAAGGCAGTATAGACAATGAGGAAATAACATTGCTCAATATATATGCACTAAATGGCATAGCATCAAAATTTGTAAAGGAGAAACTGGTAGAGCTCAAGAAGGAAATAGATAGTAAAACCATACTAGTGAGAGATCCAAATATTCCTCTTATGGATCTGGATAAATCAAACCAAAAAAAATAAGAAAGGGGTAAGAGAGGTGAATGAAGCCCTAGAAAAATTAGATTTAATAGATATGTGGAGTAAAATAAATAGGGACAAAAATGAATACATCTTCTTTTCAGCTGCACATTGTACATTCACAAAGATTGACAATGTATTAGGGCATCGAAAATTTGAAAACAAATTCAAAAGAACAGAAATAATAAATGTAACTTTCTCAGATCATAATGCAATAAAAATAAAAATTAGTAAGAGCACCTGGATAGACAAATCAAAAATTAATTGGAAATTAAATAATATGATTCTCCAAAACCACCTAGTCAAAGAAGATATCATAGAAAATATCAACAATTTCATTCAAAAGAATGAAAATGATGAGATATCCTGCCAAACTCTGTGGGATGCAGCCAAGGCAGGACTCAGGGGAAAATTTATATCCTTGAGTGCATATATTAACAAATTAGGGAGGGCAGAGATTAATGAATTGGGCATGCAATTTAAAAAATTAGAAAGCAAGCAAATTAAAAATCCCCAAAAGAAAACTAAATTAGAAATACAAAAAATCAAGAGAGAAATTAATAAAATCAAAAGTAAAGGAACTATTGAACTAAAAATAAGAATAGAAGCTGATATATTGAAAAAAACAGATAAAATATTCAACGTACTGGTCAATCTAATTAAAAAAAGGAAAGAAGAAAACCAAATTGACAGTATCAAAGATGAAAAGGGAGACCTCACCCCTAATGAAGGGGAAATTAAGGCAATCCTTAAAAACTATTTTGCCCAATTATATGGCAATAAATATAGCAATCTAAGAGATATGGATGAATATTTACAAAAATATAAATTGCCTAGATTAACATCAGAAGAAATAGAATACCTAAATAATCTCATATCAGAAATATAAATTGAACAAACCATCGAAAAACTCGCTAAGAAAAAAATCTCCAAGGCCTGATGGATTCACACGTGAATTCTATGAGACATTCAAAGAGCAACTAATCCCAATAGTATACAATTGATAATCAGCAAAGAAGGAGTCCTACCAAATACCATTTATAACACAAATATGGTACTGATTCCAAAGCCAGGTAAATCAAAAACAGAGAAGGAAAACTACAGACCAATCTCCCTAATGAACATAGATGCAAAAATCTTAAATAGAATACTAGGAAAGAGACTCCAGCAGGTGATCAAGAGGATCATCCACCATGATCAGGTGGGATTTATACCAGGAATGCAAGGATGGTTCAACATTAGGAAAAACATCTACATAATTGACCATATCAACAATCTACAAACAAAAATCACATGATTATCTCAATAGATGCTGAAAAAGCCTTTGACAAAATACAGCACCCATTCCTTTTGAAAACCCTGGAAAATATAGGAAGAGAGGGACCTTTCTTAAAATAATAAACAGTATATACCTAAAACCATGAAGAAGAATCATATGCAATGGAGATAAATTAGAAACCTTTCCAATAAGATCAGGAGTGAAACAAGGATGCCCATTATTTCCTTTATTATTTATCATTGTACTAGAAACACTAGCAGTAGCAATTAGAGAAGAAAAAGAAATTGAGGGTATTAAAATAGACAATGGGGAGACTAAGCTATCACTCTTTGCAGATGATATGATGGTCTACTTAAAAAATCCTAGAGAATCAACTAAAAAGCTTGTAGAAATAATCAACAACTTTAGCAAAGTTGCAGGATACAAAAGAAATGCACATAAATCATCAGTGTTTCTATATACTTCCAACACATCACAGCAGCCAGAGGTAGAAAGAGAAACACCATTTAAAATCACCCTAGATAATATAAAATACTTAGGAATCTATCTACCAAAACAAACACAGGAATTATATGAAAACAACTACAAAACACTTTCCAAACAATTAAAACTAGATCTAAACAATTGGAAAAAACATTGATTGCTCATCGGTAGGACGAGCTAACATAATAAAAATGACCATTCTACCCAAATCAATTTACATATTTAGTTCCATACCTATCAAACTACCAAAAAACTTTTTCACTGAATTAGGAAAAACTATAATGAAGTTCAGCTGAAATAACAAAAGATAAAGAATATCAAGGGAAATAATAAAAAAAAATATGAAGGAATGGGGCTTAGTAGTACCAGACATTAAACTATACTGTAAAGCAGCTGTCATCAGTACAGTATGGTATTGGCTAAGAGATAGAGGGGAGGATCAGTGGAATAGACTTGGGGTAAGTGATGTCAGCAAGACAGTATATGATAAACCCAAAGAGCCCAATTTTTTGGACAAAAATCCACTGTTTGAGAAAAACTTTTGGGAAATTTGGAAAACAATATGGGAGAGATTAGGTTTAGATCAACATCTCACACCCTACACCAAGATAAATTCAGAATGGTTGAATGACTTGAATATAAAGAAGGAAAGTTTAAATAAGTTAAGTGAACACAGAATAGTATACTTGTTAGATCTCTGGGAAAGTAAAGATTTTAAAACCAAGCAAGAGTTAAAGAAAATTACAAAAGGTAAAATAAATTATTTTGATTATATAAAATTAAAAAGCTTTTGTATAAACAAAAACAATGTAGTCAAAATCAGAAGGGAAACAACAAATTGGGAAAAAATCTTTATAACAAAAAACTCTGAAAAGGGTTTAATTACTCAAATATACAAGGAGTTAACTCAATTTTATAAAAAATAAAGCCATTCCCCAATTGATGAATGGGGAAGAGAAATTTATATGCAATTTTCCGATAAAGAAATCAAAACTATCATTAAGCACATGAGAAAGTGTTCTAAATCTCTAATAATTAGAGAAATGCAAATCAAAACCACTCTGAGGTATTATCTCACACCTAGCAGAATGGCTAAAATGAAATAAAGGGAAAGAAATGAATGTTGGAGGGGATGTGGCCAATTGGAATATTAATGCATTGCTGGTGGAGCTGTGAACTGATCCAACCATTCTGGATGGCAGTTTGGAAGTATGCTCAAAAGGGCTATAAAAGAATGCCTGCCCTTTGATCCAACCATACCATTGTTGGGATTGTACCCCAAAGTGATCATAGATAAACAAACTTGCACAAAAATATTTATAGCTGAGCTTTTTGTGGTGGCAAAACCTGGAAAATGAGGGCATGCCCTTCAATTGGGGAATGGCTGAACAAATTGTGGTATATGCTGGTGATGGAATACTAAAATGCTAAAAGGAATAATAAACTGGAGGATTTCCATGTTAAATGACCTCCAGGAATTGATGCAGAGTGAAAGGAGCAGAGCCAGAAGAACATTGTACACAGAGACTGATATACTGTGGCAAAATAGAATGTAATGGACTTCTGTACTAGCAGCAATGCAATGACCCAGGACAACTCTGAGGAACTTATGGTAAAGAACGCTACCCATATTCAGAGGAAGAACTGCAAGAGAGGAAACACAGAAGGAAATCAATTGCTTGAATACTTGGGTTGATGAGGATATGATTAGCGATTGAAAGTATCACCCAAATGCAACTATCAACAATTTGGAAATAGGTCTTGATTAATGACACATGTTAAAGCCAGTGGAAATGCATATTGGCCAGGGTAGAGGGGTTGTTGTGGGGGGGGGGGCAAAGAGTAAAGTAAGAGCATAAATCATATAACCATGTTAACTTTTCTAAAATATAAATATTAATAAATGTTTAAATATTGCAATTCTTAAAAAAAGAAGAAATCTGTAAGACTCGACAACTTTTACACAGATAAAATCCAGACAAAAGAGCAAACAGCAGAGGAGAACCAACAAATAATCATATTCAAACCTTCCCAAAATAATGAAAACTGCCCACGAGCTATTGAAGAGTTCAAATCTCAGATGATGAGAAAGATGGAAGTTATTTGGTGAGAGAATTGGGAAATAGCTCAAAAGGAAATAAACAGGTTAGAGGACAGATCCTCCCAATTGGAGAAAGATACCCCAAAATCAAACGAAATGGTAAACAAATTGGAAACCAAAATCTGCCAAGAAAATAACAGTTTAAAAGGCAGAATTTTGCAATTGGAAAGTGAGGCTCAGAAATCAAATGAACTGATAAGCAAATTGAACACCAGAAATAACCAGATTTAAAAGGAAAACTAAAAGATTATAGCCCAAAACCAGTCCCTAAAGGCTAGAATTGAGGAATTAGAAGCTAATGATCTCTCAAGACAGCAGAAACAAATAAAACTAAGTCAAAAAACTGATAAAATAGAAGGAAACATGAAATATTTCAATGAGAAAGTGACAGATCACGGAAAGAGGCCTAGAAGAGACAATCTGACAAACATTGGTCTTCGTGAAAAAACCAGAAATTAATAGAAATTTGCACTCCATACTAAAAGAAATTATTCAGCAAAATGTCCCGAAGTTCTACATCAAGAGGGCAATATAGACATTGAAAGGATGCATAGATCACCCTCTACACTAGACCCAGAAAAGACAACCACTAGGAATATAATAGCCAAATTCAAGAGCTTCCAAGTAAAAGAAAAAATCTTTCAAGAAGCCAGAAAGAGACAATTCAGATATCAAGGAGCACCAATCAGGATCACACAGGATCTGGCAGCCTTCTCACTAAAAGACTGCAAGGCTTGGAATATGATATTCAGAAAGGCAAAAGAACTGGGTTTACAACCAAGGAACACCTACCCATCAAAACTAACCATATACTTCCAAGGGAAAGTTTGGGTATTCAACAACATAGAAGATTTCCAAGTATTTGCACAAAAAAGACCAGGACAAAATGGAAAGTTCAATATCCAACCACAAAAATCAAGAGAAACATGAAAAGGTAAATAAGAAACAGAGGGGAAAGAAAGAAAACTCATATTTTTTTAAATTTGCCTCTTAAAGGGCTTCAATATGATCTAATTATTGGTATTCCTATGTGGAGAAATGTTATGTATAATTCTCTTTAAGAAACTCTATTCACTATTATATTATTCACTATGATAATAATTAGAAGAATTATTTATATGGAAGGGTTGGAATACTAAAATGTCTAAAATTATATGAGGGTGGGAAAGAGGGAGGTAAATAGTAGAGGACACCAAGAGAAACTTGAATGAATAAGAAAAAAATAGGATATTCTATTACACACAAAGAGGGCATGGGAAGGGGAAGTGATGAATACTATTATAAGAAGTAGAGGAAGAGAGCATTAAGAGGTAATAGTTAAACCTTATCTCAGTGTAATTAACCCTGAGCAGGAAGAGTAGCTTTATGCATTGGGATATAAAACTCTATCCAACACTACTGAGAAAGTCAGAAGGGAGAAATCAAGGGGAGCAGGGGAGCAGGGAGGTCATAAAAGGGAGGGGAGAAGAAGGGGGAGGAATTCATTAGGCCTTAAAAATAAATTGAGAGGAATAATAAGGGAGGGGGTAGAAAGTGAAGTAAATCAAGGGAGGGGACAAGGGTTACTGGCATAAAGCAAACCACTGGTTTAAAAGGAAATAGTGTAAGAAAAAGGAGTAGAACTAGGAGAGGATACCGAAATGCCAGAGAATAAGAAACACAGCTGCTTGAACAAATGCATTGAGGTGGACATAATTGGGGATGTAGCTGGAAACTACCACACCAATGCAACTATCAACAATTTGGAAATAGGTCTTGATCAATGACACATGTTAAAACCAGTGGAAATACACATCAGCCATAGGGGGAGGGGGAAGTCGGGGGGTGAAGAGGAAAGTAAGGGCATGAATTTTGTAATCATTTTAACTTTTAAAAAAATAAATATTAATAAATGTTTAAAAAAATTTAGAAATGTTGTTGAAACTATACATGTGAGAGTAGAAGAAAGGCTGAACTAGAATGGTAGTTGTTTGAGTGGAGTGGAAATTTAGAGGTAGAAATAGAAAACTGTGACAACTGAGGGAATATTCAAAGTAAGAATTAATAGTTGAGGTTTGTACCAAGCTTTTAAACCTCTATGACTGTAAGCATCATATAGTTCTTAAAAAAGATAAGAAAATCAGGACTGGAAACATACATGTAGGAGTCATTATTATAAATATTCTTCCATCTGATATCACGTATAGGACATTTCAAACTGAATGTTGTAGAAATACTTCAAATTCAACATGTCCAAAACAGTACTCATTATTTTTTGCCCCCAAATCCTCCCCTCTTTCAAATTTCCTCATTATTGTTAATGATATCCCCATTCTTCCAATATTCCATATACAAAATTTTAGCAATATCCCTCACTCCTCTTTCTCCCACCCACATATTCAATCAGTTTCCAAATTCTGTTATTTCTGTCTTCACATCTCTTATATGATTCTTTCTACTCACACAGTTATCATTTTTGTTTAAAACTCCATTACTTCTCTCATATATTATCATAAGAGACTCCTAAATTTTTTCCCCTGACTCAAGTATCTCCTCATTTTTGCCCATTCTTTTTATTGCTTCCCAAGGGATTTTTCTTTCTTTTTTAACTCTAACCTTCTTCCTTGCAATCAATATTGTGTATTAGATATAAGACAGAAGAGCAGGAAAAGTGGTGAAACAACTTGCCCTGGGTCACACACCTAGGACATGTCTGAGGCCAGAAGAGGTTATTTTCTTAAACGAAGCTGAGACCATGTCAGCCCTCTACTCAAGAAACTCCAGTGGCTCCCTGTTGATTCTAGAATTATTTCTAAACTCTTTTGTTTAGCATTTATAGCATTTAACAATCTTGTCCCAAACAATCTTTACAGAGTCATTAAACAAGTTTCCCTTTCTGTAATCTAACTTAACTTCCCTCTGTCCTTGCAAAAGGTGGAATCATCTCCCATTCCCATATCTTTTTGCTCCCTCTTTATCTCTTCCTCCCAGATGAACCTCAGGCTCTAACTCTACTATGAAGCTCCCTGCAACTGCTAATGCCCTCCTTAACATATACATATTTATATATGTATAAATGCTCCTTATGAGTATAGATTATTTCATTCACTACATTTTTGCCTGCAGCACCTATCAGGAGTGCCTCAACTGTAGCAAGAATTTGATAAATCCTTGTTGACTGAATGAAGTAAATTAAACTCTTGAGAGTGGATAGGCTTATTGAGAGAGTGTAAAGAGGAATAGAAGAGGATCCTTAACTCTGGGTTCACAAAGACCAACTCTAGAGAGTCTACCTCTAGAGAAGTCAAGTTCTTTTTGTGGATCTTTGTGGATCTCTCTATGTATCTACAACCTAGACTAAAAGTGGAGAAATTTCTAAAGCAAAAAAAATTCTCTCTTCACGAATTCTCTTTCCCAGTTTTCTATATTCCTTCTCATGTTATTTACTAACTTAGGGAAGATATAAGATTGGTGTAGCTCTGCCCTCCCACTCTTTTTAACCCTGATCATGGTTTGAGGAGGTGGTGTGAGTTCCAGGCAGGACAATTTTTTTTACTTTTATTCTTATATTTTTCCTAGTTCTAGTAAGTATTAATAAATATTATAAAATAGAATACTTGTAGTTATGGGATATTAATTTTAATTTTGCATTTTTTGTGACCAGAAGTCTAGAGTTTAGGATCTTTGCTCCTCTCTAAGAGGGTAGACCAATTTTTTTAATATAAAAATGACAGATTAGTTTTAAAGGCTCTGCTGCCCTCACTGTCCTCCTACTCCTGCTGCAATTTCTAGTGTCTGTAAGCTGCTACAGTTCACATTATTGCTCCCCTCGCTCCTGCTCCAGCCTCCCTACCACTGCTATTTACCACAAGGTCTGAGAGTTGTTTGGAAGCATCTTCTTTTTCTTGTTGAAAGAGTGAGATCCAAATCTACTTGGGCTACTCCTCCCCACAACCACAATAGGTCTCAAACCTGAACTAGATGCTTTTCAGCAGGGGAGCCCAGCATGGAGCAGCTTTTCAACTCTGTCTACCCCAACAGCAACCTCGCTAATGCAGGGTGGCTTCCATGCTCCTAGATGTGGGGATGGGGATTGAGATGTCACTGGGAAGAAACATTTCTCTTTCAAACCTCTTAACTTTACTCTAAGCCAATACATACTAGGTTAGTGCCATTTATGGACAGGAAGTAGAATTGCAAGGATGACCCATTCTATTAAAGAGTTGTGCATTGCCAAAGTTTTAGGATGTCTTTTCTTTCTTTGTTCCTGGGTGAACTTGTCCTTTCTGTTAGCTTGAGTAATCTTGAGATACAGAGGGGAGATTCATCTCCCTACACTCCCTTGATATTTTGGCCTGCTCAGTCTCTGTAAAACATCCAATATTGGATTCATCCACATTATGCTCAGTGTGGGTATAGGGAACCCCAGAAATGTGACTAAAGGAATCTAGACAGATGATTATATTAGGGAGGGGAAGAAACCTCAAAGACTCTGGAAGTGAATTTTAAGCCTTTCAGACTCCATTTGCCTTATTGATGTTAACTCTTTCAGTTTTTTCCCCTACAAACAGTGAAGAAGTCTCTGTAATGTAGCTATCAGAATTAGAAAAAAGGACTCTTGAATTCTTTGCTCACATCCTATCATATGTATTGTATTTGCTGATTGTTTTAAGATTTTTTTAAATTTCATATATTGATCTAATCTATGATACTCTGTTACACTAGATCATTTTTAGCTACTGTGTTTTGATAGTTACCTATATATTCTGTTACATTGTCTTTATTTGTACCCTTCCCCTATAACTAGACTGGAAAAATACCATTTTAAAAGTCCATAAACAACTTGGTAAAACCCTTTTCCATAGCAAAACCATAAATCCTTATGGATGCTGTACTTGTCACCAGATCCATCCTCATCACATGTTGTCTAAATGGCCTTTTGTTCCTTTTTGCCTTTTAAAATTGTCACATAGATGATAATGGATGGACTCAATGAAACTGCTTACAACCTTTGTAGTATTTAATGACCTAAAATTTTAAATTGATTTTAAGGGGCCTTCAGAAATTATTTTTAGTTATCCAGTAGCACTAGTACCTCTGACTTATCATTTGCCTACCTTTTTGTTGTTTGTAACAGGAGGTAAGGGTCTATTTAGCAGTTTGATTGAAGTGCAATAGTACTATTTCATTCACCACCTCTGCATTTATAAAAATGTAATGGATGAGACATCAAAAATGATTTTCACTATTGTGTTACTCCCCTCCACATTGCAATGGATAGGACATATAAATACATGACTTCTACAGCTTCTGCAGTCTCATACCAGAGGAGAGAGGTTTCCCAAGGGGCTTGGCTATTCCTTGATGGGATATAATCTCATCTGGAACATGGGATGGTTTTCCCAGGGGGCTTTGTAACCCCTAAATGTATTTTTATATTTGTAACTAGTCAGCTTACTCTACCCTTCCACCAGATTGATCTAGATTCTTGGTGACATTTTAGACCAAAAAGATTTTCTTTAGCAGTACAGAGTTTTGATTTTTTGGTTTGTTTATTTGTTTTTGGTTTCTTTTGTTTTCTGGTTTCTTATGCCAAATTCTGGAATTATGGAAGTAATTGACTTTGTTAGAAATATATTCACCAAGGTTGAAGGATTGGCTAGATCTGGAAAACTTGTTACAAGTATCCATGAGTTCATAGGTCTTTTTAAATGTCACACAGCAAGTGCTATATAGAGACTCATGTGAATCCTAATGATAGTGGGTTTGTTTGTTATTCTCATTAAATGTGCTCTTATGATTTGGGGGAAATTTGGTACTTTTTGAATGTGCATTACATGCTGTACTACTGTTTTATAAAGCTGTTAATTAGTGAAAATCAGGTGTACTCATACTGTGGATCATGGCCAAGTTAATAAAGAATTGGATATCATTTTTGAGTGAGAAACCTTTGTATTGTGCCTCTAATCAGATTATACCTTTTCATGGGATATGAACTATACAGTTTTGAATTTTAAAAAAAAATATTTTTTCCTTGTATGTGCAATAGAGTATTTGAGTTTTCTTTTTTCTCTCATTTTTGGTACTTGATTAACATGTTACCAGTATTAACGTTTTTGTTTTTTATTTTGCACTAGTATAAGTTTAAAATGTCCATTACCTCTAATGTCAATGCATACCCAAAAACGTTAGACTATGGAAACTTGCCACTGATTGCTAAATATTATGGAACTTTGATTAATGATTTTGTCTGATTCCAGGAGAAGGGATCACAAAAGCCACTGCATGGTGACAAAGAGCACAAAATTAACTTGACAGTGGTTATGAGCACAAGGTCGAGGAAACCAACTAATCCTGGTTGATTTGATGATATTCTGAACCAAGGCAGGGGACTTGAACTTGTTTGGGGGTTCAAGGAAGCAGCTCTTTGACAAAGTCAGATGCAGGATTCCCTCAACCCAGATCTGGACTTCTACCAGGTAACTCAGTTTGCCTGCCATTTTGCCTCCTCTATCCCTGAAAGCAAAGGTAAAATCAGACCAGGGAATCATATTTCCCTTTTGCTTCAAAAATTTAGTCCCTTTCCTGTCTTTTGTGGTGTGGAAATTTTATGTAGTCCTGGTTGCCAATGGGTAAGTGTTACATTGTTATAATTGCTACTGGAGGGACATAATTCAAGGGCCCTGATTTAAGGACCTGTTATTGGCTTATTTTTCCATACTTGGAATTGTTACACATGAGACTTTGATATTTTATATTTCATCCAGAAGAGTTTTTCTTTTTTTTTCTCATTTTGGTTTTCTTTTGACAATTGATTCATATACTTCATAAGTCAGCCACGTATCCCCTTGTGATCCATGTATTGATCAAGATCTTCCTCAGGGGGGGAATTGTAATATTGTCATGAATTCTAGATTTATAAATTTTTTTCTTGTTTGAAGGTAATTTTAGGGTGAGAAACTTGCTACCTATTCAAATCAAGAAAGTGTATTGTTTGGAGAAGGATCCATAAAGAACCCTACCTAAACCTCACACAGAACCAAAAGATCCAGAATGAACTTTGGGTTGTAGTTAATTTGAACTGTGGGAGGTTGAATGCATTTATTTTGATTTTAAACTCTTAGGCCAAAGGTGACTGTCTCCAATTGGCTTTTTGTCAATGCACCGAGCAATTATTAGTTTTCTTCTTTTTCTCTTTTATTTTTCCTCTTATTGCCAAATTATTATAATTTTCTCTTAGAAAGTGATATAACTTCTAGTTAAAGATCTTTAGAGATATAAGTAGGTTATATGTACTGGTTGATTGGGGAAACTAGGCATGTAAATCTGGGAGATTTCTACTTTCTTGTTTCCCAATGGAATCACAGGGAGGATTGTGTAATTAGAATTCTCTCCCCAAGAACTCTTGTGCCCAGTTTCCCATGTTCCTTCTCACATTACATACTAACATAGGGAAAATATAAGTTTTGTGTAGCTCTGCACTCACACTTTTTCCTCCTGATTGAGGTTTGTGGAGGTGTGGTGAGCTCCAGGCAGGAGAATTTTTCTCATGTACCTTGACTCAGGCTTTTACTTTTGTTCTTGTATTTTTTCTATTTCAAGAGATTATTAATAAATTTTATAAAATATAATACTTGGAGTTATTGGATATTAATTTAAATTTTATAGCAGTGAGTGAAGAGCAAGCCAAGAGCAAACCATACCCCCCACCAACCTATACATCTGCTCTCACAGGTTCCAAAATTAATCCCAAGCTAAGTCAAACCCTGAGATCATGCCAGGCAAATAGAGGTCCAAACCAACTAATAGCCCGTGAAATTGCAAACCTTTTGAAAAGCCCAGAGTACTAGCCCAAGGCAATCTGGACTGAAGGGGGCTGATCTATGAGGTACCAGAGCAAATCCAGGAAATCCAGTCTAGGCATGGATTGAGGAAATAATCCATGCTTTTGGGTGAGGACACAGTTCATACAGTTCTCAGGGGAACCCCTGGGATTGTTTTGCCTAAAGCTAAGGGTGGAGCTTCAGGACAAGGCAATCAAGGGTGTACCTGATTGAATCAAGACCATTTTGAGACCAAAAATATGAACCTAAGCCTGGGGCTAGAATCTAATCAGCACCTGACATGATCAAATTCAGAATGAGATCAAAACCTTACACCCCTGAGGAAAATCTTTAAGCTATCAACATCTCAAGGATCAATTGAATCAGCAGGGGTGGGGCAGGGGACTCTTAGAGCTCTCAAAAATTACACCATCTGGTAAACTTCCCTCCAAAGAAGGACTGAAGAGGGCACCCAAACTTCCTAGAAAATGGAGCCTAAATATAATTAGATAGGAAAAATGAGCAATCAAAAAACACCTAACACTAAAGACTTTTTATTGAGACAAAGATCAATGTGTAGACACATAAAAGTACAGCAAAGCAAAGGAAACACATCCCAAATCCAAAAGAAAAATATGGATTGGACACAGATTCTAGAAGAACTAAAAAAAACTTCAAAAACCAGTTATTAGAGGTAGAGGAAAAATGAGGAACAGAAATGAAAGTGATGCAAGTTGAAAGGAAAGTAAGGCAAGAAGTAATGAAAGTGATGCAAGAAGAAATAGGCCAATTGGAAAAAGAGAATCAAAAACTGACAGAAGAAAACCAGGTCCTAAACATCAGGATTGATCATCTAGAAACTAAAGATTTCATGAGAAATCAAGGAACAATAAAGCAAAATCAAAGGAATGAAAAAAAAAAACCATGAAATATCTTATTGAAAAACAACTGAACTAGAAAAAAGATCTAGGAAAGACAGTCTGAGAATTAGTGGATTTCATTAAAACCACGATAAAGAAAAAAATCATGAATATCATATTACAAGAAATTATGAAAGATAACTGCCCAGAGATCTTTGAATAAGAATAAAATAGAAATTGAAAGAATTAACAGATTGCTTCCAGAAAGAAATCCTTAATTGACAACTTCCTGGAATGTAATAGCCACATTCAATGTCTACCAAGCTAAGTAAAAATACATCAAACAGTCAGAAAGAAATAACTCAAATACCATGAAGCTACAATCAGGACCACTCATGTCTTAACAGCTTCTACATTAAAGGATCAGAAGGCAAAAAATATGATATTCAGACAGCTTAAAGATTTGTATTTGCAACCCAGAGTCAAATATCAAGGAAAACTGTGTATACTCTTAGGGGGAAAAATGGTCATTCAATAAGACAGAATATTTCCAGGCATTCCTGAGGAATAATCCAAACCTAAACAAAAAATATGAAAGCCAGAAATATAAATTAAAAAAAGAAAATTAAAGGGACTATGTGAGGTAAAAATGTTTATGTGTATAAGTTTTAAAATCAATATTCAATGCCTCCAAAGTATGATATTTGTAAGGATTTTATTAAAAGTACAGGGAAAGAGTTCCAACTCACCCTTTACCATGCCGCCTCCTCTCCAAAACACCCCATCACCATGCCCACAACAACTATATCAAAACCATCCTAAAAACCCGCAACCAATAGGAAAAGGCTTAAGGAATTATGGGTATGGAGAAAGGGAGTTTGGGTAATGTAGTTTAAAGGGGTACAAGGTCTTTTCAACTTTACATTACCCCTGTGATCCTTTGTGAGACAAGTCTCCCCAATGGATCATGAAAACATAATCAAATTAAAGTTTACAATAATTCAGAGATAAAAGGGAAATAAAAGGGAGAAAGAACAAAACCAATGTTCGTTGCATTGACAAAAGCCATTTAGGGGGCAGTCCCCTTTCTGGCATAAAGTGTACATTCAAAATAAATACATTCAACCCCCCAAAGTTCAAATTCGTTATGTCTTGAAATTCACTCTGTATCTTTTGGTGCAGTGTTTGTTCTTTGCATGCATCTTCATGGTGTCTTCTGGATTCTGGGAGGTAGTCTTCTGTTCTAAATTAGGGTCAAATTCAAGTCCAAATTTACAGAAATAATATAGTCCCTCAGAGGAGAACAACTTTACATTCCCACCTGAGGAAAATACAGGGATACACATGGGAATCACACAGGAATACATGGTCAAGGCATAAGGTATATGAATCAATTCTCAAAACATCAAAGAGTCCAAAGAAAAATAAAAGGACAAAAGAAAAAATAACCTCGGAGGTAAATATAGGATATCAAAAAATGTGAAAGGGAAAAATTCTAGGAATCTATGTCCTATAAGCTTTGCAACAACAATCACTCACTAACCCAATTTAGTAGCCTGGACTACAGTAAGTTGTTACATCATGAAAGAAATGGAAAAAGGAGACTAGATCTCAAGACAAATGGTAAATAGCATTTTTTAGCTCAATACTTTTCTTCCCTTTCAGAGATAATGGGGTCAGAACAATTCAATATTGAGTTCTTGATATCAAGTGTGGTACAAGGACGTCCTAACACTTGATGTGAATGGGATGAACTCACCCTTTAAACAGAAGTGGATAGCAGAGTGAATTAAAATCCACAACCCTACACTATATTGTTTACAAGAAAAACATTTGAGGCAGAGTGATAGACACAGATTCAAGGTTAAAGGCTGGAGCAGAATATATTATGCATCATCCTATATATTTCCTACAAAACTCATCAGCAGAAGTTAGAATGAATTTTTAAAATATTTTTTATGGAGTATAAGTGGATGCAATTTTTAATAATAATTTTCTGGAATTTCATGATCCATGTTCTCTAACTCCCAACCTTCTCCCTCCTGCCCTACCCAAGATGACTGGTAATATGATATGAATGGTACATGTTAATCAGAATATGAAAGAAAACATGTATCACTTATGCTAGAGAAAAAATTACTTTATTACTGTTATTGTGTACAAAGTTTTCCTGGTTCTTCACACTCTACTTTGTGAAGATGACATTAACTCTACCCTGCCCATTTTTAGATTTAATCATCAGAAGCTTATATACTCCACTTACACATGAGTCAGAGAGGTTTGTAACCCATACGTGTGAAAGTTGGTGATGATTTAGAATCAACTGTCTGCCCCCTGGACACTCCTAAGCAAAGCTTTAGCTATAATTGGTAGACATAAAGTGGGAGGAAAGCAAAGGAAGTGACAAAAGGAATAATAGTCTTCAAAAGTGGCCAGTCTCTTTTGACTAAAGCTGGACTTTGGAGAAGTTTGGCTGAAGAGCTTATTCCGCTTTCTATGTCTCCTTTTGAAACACCATGCCCACATGTGTGAGTGAAAAAGGCTAACTCAATTCCTTGGCTTTTTTCCTGGAGTTACTAGCCTCTGGAGGGGTCCCTTGTCTAGAGGAGGCCTCTTGGCTTAAACCCTTGTAAACTGACCCTTAAGTCCTCTGGCTAGGGCTACTAGAGCCCTGCCAGAGTAATCTCATGCACAGTAACTCCTGGTTAACACTCCCTCCCCTACTCCTTCTCCCAATGCCCTGCCTCCCCCATCCCTTCTCCCATCCCACAACCAACCCCAACCCTGAGGAAATCTCACCCTCCTACCATATCAATTCCTACCTATGCTACCTTGGTACCCCCCACAGCCAATTCCTAGGAAAATAAGACCACTGACCAATTCTTATGAAGGCCTTTTCCCCTTAAGGGCAGTGTCCACAATAGGATGCAATGGGGACATGGTAACCCTACACCTTTTTCCACCCCTATATATAAAGGAATTGAAATGGAATATTCCTAGTTATGAAGATGAACTGATCCTAGTAACGAAAAAGATGGTTGATATATTTTTCCAATATAAACTGTCTTAAAAAGATTTTGAAATTTTGCTTCAGGCTTTTCTAAAGGAAACATGAGAAAAATAAAATCATCTCTCATGTTAATAAAGTCCAAGGGTACAAAGCAACACACTGGCCATCTCAGTATGTTGAATGAAACTATAATGCCCCTGAGGATAATTTGCAATTATATCATTGTAGAGGGGCTTTTCTAACAGCACTGTGAGAATGCTCCAAAAGGCCAGTTACATGGATCAAATTTGAACACCTTAAACAATCTGATGATGAGACGCCCTCCCAAATCATTAATAGATTCATTGACCGTGAGGGTAGATACCTGGACCTTGATATTTCTACAGAAAAGGATATCACGCAAATAAAGTGACTTTTTGTCTACAACTCTTGCAGAGTGGTTGAGGATTATTTTAAAACACAATGCCCAAGGTGGCCTGATATGGATCTTGATGAATTGAGAAGAACTACTGGTTATGTCTCTAGAGGCCTTAAAGAAAAAACAGGAAGAAACTAGTGATTTAATGATCACATTTCAGAAGGAACTAAAATCTTTACAGGATAAAATTGATAAATCCAATTTATCATTCCCCATTTTTTCTCCCCATCTCAGAGATGTTAAGCAATTTGATCTGAATTTTACATGTTTTATTATGTTAAACATACTTCTATATTGGTTATTGTTGTAAGAGAATACTCATAAAAAAACCAAAACACCCCAATGAAAGCATAAATAAACTAATGTAAAAATAGTGTCTGGATCAAGATGATGGCAGAGCAAAAAGCAGCTGCAAGACCTCTCCTAACCCACACATACAAGACTCCTCAAGAAGACATAAAAATGAATCCAGATAAACAAAGGGAGCCCACAACAGGGCTCAGGATTGAAGGTACGTGGAATCTGGGCATTTCCAGGCTATAAAGGTGTGAAACACCTCTCACTAAAACGTGAGCTGAGTAACCCCCCCACACACACACACTAACTATAGTGCCAAAGCCAGCACAAAAGACTCAGAGTGAATTTGGGGCACCCATTAAGTCCTTGGCAGTGACCTGGGGTCACCAGGGCCAGCTCCTGAGAGCAGCAAGACTTAAGACCCCAAGAGGTTAAGATTCCTCAGATTTTGAACACAGACCCTGAGAGCACATGAGCACACTGATCATGAGCTCAGGCATGGACTTGGATCCTGAGAGCAGGTGGATATGGGGTGATGACCCCAGTGCAAAGGGGTGCACAACTGTGGAAGCTATGCCCTGAGACTGTTAAAGGAGCTACGGGCAGAGGAGCAAGCAAGGGGACGACCAGGAGGCTTGACCCTGAGAACAACTAGATCTGAGACATCAGGATCTGAAAGAGTGCAGACTGACCCTCGGTGTGAGGATAAAGCTGAGAGGACACTGGGCTAAGAATGGAAAGCCAGACACAGGAACCCCAGAAGTGAAAGATCAGCAAGAAGAAATCTTTAACACTCCACAACTTTTACACAGAGAAAATCCAGACAACAAAGCAAACAGAAAAGGAGAACAAACAAATAATCATATCCAAACCTTCCAAAAACAATTAAAACTGGTCACAAGCTCTTGAAGAGTTCAAATCTGAGATGATGGAAGAGATCTGGCAAGAAAATAACAGTTTAGAAGGCAGATTTTTGCAACTGGAAAAGGAAAACCAGCCTCTAAAAGCTAGATTTGGGCAACTTGGAAAAGATGTCCCCAAATCAAAATAATTGATAAGCAAATTGGAGACCAAAAACAAACACCTAGAAAACAGGATAGACCAAATCGAAAAGGAAAGTCAAAACATTATAGCAGAAAACCAGTCTATAAAGACAAGAATTGGGCAATTAGAAGCCAATGATCTCTCAAGACAGCAAGAACAACAACAAAAAAAAAACAAGTCAAAAGACTCATGAAATAGAAGGAAACATGAAATATTCCAGGGAGAAATTGACAAATCAAGAAAACAGGTCTAGAAGAGACAATTTGAGAATCAGTCATCTACTTGAAAAAGCAGAAATTAATAGAAATTCAGACTTTGTAGTAAAAGAAATAATTCAACAAAACTGCCCTGACGTTCTTCAACAAAAGGGCAATACAGACATTGAAAGGATCCATAAATCACCCTCTACAATAGACCCAGAAAAGAAAACCCCCAGGAATATAATAGCCAAATTCAAGACCTTCCAAGTAAAAGAAAAACTTTTACAAGAAGACAGAAAGAGACAATTCAGATATCGAGGACCACCAATCAGGATCACACAGGATCTGGCAGCCTTCTCACTAAAAGATTGCAAGGCTTGGAATATGATATATAGAAAGGCAATAGAACTGGGTTTACAAACAAGGATCACCTACCCATCAAAACTAACCATATACTTCCAAGGGAAAGTTTGGGCATTCAACAAGATAGAAGATTTCCAAGTATTTGCACAGAAAAGACCAGGACTGAATGGAAAGTCTGATATCTAACCACAAAAATCAAGACAAACATGAAAAGGTAAATAAGAAACAGAAGGGAAAGAAAGAAAACTCTTATTTTTTTAAATTTCCCCCTTTCAGGGCTTCAATAAGATCTAATTATTTGTATTCCTATGTGGAGGAATGTTATGTATAATTCTCTGTAGTGACCTCTGTTCAATATTATAGTATTCACTATTATAGTAATTAAAAGAATTATTCATAGGGAGAGGTTAGAATGCAAAATGGTCTAAGATGATATGAGGGGTGGGAAAGAGGGGGGTAAATAGTAGAGGACACCAAGAGAAACTTGAATGAATAAGAAAAATAGGATATTCTCTTACACACAAAGAGGGCATGGGAAGGAGAGGGGATGAATACTATTATAAGAAGGAAAGGAAGTGTGCCTTAAGAGGTAATATTTAAACCTTACTCTCAGTGGAATTAACCATGAGAGGGAAAAGTAGCCATATACATTTGGATATAACACTCTATCTGTAGTCTCCCACGACATGGGGTGGCCAAACCCAAGCGGAACTACCTGGGATAACGAAAGAAGAAGGAGGAGACAACAACAAACACAGACACTACGTAGAGGACATAGTGACAGCTTTATTGCATTCAAACAGGGCTTTTATAGCACAAAACCACAAAGTGTCGGGGAGTCTGTTTCCCATGTCAGGGAGACTGTTTCCCATCAACAGAAAGACAGGCCTGCCCAGTTGTTATCAGGTTGTTATTGTAGCAGTGTGTACCATTCTCCTATCAAGTGAAGCTATCCATGGGAAGCATGTCTTAGTTCAGGCAGAGTTCAACCCACACCTGCCTCTCATTGCTTCACTATCCAGGGGAAGAGGAGGCCCACCTCACTACATCTATCTAACCCTATTGTGAAAGTCAGAAGGGATAAACCAAGGGGAGCAGGGGAATGGGGAGTTCATAAAAGGGAGGGAAGAATAAAGGGGAGGGAATTCATTAGACCTTAAAAATGAAAAAGAGGGGAATAATATGTGAGGGGGTAGAAAGGGAAGTAAATCAATGGAGGGGACCAAGGTTACTGGCTTAAAGCAAACCACTGGTTTAAAAGGAAATAGTGTAGGAAGAAGGGGTAGAACTAGGAAAAGATAATAAAATGTTGGCAAATACAAAACTGATCATTTTAACTCAGAATGTGAACGGGATGAACTCACCCATAAAAAGGGAGCAAATAGCAGAGGGGATTAGAAACCAAAATCCTACCATATGTTGTCTACAAGAAACACATATGAGGCGGATAGACATACAGAGGTTTAAGGTAAATGGCTTGAGCAAAAATTTTTTGGCTTCAAATGAGAAAAAGAAGGCAGGAGTAGTGATCATGATTTCTGACAAAGCCAAAGTAAAAATAGATATGATTAAAAAAGACAGGGAAGGTAATTACGTCCTGATAAAAGGCAGAATAGACAATGAGGAAATAACAGTTCTCAATATGTACGCACCAAATGGCATAGCATCCAAAATCCTAAAGTAGCTCTGCTGAGCTCAAGAAGAAATAGATAGTGAAACCAGACTAGTCGGAGATCTAAATATTTCTCTTTCAGATCTAGATAAATCAAACCAATAATAAACAAGAAAGGGGTGAGAGGTGCTAGAAAAATTAGAGTTAATAGATATGTGGATAAAAATAAATAGGGACAAAAAGGAATACACCATCTTTTCAGCTGCACATGGTACATTCACAAAGATTGACCATGTAATAGGGCATAGAAACTTTGCAAACAAATGCAAAAGAGCAGAAATAATAAATGTAACCTTCTCAGATCATAATGCAATAAAAATAATAATTACTAAGGACACCTGGATAGGCAAATAAAAAATTAATTGGAAATGAAATATGATTTTCCAAAACCAGCTATTCAAAGAAGAAATTATAGAAACAATCAACAATTTCATTGAAGAAAAAGACAATGATGAGACATTCTACCAAACTCTGTGGGATACAGCCAAGACAGTACTCAGGGGGAAATTTATATCCATGAGTGCATATATTAACAAATTAAGGAGGGCAGAAATTAATGAACTGGGCATTCAATTTAAAAACTAGAAAGAGAGGGGCAGCTGGGTAGCTCAGTGGAGTGAGAGTCAGACCTAGAGACAGGAGGTCCTACGTTTGAACCCAGCCTCAGCCACTTCCCAGCTGTGTGACCCTGGGCAAGTCACTTGACCCCCATTGCCCACCCTTACCAATCTTCCACCTATGAGACAATACACCGAAGTACAAGGGTTAAAAAAAAAACTAGAAAGAGAGCAAATTAAAAACACCAGATGAAAACTAAATTAGAAATACTAAAAATCAAGGTAGAAATTAATAAAAATGAAAGTAAAATTAATTCACTAAGGTGAATTAATAAATAAGACTAGAAGCTGGTACTTTGAAAAAAACATATAAAATAGACAAAGTACTAGTCAATCTAATTTAAAAAAATGAAAGAAGAAAACCAAATTGACAGTATCAAAGATAGAAAGGAAGACCTCACCCCTAATGAAGGGGAAATTAAGGCAATCATTAAAAACTATTTTGCCCAATTATATGGCAATAAATATAACAATTTAAGAGATATGGATGAATATTTACAAAATATAAATTGCCTAGATTAACAGCAGAAGAAATAGAATACCTAAATAATCCCATATCAGAAAAAGAAATTGAACAAGCCATCAAAGAACTCCCCAAGAAAAAATTGCCAGAGCCTGATGGATTCACAAGTGAATTCTATCAGACATTCAAAGAGCAACTAATCCCAATACTATACAAATTATTTGATATAATCAGCAAAGAAGGAGACCTACCAAATTCCTTTTATGACACAAATATGATACTGATTCCAAAGCCAGGTAGATAAAAAACAGAGAAAGAAAACTACAGTCCAATTTCCCTAATGAACATAGATGCAAAAATCTTAAATAGAATACTAGCAAAGAGGCTCCAGCAAGTGATCAAGAGGATCATCCACCATAACTATGTGGGATTTATACCACAAATGGAAGGATGGTAAAACTTTAGGAAAACCATCCACATTATTGACCATATCAACAATCAAACAAAAAAATCACATGATTATCTCAATAGATGCTGAAAAAGCCTTTGACAAAATACAGCATCCATTCCTATTGAAAACACTGGAAAGTATAGGAATAGAAGGACCTTTCCTAAAAATAATAAACAGTATATACCTAAAACCATCAACAAGCATCATATGTAATGGGGATAAATTAGAAACATTTCTAATAAGATCAGGAGTGAAACCAGGATGCCCATTATCACCTCTATTATTTAACATAGTACTAGAAACACTAGCAGCTGCAAATAGAGAAGAAAAAGAAATTGAAGGTATCAAAATAGGCAATGGGGAGACTAAGCTATCACTCTTTTCAGATGATATGATGGTCTACTTAAAAAATCCTAGAGAATCAACTAAGAAGCTTGTAGAAATAATCAACAACTTTAGCAAAGTTGCAGGATACAAAATAAATGCACATAAATCATCAGCATTTCTATACATTTCCAACACACTAGAGCAGCAAGAGGTAGAAAGAGAAACACCATTTAAAATCACCCTAGACAATATGAAATACTTAGGAATCTATCTACCAAAACAAACACAGGAATTATATGAAAACAACTATAAAACACTTTCCAAACAATTAAAACTAGATCTAAATAATTGGAAAAACCTTTGATTGCTCATGGGTAGGATGAGCTAACATAATAAAAATGACCATTCTACCCAAATTAATTTATCTATTTAGTGCCATACCTATTAAACTTCCAAAAAAAATTTTTACTTAATTAGGAAAAACTATAACAAAGTACATTTCGAATAATAAAAGATCAAGAATATGAAGAGAAATAATGAAAAAAAATGTGAAGGAAGGGGGCTTAGTAGTACCAGATATTAAAACGTACTATAAAGCAGCAGTCATCAAAATGGTATGGTACTGTCTAAGAGACAGAAGGGAGGATCAGTGGAATAGATTTGGGGTAAGTGACATCAGCAAGACAGTGTATGATAAACCCAAAGAGCCCAACTTTTGGGACAAAAATCCACTATTTGACAAAAACTGCTGAGAAATTTGGAAAACAATATGGGAGTGATTAGGTTTAGATCAACATCTCACACCCTATACCAAGATAAATTCAGAATGGGTGAATGACCTGAATATAAAGAGGGAGACTATAAATAAGTTAAGTGAACACAAAATAGTATACCTGTCAGATCTCTGGGAAAGGAAATATTTTAAAACCAAGAAAGAGTTAGAGAAAATTACAAAATGTAAAATAAATGGTTTGATTATATCAAACTAAAAAGCTTTTGTACAAACAAAAACAATACCACCAAAATTAGGAGGGAACAACAAATTGGGAAAAAATCTTTATAACAAAAAACTCTGACAGGGGTCTAATTACTCAAATATACAAGGAGTTAAACCAGTTGTATAAAAAATAAAGCCATTCCCTAATTGATAAATGGGCAAGAGACATGAATAGGCAATTTTCAGATAAAGAAATCAAAAGTATCAATAAGCACATGAGAAAATATTCTAAATCTCTAATAATTAGAGAAATGCAAATCAAAACAACTCTGAGGTATCACCTCACACCTAGCAGATTGGCTAAAATGAAAGAAGGGGAGAGGAATGAATGCTGGAGGGGATGTGGCAAAATTGGGACATTAATGCATTGTTGGTGGAGTTGTGAACTGTTCCAACCATTCTGGCTGGCAATTTGGAACTATGATCAAAGGGCTATAAAAGAATGCCTGCCCTTTGATCCAACCATACCATTGTTGGGTTTGTACCCCAAAGAGATCATAGATAAACAGAGTTGTACGAAAATATAGCTGCAGTTTTTGTGGTGGATATAAACTGGAAAATGAGGGTATGCCCTTCATTTGGGGAATGGCTGAACAAATTGTGGTATATGCTGTTGATGGAATACTATTGTGCTCAAAGAAATAATAACTGGAGGAATTCCATGTGAACTGGAGAGACCTCCGGGAATTGATGCAGAGTGAAAGGAGCAGAGCCAGAAGAACAATGTACACAGAGACCAATACACTGTGGTAAAATAGAATGTGGTGGAATTCTGTACTGTCAGAAATGCAGTGACCCAGGACAATTCTGAGGGATTTATGGAACGAAAGCTACCCACATTCAGAGGAAGAACCATGGGAGTGGAAACACAGAAGCGGGGCAACTTCTTGAACACATGGTTTGTGGTGGACATGATTTTGGATGTAGTCCGGAAAGTACCTCACCAATACAACTATCAACAATTTGAAAATGGATGTTGATCAATGACACATGTTAAAACCATTGGAAATGCGCATTGGCTAGGGGCAGGGGGATTTTGGGGGTGGGTAGGTTAGGCTTGAAAGGGAAAGTAAAAGCATGAATCATGTAAATGTTAACTTTTCTAAAAAATAAATATTTAAAAAAAAGAAGAGAAATGTCTTGAGACAAGTAAGACAACATGGAATAAAGAATATGTGATTGAAATATCCTAAAAAATAAACTACATAGCATCTTTTATATGCTAGGAATCATGCTATAGGCTTAAGAGATTATTTCATTTGATCCTTACAACTCTGAGAAGTAGGTATTCTTATTATTAACATTTTCCACTGAGTAAATTGAAACACAAAGCAGTTAAACAACTAGTGATCTATTCCCAGTATCATCTAGATTCCTCATGTGAAGAGATGAGAATTTTTCCAAGTGACATACACATTTTCAGCAACAAAATTTCAATTTTGAAAACATTTTACTAATTCATATTACTTCATACAATCACTCATCTTAAGACATAATATCTTTAGGCAAGGATAATCACTAATAATAGTAGGTATAAATGTGTATTGAAAATAATTCTGATGATAATTTAGAATCTTTAGATGACTTCTTGTCATATATGATTATCAATATTTTAACCTTATACTGTGGTTGTTGAAGAGTTCCTACTAAGAGTATGAAAATTGTCATATCCATTATTTTCTTGTGTTCACTTGTGCTCAAATTGTTAGTTTTATTATAAGGTTAAGTGCTGAGGAAGTCAATTTTTCAAATGAAATGTTGAATGAAAAAGGGACAAGAATGCTTGTTGGAGAGACAGCAAAGGATTGTGGAAGGTTAGAACTCTGAAGGAGGGGCTTTTGGAAGGAGAAGAAGCAAGGGAGCTTAATCTCAACCTTGGAGAGCTAAACCCGAGGGCTTATTGGACTCTTGTGATTTTCCAAAAGGTTGTGATTCCTGCCAGCAGGTATTGTCAACATCACAATAAAGAACACTTGATCCCCAAAGGGGAATTTGATTTCTGATTTGGAAGCAAAACCCCCCAAATCCCCCAAATCTGCATTTTCCCTTACCAAGAAACCCTACCTTAGCACTTATAAAATAGACAATAGCATAGGAACAGATCTACTTGGGCAGGGAAGGTGAACCTGAGGATTAAACCAACATTGGCTCCCCATCAGCAAAGGACCTTGGAGCTTAGATCAATAAGGTTTCCTGGTTCCCTTTATCCATCATCCCCCTTAACTCTATCAATCAGACATAATAAAACGCAATCAGATAAGAGGATCTAAGTGAAATCATCTCAAGGGCAAAGAGGGAAAGGTGGGGTCTGTGTGCAGTTACATGACTAGGACTACAAACTGAGAAAGACCCCCTGGGGTGTGGCATTGGATGGGAGGAGGCTTGTATTTACCTGGGGCCTGTGCCACTCAGGCCAAGGTGTCTACCTACCTCATCCCTTAGAGTACCCTTCCCTCTGTCCCTTGAGGCCGGCTCTCACCTCCAACTTGCCACTATAGTTTGCTAAGTAATAGTGGCCACTGAGAGGGTAGTTGAGTGACATCCATCCATAGTTTTATCACTCATTGTCATCTCCCTCCTCTCCAAAATAGCCAATTATTACAATATATTTAAAATGTGATTTATTTGCATAAAACATTTTTAGGACCAATTGTACATCTTTTTAGGCTCTCTTTTTAGATAAAGCTACATAATTCAATTCATAAATTCTCTTAATAAGATGTGGTAAACTATAATTTACTGTCATGTGCTAAAAAAAATTGAGTGATACTATCAATCCTTCTATATTTGCCATATTCACCAAGGAATGATACCAATGCCTTTATGTGTATTCAATAAAACTAAAGCATATTTTCCTCTTTATTTTAATCTTTAGAAAATAGAAATATGTGTTCCAATATTTTCTTCCATTAATATAATGGAAAATCATGTATATACATAAACATATATTACGCATATATACATTTATATATCCTACTCTGGAAACCATTCATCTAATGAAGACATGGATTATCATTCCTTTAGATTTTACATCCCCCATCCATGTTTTTATAGGAAAAATATCTGCTAGTGTTCCTGCATTATTGATTATTTCATTTTTCCCTCAAAAATATAGGAATCCCTCCCCATAACTAAAGCTCAAACCATTGATGCATCTGTTTTAGTAAAGCTATAAAATGTTCATTCAAAGATGAGTCAAAACACCTCAGATGTAGCAGAATCCCACTGCTATTTGAGTCTACAAAATCTGCTGACTAAATTTATTTCTATATGAATATCTGATTGGTCATATCTACCAGAATCAGTGTTGTATTCTTGCCAGGCATTCTTTCCATGTTAAAATGAACCTTATCTGTGAGCTGGTTTAGGACAAAAGTATCAAATACTTATCCAGTAACTTTCATAGAGTCCAAAACACTGCTAAGTAATCTAATTTAATATGTTGATGTATTCAATATGTAAGCTTTTGCCATTTTCCAAGTCAACATTTGGCCAGCAAGAGTCCTTATATATTATTTTGTGGCCTCCACTTGTTTTTAATGGATTTAGTTAATTAATTAATTAAGAATATTTTTCCATGGTTGTATGAGTCATGTTCTTTCCCTCCCTTCTTCTCTCCCCCTCCCATAGCCAAAGAGCAATTCAACTGAGTTTTACATGTATCAAGACCTATTTCCATTTTACTAATATTTCCAATAGAGTACTCATTTAGAGTCTACTTCCCCAACCACATCCCCATCGAGCCATGTGATCAAGTAAATATTTTTCTTTTGTGTTTCTAACTCCACAGTTCTTTCTCTGGATGTGAATAGGGTTCTTTCTCATCAGTCCCTCAGAATTGTCCTCGATCATTGCATTGCTGCTAGTAGAGAAGTCCATTATGTTCAATTGTTTATGGCTTCTATTTATCTTTGAGTTTGTCAGCATGTGTTAAACAGTATCTCATTTTGTTATAGTCCTTTTTAAAAAACTCTTACCTTCCATCTTATAATCAATACTGTTTATTTGTTCCAAAGCAAGAGAGTGGTAAAGGCTAGGCAATGGAGGCTAAGTGACTTGCCCAGAGTCACACAACTAAGAAGTGTCTGAAGCCAGATTTGAACCTAGGACCTCCAATCTCTAGGCCTGGTGCTCAATCCACTGAGCCATCTAGCTGCCCCCATATTTCATTACATTCATCAAACAAATTCCAAACATGTCAGTGTAAGACCTATAAAAACTGTATTATTTTAGGTCATCAGAAAGCAACATACCTAATAAAACAAACACTACTTTACCCCCCAAAATAACTTTCTTAATATCTTTCTTAGACACCTTTTTTCTCTTAGCTTTTATAAAAGACCCATGTAAGAAATATTCATGAAAATATACAGCCTTCTGTAAAACTATATTTGAGATATTGTTTTCTATATAAAAATTAATGTAGATTCATCTTCTTTAATTTAATGTAAAGAAATATACTATAAGAACATATGCTTAAATAAACTTCCATTTAAAATTATTTTGTTATTTCTTTATCTATTTATTCATTTATGTATTGACTTAAGGTGAAAGAAATTTAACCCAATGAATGTTGGAGACATTATTAACTATATGATTCTGTGCAAGTTATTTTACCTCAGAAAGCCTTAGTTTTTATCTATAAAACAGAGGGTGGAGGTTTAAATAGATAGCTTCTAATGTCATTTTTAGCTCTGTTAATGATTCTTTTTGGATTTCACAGTTTAAAAACTCTGTGTCAAATCTAGGGTCTGTTTACCTTAATTGACTCATCTCAAATGCCTGGGAATGTCCTTATCTTTAATCTCCTTCAATGGTGTAAGTCAGCTATCAATTTTCTTGGAAGTAAATCTAAGAGGCCATTAAGAATTAATCAATAATGGCTTCATCTGCCAAACTTTCCCCTTATTATTTTCAACCCAGTGTTTCATTTCACCAGCCAGAGGATTATGAATTTTTATTAATAACTCTTCATCAAAAATGTTCCAAATCTTCAACTCTAAAACAAAAGAAAAAAGAAAAATGCAAGAAACTTGTCCTATTTTTCCAATGCCAACAAATATCTAACAACTTCAGAAGACAGCAGTCAGCTGAATAAACAAACTAAAGACTAAAGTGTCAATTCAGGCCCAAATCCATAATCACTAGCATGATATTAGACAGCTGATAGCCATTAACCAAAAGATCATATTGATCTTATTGTTCAACATAGCCAAAACATGGCTTTTGTATATAATCCAAGATTCTTCCACTGCACAAGCTCTTTTGCAGGTGGTTTTCTTCTCTGAAAATTTATCTACTTGTAAAAATCAGGAAGAGAAATTATAGCATTCATCCATGCATAACTCATAAGGATGTGTGTATCTTGATGAATCATCACTATTAACCATTACATACTTCCTTTTATATCTGAGAAGGAAGCAAAGAAATACTCGAGTTATATTGAGAAGGAAAAAAAATTTAAGCTTTACTTTCGTTTTTTGTTTTTATGTTTAGTAGCATTTATCCATTAGTCATTAAGTATATTAAAGTCTTTTATTGATTTAAAAAATTAGAACTTTAACTTTGAATTAATTTATTTTTAAAATTGTCCAAGAAACCCATCTCATTGAATTGTGGCACTATTTTATAAAAGATTAGAACATTATAAAATGTTTTTGACATTCAATAATCCTGTATATGTATATGTATGTGTGTGTAAATATATATATATACACATATATATATATACATATGCATATATATATATTACATATATGTATTCTGTTGTATATAAAGATACTTTTTTGTGTTTGTATTTAAAGTTAAAAAGAAGTCTGGATTTAGGGTATGTAATGTTGGTGGGTTTAGGGGATGGGATTAAATGTTTCATATAGGGCCCATATCAGAAGCTTAAACTGTTTTGGGAAGGCCAACAGAACTAAAGTCAGTAGGTTGATTGTGGGGTGACAGGGTAACAGACCCAATCCAGGCAAAGGTAACAAGCATAAATTAATATATAACAAGGACAGTTTGGTTTATTATAACTAGGGAAGATGTATAATGAAAGGTGGCTAACAGAAACTTTTTGCTTCTGTAATTTCTAACAGTCACAAAAAGTCAGTTAAACATCTCAGAATCTTCAGAAAGTCAGTAAGAACTTAAAGCTATAAACCGAGGTGAAGTTCCAATTGATGAGGCTTTTGCCTTCTGGCTTTCGCTGAGGCTGGAGGCTTTTGCTTTGGCTTTACCTGTTGGCTTCGACCTAATTGCTTCGGTCCCAGCCTGTGCTTATTTTTTCTTTGGAAAATTTGGACCTATCTCATTTTTCTGGACCTGTTCCTGATCTCCCATCTCCATCCTGCCCCTTCCCTGAATTTCCTTTGGGTCCTGGGTGGAAGGGAGGACTTGGTATTTAGACATTGTGGGTTTAGTTTCTATAGACTAGTAGAGTATCCTCAAATAAGTTACCCCTAGTTTTAATGATTAGATAGAGACTTTACTCAAAAGGCACTCAGATCTTCCTGACTGGGAGAGCAGGACCTATTTCTCTGGACCTCTCCCTGATCTCCCATCTCCATTCCTCCCTTTCCCTGAATTTCCTTTGGGTCCTGGGTGGAAGGGAGGGCTTGGTGTTTAGACATTGTTGGTTTAGTTTCTATAGGCTAGTAGAGTATCCTCAAATAAGTTACCCCTAGTTTTAATGATTTAATAGAGATTTTACTTAAAAGGCAGTCAAATCTTCCTGACTAGGAGAGCTGGACTCTCTCTGTCTAAACCTCTCTACAAACCATCCCCCACCCTCACCCCTCTTCCTACCAGCAATTAGAAAACCCTGAACCCCTCTTCCCTTCTGACTGACCCTGGTATTAGTAAATCCCCTCATTACCTATTCAAACCTGTTGGTGAATCATTGTGTCGAAAATTAAGACAAGGGCTCGAGGGGAAGGAATCATTTTCTTTTATTTCTTGAAAGAACTGGGGGCATCCATTTGGCAGGAAGTACCTACCTCAAGACTTCCTCTAGCCATCAGTTTGGCTGGCAGGGAGGGGTCCCCCTTGCCTCCTCCCTCAAGAGACTTTAGAAACTAACAAGAAAAACCCTCCAGCCAAAACCTAAACATTACTTACTGGCCCTAGTTTCCTCCCTGTATTCTCTTTCTCAAGCCTCTGAGAATAAATCTGTTTGAGCTGCCCTCTCCTACTTACCCCATTTCTCTTATCTCATATATACCTTCCCATACCTTCATTCCTCCTCCTATCATCTTATAATTCCCTATACCCCCATTATCCTTCCTCACACCCAAATTGCCAATCATTGACCCATTTACCTTATTTACTTCTTGATAACAGATGGAAAAGGGAATTTGTATAACCTAAAGTAATATTCACTATCTAAACCTCCCACAGATCTAAAGTTGTTCCCCCATGGGAAGCCTTCACAGAAATTGAATTACTCTGATCCTTACCTATCTGTCTAAAGACCCAGTCCCTAATATAGATAAAACTACCCTAACCCTAAACCCCACCTTTTGCTGGTAATAGAGGTAGTGAGTTTTGGCAGTTAGACAGGACAGGGCCCAGGAAGAGGTTTTGGATCCAGAAGGACCCCAAACCCTAATTCTCACAGACAGATGGTTCAGATGGTTCAGGATCACACCAGAAAGCTCAGTAGATGTATCAACTAGGCAGCAGGGAAATAGGTAAATGGGATAGACAAGATAGAAATCAGCCACAGGTAAACAGCCATTCTCTTCAGGTCAAACCCAGAGAAAGGACTCAGCCCCAAACCCAGTAACAGTCTCTCCTTTTCCCTACCCACATTTTAGAATCTCTTCCCTGAATCTGCACCTTCTCTGCAGATTCTGGTCATATACTCAAATCCTCTCCTTCCTTATGACAGGGAAGATTGGTAGTTAAAATAGAGCAGTTGAGATTTTGCCCTAAGGCAATTAAATGTCAATGTAAAAATGATAGAATGATTCTTTTAATAGTGTGTATTTTTTTTAATCCACTACATTTATTTGGCTTTGGTATCAAGATAACAAAATTAATTGGTAAAATGGGAGGCTAAAATATGAAACATTGCTTCTCCTAGGTAGCTCCTTCCAAGGCATATTATACCATACCTTCTTTTCTTGCCTTCCCCGGCATATTATACCATACCTTCTTATCTTACCATGTTAGTTAACGTGAATATTGTTAAAGTATCCTAGGATGCAAGTGTCACAATTCTCTTCATGTTTCTTTACCATTGATTAGTTTACCAGGGCCTCCCTCTTCTAATTTTTGCTGATGTTATTCTAATGTCTCTCTTTATATATTGATGTTCTTGTATCTCTTTGTCCAATCTTTTGGGCTAATATTCTGGGATTTCCCTTCCCATTCCATTTAAAAATATAATTAATTATTGCATTTTTGCAATAACATACATAAAAATTGTTATTTAAAATAGGGGTATATCTAGATACTTGGAAGAAGGATAGACAGGAAGGTACTTCTATAAGCTGGGCCTGATAATCTGGCCCAAGATCCTCAGGTGGTGAAAGGATCTAGGCTGAGTGAGATAGTGATGCCTACATACCCACCAAGGTGTGCTGGTAACCACCAGAGTTTATGGATGATCAACTCAACTAAGCATGTGACCCACTAAGAGTGCCCAAGCCAAAGTTATAGAGGGAGAAGATATATATGTTGTTCAACAGCCCCTCTGGTTCCTTGGCTTGGGGTTAGGTTAAATGATAAAGATTGGTAATGGGCTTATTATTGCTATTGAATGGATAGTGCTAACTGACTGTGATGCTGGTAATCGCTTTCCCCTTTTGCTGTGGCTATTCGCTTGCCCCTTAGAATGAATGCCAGCCTTCACTTAAATCAGTTTGAAACAGGGTTTAATGTTTTTGCTCTAAAGGGTTAGGAATCAGGATAAGGAAAGAGGTGTTGGGAATGACTGCTATATATATTGAGAGTTAAATCTATATAAATCAATGAGCATCTGGTTGGTATTTGGCTGGAGATTCTTCTCACTATCATGGTCCCTGGACAGACCCTGCCGTGGTCTAGACCAAAGGAAAGGAAGGATGTTCTTTTGGCAGCTGCTTTCTCTCTCTCTCTCTCTCTCTCTCTCTCTCTCTCTCTCTCTCTCTCTCTTTCTCTCTCTCTCTCTTTCTCTCTCTCTCTCTCTCTCTCTCAGTCATAGATGACTGAATTTCTAATAGCAATAGGTATGGATGCTGGATCTGCAAGTCTATTAGCCTACTTACCCGTCACCACCTACTGCTCCCAAAAATTCCCTTCTTCAGACTGAGATAATGAAAGCTGAGCCTCTGGGCTTTTATAGAGGTGGTCCCAACTGTCTTTTGCCCTTGGTTCATGCCATCTGGGTAAATTCCAAGTTCTATAACCATCGGTATGTCACTCAAGCTGCTCTCCATCTTTTTCCAGAGGTTAGCTATACAATATAAGTTGATAACAATGAAATGCAAAGTTGGTTGAAAAATAAGATCTGGTTCTAACTGTTCACCTAATTTGTCATTTATGACATATGGGTTATCATATTGGTAATTGTACCTTTGGCCCATAGACATTAGTACTTTTTCTCAGATTCTACTTAATTATTTCATTTTGTGGTCTATTTATTTCTAACGTTCTAGAAAATGAAAAAATAAGTATCAACTTTAAAGTTATGGATTCAGATTTTTTCATAAATATCAATTGAGTCATAAGATAAGTATCTTCAAAATAACTACATGGAAAGAAGCTTAAACAGAGATCAATGGTAAGTCCCTGTTGGCCTAGGATTAATAGAAAGATGACCTCCAACTCTAAGCAAATTCTCTTTCTGCTTGTTGCAAGCAGCAAGGGGTGGGATATAAGTAAGGAGACTAACTGTCAAACACAACTGCATTGCTTGAGGTCAAGGGGAAAAAATAAAGGCAAATAGATAGATGTGCCAGACTAGCAAGATTTTAGATTTAGGTTATGTTTAAGTGACGTTTATCTAATAATGAAGGCCAGGCAGAATGATAAATGTGCTTCACTGGGTCTGTGCAGAAATGGGTTTATAAACAAGCACCTGCCATAAATCACAAAAACAGCTTTGTCAAAAGTAACTAGAGACCAGATGCATCTTTATAATTACCTGTGACACAGTATGTCCTGCTTTCATATCTTCTACTCTCCCCACCGATCATCTATTTTATTTTCCTTTAAGTCTGAATGATTTGCATTCCATCTAAAACACTGGTTTATGGCCAGGATTCTTTTAGGCTATGTCTCTAAGAGTAGTACAAATAGGAATTTTTAAAATAAATGCATTTAGCTTTAAAATGATACCAAAGAAAAAGGTATATTGAGGAAATCTCTTTTATGTTTCTTCCTTCCCTCCCATATATGCTTCTAAGAGGCATCTACTAATCTTCCTCCAATATAATCTATTCACACCAAATTGTTAGCAAGAGTGGTGCTTTTGAAATTGGAGAATGTGACAATTCAAAGAAATTAATAACTTGCTCCAAAGGTAGGGCAAAAAAATATAAACAAGAAGATCTGAATATGATGAATTCTAGAGCATGGCTCTTTAGTATTTGTGTCAATGATACTTCTGATAGTTTGGTAAAATCCATTGGTTCATTTCAGAATATTTTAGAAATGCACCAAATAAAATACGTGGAATTATAAAGATTACCAAGTATATCAAAACACAATTATCAAAGTATTTTTAAAGAAAACAACTTCATGGACACTAGATTAAAAGCCCATGTTCTAGAATAGTGAAGTCAAACTCAAGTAGAAATGAATTCCTGCAGCTACATTTTGCTTTGGAAAACCACAAACTAACATTATCTTCTTTTGCATTTTTATTTATATTGTCAAACATTCCTTAGCTATATTTTAATTTGATTCTACAATCTCTACTCTATAGGATCTAGAGTAGAACCAAGAGACAATGCAGTGCTATGAATGCATGTCAAATAAAAATTTGTTGAAGAAGAGGGACTATTTAGCCTGGAGGGAAAAAATAACTGGTTTCAAACATTTGAAGAAATGTAATGGGCAAGAAGGATTAGACTGGAACATCAAGGCATAGTAGAAAAAATACTGGACCTGAGGTTAGAAGATCTAGGCTTAAATCTTGGTTCTGTCATTGTATGACCTTGGGAAAGTCTCTTCCCCTCATATACTTTGCTCATTAATAAAATGAATGGGTTGGACTATGTGACATCAAATGTCTTTTAAGCTTGAATTCATTTTTCTATTATGCCATCTGTTTGATTTCAGAGAAAGCATGAAAGAATAATGGTTGGAGCTGCAAAGAGGCAATTTTTTTCTTGCTGCTAGGAAATCATTCCCAACAAGTAGACCTTTCCAAAATTAAAGTGAGGTACCCTCAGAAGTAATAGGCTCCCTATCACATGGGCCCTCAAAGCAAATAATTACTTTTTAGACATGTTGTTTTGGTGATTCTTCTGATGGTACAGATTGAAATAGTCACTGACACTGTGTCAATCTCTAAAATCCTCTGATTTTGTGGTATAGCCTAAGATTTTACTTGGAAACACTGCTTTTATTGAGGAATGTGGAAATTTAAGGAAAAATGATAGTTTAGTAGGAGGCACTATGTTCTAGTACATAGAGTCAGAAAATAAATTTGATGTCAAAAACTCATAGTTCAAATCCTGCTTCTAACATATTTGTGTTCCTGGTCATCACTTAACCTGTCTTTCTGTTCCTTAATATCTTCCTCATAGTGTTATTGTTAGGCTTAAATGTTATAACCTATGACAATTGCTTTAAAATGTCATAAAAACATGAATTATGAATAGGACAAACACTGTTGAAGAGGATCCATTTTCTTCTTGGTCCCCTCTATTTAAAGGTGAACAAACTAATCTCTCTTCTCCATCTCTATTCTCTCTTGATTTTTCAGTGGTACTATATACCAAGGATTTAGTGCAAATATGGATAGGTCTTGGTACAAAGAGTTAAAGAGATTAAAGGGGAAGAGAAAGTAAGAGCTCAAAGGTAAAAACTGATTGAATTTGACTTCTTTAAAATGAATTTGTATTTCCTACTGTGGTTAACATACTTAATTGATGCACAATCTTGTTAATGGTACTCATTTATATAGGTTTACAAAAAAGCTTTGCAGTAATCATTGAATGGAATGCTCAGAGCTAGACAAAAAACTCCTTTGCACTCAGGTCAGCCCATTTAATTTCCCTTTCAAATCCAATTGTTCACCTGCTGTGCTTATTAAATACAACCTTACTGTCTATATTTGAATCCATTGTGTATTCCATTTTGGCATGCCAGTCCTACTGCCTTTGCCATAACAATTTTGACTTTTTTTTGTGCTGGTGTAGCTCCTCAAATTTCAAATAAAACACACACACATATGTATGTATGTATGTATGTATATATTTTTTTTTCGTTTTCAGGATTTCTCTGTGCCTGTTCTTATATCTGTCACCTGACTAATTCCAATCTATAGATTTTTTTTTACTTATTTCTCAATATAATTCACTCTAAGAAGATCATAAGGAAGAAAAAATGCCTAAAGATAGATTATAAAGGCAAACACTACAATATAATCTTAAATTTTGAGAAGCCTAAATTCTTACTTAGCTTTTAGGCACTTGTGTGGTATTTATACTAGTCAAATTGTCATACCAGTTGTCTGTTAAGTTTACAATGTGCACTTAATTAACACATTTTAGACAGTAGTTGGACTCTGTAGAAGTAGCTTTACTTGGCAATCCTTTTCACCAATATCCACCACTGTAGTGAGGTAGGTTACTGGAAAATAAATTTGATTTGTTCTCTACATTATGAAAAATTCCTTTGACTATGCATATAAGAGTTTACATGTCCTGATCCTACAAAATAATTCTAGCATTTTTCACAATGATCATAGGCTAGTCATTTGCAGTTGTCATGGAAACAGTGGCATGGTAAATGATGTAGACTGTATATCAAATCTTATCATGCCATTGGACAGAACAAACTGTGCCATGACTGAATCAAATATGACTTCTAAATAGCTTAATATTCCAAATATTCACAAATAGTGACAACCACGAAATGAATCCACAACAGAGTAAATGTGAATAGCAGCAGAAAAATTGCTTTTTTTCCTCTACATAATGGAGCCTTAACTGAATCCACCAACTGCTAGTGCCCTTCCTCCTAAACTACTTTCCAATTAATTGCTTTAATTTTACGGATATTTAGTACATTTATGATTATTCTTTTTATGACTTAAGATGCATGCTTCTTTCTCTCATTATATTGTAAGCCACTTGTAAGTAGAGATCATCTACAGCCATCACAGTGCCTATCACATAGCAGATTCTTAAAAATGTTTGTTGGCTGATGATTGATTCTAAAACATTGTCTCTAACTCTTTCAACAAGTACAATAAAACCAAATTATCTAAAATAAAAATCTTTTAGATGTACCATAAAAATCATATTTAATATATTAGTACAACATGCCTTTAGATCATTAGATAATTTTGATGACATATAATCCACACCCTTTTTTCTTCAGATAAAGAGAAATAAAGTACAGAGGCAGAACATCACAACTAATCAATGACAAAGTAATCAGGAAAGACAGGTACCCATTACCAAGAACTTGCTTATATTGTACTTGTTCATTAATAAGCATAAAGATTCCAGTACAGTGTTGTAGCAATATATATATATATATATATATATTACAAAATTCAGGAATTTAGAGGTCCAAATTGAGGAGAGTGATTTAAATGAAAATATATTAAATGTAAGATGATTTAAACCACATGTGTTGCATAGGAAATACCAGATTTCATGGAAAATTCCTGGGCTAGTCCAACTCAAAGTTTACATGGTAATGGTAAATGAGTAAGTTATATCTGCTCTACTTACTATGAGATCAGGTCTCAAGAAAGGTCTGCCACCTCCAAGCACAGATCCAGCCTCACCTAAATTCAAAGTTGTTTGACCTGACCTGGGGATATAGCCAGTAAGCACAGAAGAATTATGATAAAAAATACGAGAAGGGAAATAGTTTCTGAACTGGGTTCCTTTTAAGAATTAGGTGAGTTTTATACATCTTCATCAATATCTCCTATTCCTGTTTGTGGCTACCAGGAGACTGGAGACCATCTCTATGTCAGTAGGATATATAAAAACAAAAATCACGAATGCATGAATGGTACTGGCATCATAGCCAGCATGTGAATGGACATATAATCACCTCATATCAAAGTCCTCTCAATAAATGGTAGGATTTTTCTTTTGCTGAGAATTATAAGTGTGTGTGTATGTGTATATATTTTTTTAATTTTCAAAATCTTAGGAGAGTCATTGGTGGTTCATGTCCCCATCTTTTTTAAAAAAATTTTTCTGGTTCCTTTGACTCTGAATCAGCATATTGACTTCTGCTGACCTATGTTTCAGCCTCATTGCCAGAGGAGAAGGAAGAGGAGGGGTTGGAGGTAGACATTGTACCACTGTCCTTTCCTCTTCATATTTTTGTTCTCCCACTCAAAGTATCAGGAACTCCCTACTATAATACATGAGGTAACCATTGCTATAAGGCTAAATACTATAAAGGTGAAAATTAATGTTTGGACAATAATTTTATGAAATTATGAGTTTGCCAATATTTATTATATCTTGAGTTAGAAATTTATTTACAAAACAGAGAGGAAAAAATAAAGTAAAGAAATGTGAAGGTGAGAGAAAAGTTATCTATCCTATCTTAATCTAGGCAGAGATTAATTAGCTCTCAACCAAAAAGGCTGGTAGTGAGTAATTACATGGCCTCCTCAAAGGTGGAAGCTAGTCTCTCCAGAAACTAGGAAAGGAGTCAGCCTTTTACTCATCTCCACAAAGTAGTCCAGAAGTCAGAGTCCAAGTTTAACCTGAGCTCAAAGCCCATGATCCAAACTGCAGTCTCCAACCAAGCTCCCTCAGAGACTCTCCAGTCAGGAGACTATCTCTATAAGACTGATTCAAGCCACAGGATATATGGCTTTTATGGTTATTTCATGTCCATGCCTCTCTTCACAGAGGCCAATCACAGTTTCCAAATTTTCTAGCACTGTCCAGGGGGCATTGTTTGCGGGAACTAGTTCTCAACTTTTGGAGGGGTGAATACTCATTAAAAGAGTTCACAGATTCCTGGCTGATTGAGTTTCTGAGGGTGTAAACTCTGATTACAGGATTCACAAGTTTGGGACTGAGTTAAAAGGGTGGAACTCTCTAAGTAAGTGACTTGTTAGCTTCTCACCTAGTACTATGTAGAGTGTTCAATCTTTTGTTGATTCAATTCAAAAGGAGATAAAGGAAAGTTAATCCTGTCTTTACAATCTTAGGAGTGGTACTTAAGTTAGGGTTAACTCAAAATAGACAAAGGGAATAAAGGATTCCCTTTCACAAGTGTAAACTCAGAAAGAACAAAGAATTCCATTTTACAATACCTACCACTCAGAGAAGATGATTCTGAACAAAGTTTGTATCTCCTAATAAGATCCTCAAACATAATTTAGCCTTTCCCATTGAAGGCAAAGACAAAACACAAAAAAAAAAACAAAAAAAATACTTATCGTCTAGAGCTTTACATTCTACTACTAAAACCATTCATATAAAAATCATTACATTATTATTTTCACTCCCTTTATCCCTATACAATTTTCAAGTCTAATAATTGACTAATAATTCCATCAGGTTTCTTGAGAGAGTAGTTAGTAGTTATGTCAAAAGTTTCTCCCAAAAAATTCTTATTAAGAATTAAGTTCTCTCACTTTGGCTATTTTATATCCCCAAAGGGGAAAATCATTGGAGATGATCTCTTTAATGTGAATACAGATCCATCCACAAAAAAGGTCTATGTTTTTGCTTCTGATATGTAGATTACAGTTCTTAAATTATTTTAGCCAAAACATTCCAGACACTTGTAAGAAATAAAATTAATATAAAAAGGATAACTTTAAAATTATAATGGGTTTTTAAAAGATTTATTAGTAGCCAATAGAAAATAAAGCCACGTGCCATGTTGCTTAGTTAGTTCAAAAAAGCATGCCACTTGCCTGCCACTACCATGGTGGATAGAGAGCAAAGAGGAAGTAGAATGCCAGCCACTCAATTTTAACCTCCTGTCTACATCATCACATAATGAGAGGAAGCCAGTGGGCTTATGGGAAATGTACTTCAAGGACCCCAAAATTTCCAATAACACATACTCTAGTTTTCAAGAAATAGATTTTAATGGTGAAGAAGAGAAGAGCATAAAATTCGACAGAGAAAAAATATATCAGTATTAAGATTGTATATTCATAATATAAAGCAGATAACTTGTATATTATAAAGAACATTGATATAAACTCTCCTTCATTGGGGAAAGGATCAGAGTGGAAAGCACCAAGACTCAAATCCAGCAACCATGCATTAGTGTTCCAATTTTCTCACACCTTCAATATTATTCATTTTCCCTTTCAGTCTTATTAGAAATTTGATAGGCATGAAATGGTACCTCAAAGTTGTTTTAATTTGCAGTTGTCCAATCAAAAGTGACTTAGGAATTTTTTATATAACTATACTTTAAATTTATTTTATTTATATTAAAACTGCCTTCTTAAATAATTTCACCATTTATCAACTGAAGAATAACTTCTCACAAATTTGAAATTTTCATATACATATATCTTTGAGGAATTAGGCCTTTGTCAGAGATACTTACTAGAAAAAATTTCACAGGTTTTTAAATTTTGTTTTTGTTTTTGTTTTGGTAATTTGTTTGAATTGTTTTTGTTTGTGGAAAACTCTTTTAGTTTTATGTAATGAAAATGAACTATTTTATATCTTCTAATTCTCTCTATCTCTTGTTTTATTTTTAACAAATTCTTCACTCATAAATAGGTTTAACAAATTCTTCACTTATAAATAGGTTTAACAAATTCTTCACTTAGCCATAGGCTCCCCTAATTATAATTAAAGAGACAGAGGAACTAGAAGGACTTATTATAACACAAAATGGTCCAAAAACAATAGTTATACAAAGAGAAATGAGGAAAGCAAACATGATGATTCGTGCTGTAGCCATGCATGCAAGAAATTTAGTCAATCCCCATCCTTAGAAGAAATGGAGAGGTACATACAGATGGAAACAAAGCCAAAGTCATTATGAATCGAGGTTCCTAATTTAAAAAGGTCTAATTGTTACAATTTGGGTGTGAGAGTATGTAGCCTGAGTGAGAAAAATAATATCTAAAAACTGGGCAAAACAAAACAGGTGTCAAAGCAAGATACACAGAATATAAAGATATGTCTGTGGTAGATAACCAACAATGGAAGAAATAATGCAGATGCTCAGAGAAATATATGGCAATAGTGAAGATAACTATATAAGGGATCAGTTTTCTCATTTCATCACAAAAACATTGAATGAGAAGTATAAGGATCATAAAAGCACTTGGAAAAGCTTGCATCAAAAAGCTTTGCAATCTTGTTCAAAGTCATCAAAACCTCAAACTCCTCTCTTTATTCCAAGTCTAAAACAATGGGGCAACTTGGATAAAGAACATTATGGTGAGAATTAACAATGTATCCAGAAAAGAATGCATTCAGTAACCTCGGGGGAGTTATATGCCAAAATTCTATCCCATTCACTTGCTTCAAACACAATGTCACAGAAAGAGGTTAGAGAGCAAACAAATCAGGATGTTGGCAAAGTCTTAACTTTAAAAGTGCAACCCACTGAGTTGCAGGGTGCTGGCAGGTTTTAGGAAATTCTATATCCACCTTTCTCAACCCCTTTAGCTGAAGAATTCCAACCAGAAGCATGGGGAAGGGAAAGGGAGCAGTGGACAACCCCAGTAACCAGTGTGATTAATAACATCAGCAATGAAGCTTGTTCAGTGATTAAAGACAAAACACATCTGACTTCAGGCGCATAAACTTCAGGGCAAGATAGGGAACATCAGTCACCTTCTAAGTCAGTAGTTGTACCTGAGGTGTTGAAGGGAACACAATCTAAGTACCATACATTCCCGGATACAACTGATGGGAAAACTTCTGATTTGGGGCTTGACAGTTCTCTAAATTCAGAGTGCATGGTGAATCAAATCAAACCTCCATTTCTGCAGCCCTTAGCAAAAGCCAACATGAAGTTTGCACAACTGATAATGACTCTGCAGCTCTTAATGAGAAAGATCGCTCTTTAGGCTTGCTGCTGGATCCTATGTAATTCTGACTGGGGCTCCATAATATTTGAATTGTTTCTTCCTAGATGTTTGCAGTATTTTATCCTTGGTCTGGGAGCTCTTGAACTTGGCTATAACATTCATGTTAGTTGTAATTTGGAGATTTATTTCAGGAGGTGATATGTGAATTCTTTTAATTTTGATTTCACCCCCTTATTCATGAATATCAGGACAGTTTTCATGGATTATTTCTTCTAAAATATGTTCGTGGTTCATATTTTCTGGATATCAACAATGATACTTTGGATAACTCATTTAATGGAATATCTTTTTGAAATAGAAAAACAATTTTCTTTGTCCTTTTAATATACCCTGCCTTGGGTGTTATATGAAATATACACACAAATTACCTGCCTGGTTTTATTTGAATATATAGAATATTAGTGATACTTTTAGGACAAGGAGATTTCTTCAAATGTCTCTTCCTGTCATTGTATTTTAAATTTGACTCAACTCTCCCCATTGACCTTGATTGTGC
>NC_058132.1:220216761-220232234 GCF_016433145.1 Gracilinanus agilis
AAATATATATATATATATATATATATGTATATATATGTGTGTGTGTGTGTGTGTGTAATTTCTCAAAACAGTGGAACATCCCCCTCCATGCTTCAGTGAACTACCTTCACACTTAAACAAAGAAGTAGGAGATGGCACTTTCTGACATCTCATTTTTGGAGTTGACCTTGGTTAAATTTTTCTGTTTTTTCAAAAATATTCTAATTAATGGCATGCACATTGTTGTAGTCATTTTGTGGATTGTTTTCCATGTTCTTCTTACTTCATATTAAATAAGTTTATGTATTTCCGTTTTTGTCTACAGTTGCAGTATTGTGGTCATTTTTCATTTCTTTTTATTTTATTTATTAATTATGAAAAAAAATTTTCGTGGTTACATGATTCAAATTCCTTCCTTCCCCTACTCCCCCCTCCTCCCATAGCCAACACGTAATTCCCCTAGGTTTTACATGTATCATTGATCAAGACCTATTTCCATAATATTAATATTTGCCCTGGGGCTATTGTTTATAGAGTCTGCATTCCCAATCATATCCCAATTGACCCATGTAGTCAAGCAGTTGTTTTTCTTCTGTGTTTCTGCTCCCACAGTTGTTTCCCTGGATGTGGATAGCATTCTTTCTCATAAGTCCCTCAGAAGTGTTTTGAATCATTGCATTGCTACTAGTGGGGAAGTCCATTATGTTTGATTTTACCACAGTGTATCAATCTCTGTGTATAATGTTCTCCTGGTTTTACTCCTTTCACTCTGCATCAATTTTTTGAAGTCATTCCAGTTCACTTGGAATTCCTCCAGTTCATTACTTCTTTTAGCACAGTAGCATTCCATCACCAACAGATGCCACAATTTTTTTAGCCATTCCCCAATTGAAGGGCATCCCTTTGTTTTCCAATTTTTTGCTACCAAAAAGAGTGTAGCTATAAATATGTTTGTACAAGTCTTTTTCTCTATCATCTCTTTGGGGTACAAACCCAGCAGTGGTATGGTTGGATCAAAGGATAGGCAGTCTTTTAAAGCCCTTTGGACATAGTTCCAAATTGTTGTGGTCATTTCTTAAAACGCAATGATATTCCATTATATCCCTTACAACACTTTGCATAAACATTCCTTAAACAAAGGAATACTTTGTTTCCAGTTTTTTGAGACTAAAAAACAAAAATATTTTGTCTGCTTATGTTTGTACATATGGTAGTTTGTTTTTGTTGAGAATCAAAATTAATTCCAAAATCTAAGGAAGGAATATTATCCCTTTAAAGAAATATATATATACACACACACACAAAAAAAAAAAACTGGACAGTTGTGATACCCTAAATGTTTACAAAATATTTTGCAAACTTCAAGGAGTTATGTAAATGTCAGACACCATTGTTATTATATGTATATGAGAAGCAAAATGATACTTTAAATGTAAGATTATTCTAAATTATTCTAAAGGTAACATGTCATCGAGCTATCTTCTTTCTCCTCCTTTCTGCAGGGCAGGAAGAAATATTCATAACCTGGTTATGTGTAGTTCTTTTCAATATAGTCACAGATAGTTAGCTATTTTCTTTCCTTGTAGGAGGGCCAACAGCTATCATGAACTCTTTCTGAATTTTTTTTTCAGGAGCTCCAGTAATGGGAAGTATTTCTATTGCCTTTAGGGCTTTTGGAGTGAATGGTCAGCCCTAGATAGTGCAGATGCATCTGCTTTCAATGGTAGAAATGACATAGCAATTTTTGATTTTACCCTTCTGACAACAGATACCAGATTGAGAAGGATGTTTTTCCCCCTATTGTCTATCTCCCTCTACAGGGAGATATGGAAGAAGCTGATTCCAAGGCTTATTCTCTTCCATAAAGTCACTTCTCTAATTCTGGTGTAAGTCAGTGATGGGCAAACTTTTTATAGAGGAGGTCAAAGGAAAGAAAATGCTCATCTGTCAGTTTGTTTCTAAGGCAACTCTTTTGAAGTTTCATTGTACTGTATCCTACTCATAATGTCCCATGACAGGATAGAACATTTCAGGGGGCCTGCATCTGGCCCACGTGCTGTAGTTTGCCCTTCACTGGTATAAATTATCTGGATACTTTTTCCAAGTTAGATAAAATCAATCAATTTAACTTCTATTGATCTCTGTGTTACATTACTTGTTGATGGGGCATGATAGTGATGACTGAAGCAGAAAAGAATGATGTTTGAATATTGATATACAAAGACACAGAAAGCGTCAAAATTTGAGCTCAGAAACTCAAAAGTGAATTACGTTTTTTTCTATCTGAGGACTTCAAGCCAAAAATGTGAGGCAGTATTAGGCTTTTAGTTATTGATATTTTGGGTGACTTCTAAAAAAGTAAATTAATGGGAACTAGGGTTTTTGTTTCCTCTAATTCAGGATAAAATGAATCAGTGAATCATTCTGGGATAAGTCTGGTGTCAGAATATCCATCTTCCCCATATTCCATCAGTAATGGTGAAAGAATCTCTCTGCAAAGGTATAGTTAGGTAGGAACTACATAATGGGAAGAGAAAAGATGTGGCTAGTCCTATCTAACACATAGTAAAAAGTGGGAAAAGAGTGGGCACTTCTTTCCAAAGTAGTCCTTTACATTCAACTTTCAAATTTGAATCAATATAGGTACATTACCTAAAAATGTGGTCTGTCTAGGAATATATCACAATGAAACTCATAGATTCAGGCTCCAGACACTTCATTCTCCCCTTAGAGGTACATCTTAAAAGTCCATTAAATTCCTATATGAACTGCATTTAGCAAACAAATTTATCCACACTTCTTTTGAGTTACTTTTCCAGTAGATGCCAATGGTTGGCAATGCTTTACCCATATTCTTTATCTCAGTACCACATTCTGACAAAAGACATTCATTTACCCATTGTGGGGAAGGGTTAGGAGTGTAAGTTTGGGCCAGGAAAAAGAACAAGGCAAATTGGTCCACATGGTGCTGTAACTCACTGAACTTGCCAGCCACAAATAAAATCATAATTCCAGTGAAAAAAGAATGGATAAGAAATAAAGGAAAAATGACATTTTCAAGCTTCAGTGTGTTATCTTTCAAATATTCCCCAAACTGTTAATATTCAAAATAGTTTTTTCTTGTGAGCAACAGCAAAATATGAATTCTCATTTCCTGATTTTTAATAGAGCTTTGATTTTCATGTATTTACTTCCAGTGCAATGGTAATCTCTATTTTCCATTAGAGAGAAAGGAAAAAAAGGAAAATCCCGTAACTGACACGAACAATAAGAAAAAAGAAAAATCAATTGCCCTATGAACCTTTCTACCCCCCATCTGTACTTTGAATGCTTCTTGGTGTTTCACTGTAAATATTTCAAAATAAGCTTGTCTTATCATGTGATTCATAACATAGGTTTACAATTAATATACTAGTGTCTAGAACATCTGAAAGATTATTCATTGAATCTAATTTGTGGTGTTGTAAAGTGAAAGTTGTTGTTTTGTTTCCACTATAAACAAAAGTAGTTACTAGAAAAGTATAATTATCAGAATGGCTATAATTAGGGGCACAGATAATATATAACCCAGAATTATTCAACACACATTAACATTTTTTAATTGTGATTCAGAAAGAAGAGGTTTTGTATTCTACCTTTTTAAATGGAAAAGTAAAGTAAGTGCAGGAAGAAATGACAGGTTGTGAATGAATGCCTTTTCAAGATCATTATGCCAAGAACATAGGTCAATAGTCATGCAAGGAGAAAAGAAATAAATCAATTATCATATAATATAAGTATTGGGGAAAGCTGGTTGAAGTGAAATATTTAATTAAAGGTTTTGATATTTATAGATAAACATCTAATTGGAATTCATGTTTTAAAAATAAAATTTTATTACATAAATTACTTCCATAAAACTATTTTCAGTAACTCCTAGAGGTCAGCAAATAGCCTATATATAATTGATAAATATCCTCTTTAAGAGGAATAAAAATTACTAAGGTCAAAGAAAATTTTATATATACAAAGTTGTGTCTAGGTAAATATGCATTATAATCTTGAAGTGAAAACAAATAATGTCTTTGGATGTTAAACATCTAATTCAATTTTCTTACTCTTTCCTGAAAGATTGTAGGTGAAGAAATTTTAATAAGATTCTTTCTTACACAACATAATTATTTTCAAATTAAATAATTGCTTGAATGCTCTCTGAAATAAGCCTGAGCTATTGCATCCTGAGAATATTTTTTAATGTTTCAAAATGTAATTCTATTTAAGGAAAATAAGGTAGTTACCCAAACAGCTTATGTGAGAATTGATATTTATGTAATTATTTTTTTAGCAATATATACTTTTGGAGCTATTTAAAAAAAGATAACTTTAAAATCCATAAAAAGCATACCACATGTTGACTGGGATGCTATATCATATTGATAGGCAGAGAAGAGTCATGTACTAATATTTTGGAATCCTGAAGATAAATAAGAACTTCTTAGATTTATAGCGGCTGATTATTCACCTTTTGTGGGCCAATAAGGTTTAGTTTCAAGAGCAAGATAAAAGTGATGTATTGTTTTTGTTAGAGGTACTGTAGTGGTTTTCCATTTACTTCTTCAGCTCATTTTACAGATGAGGAAACTGAAGCAAAGAAGGTTAAATAAATTGATCTGAGACCAGTTTTTAATTCAGGAAAAAGAGTCTTCCTGAATCAGACTATTATAAAGCATTTTGAATGTTTTTCCCTGCTGTATTTTTCACATCTCATCAATAAGTTCCAAGCAACTAAATTGTTAGATGCAATACACAATAACCAATAATAAAACATCTATGACATCATAGATTTAGACTTAGAAAAATTTTTCAGAAATACCTAGTCCAAGCCTCTTATTCACATATAAGGAAATTGAGGCCAAAAAGATAAGTGCTTTTTCCAATATCACACAACTAGTAAATGTATAAGATGGGATACAAACATGGTCTTTTTTTCTTGAAATCCAGTACCCAAATCCACCACACCACAGTCTCCCTAATCATATTCCTTTAATCATTTCAAGTATTTGTGATTATTTAATCATTCAGTCTAATAGATATTTACTAAGAACCTAGTATATGCCAAGTAATATGGTAAACTCTGGCGATATAAAATAAGATTAAACACAGTAACTACTCTAATGGAGTTTACATTCTAATAGGAGAGATAACACACAACTATAAGCAAGCTACACAGAAAATAAATTTGAAATAATCTAGAGAAATTACATTAAAATTAAGAGTGATCAGGAAAAGCTTTTGATAGAATATGTGATCTGAGAACATGCATACCATGGTTAGACTTGTGTTTTAGGAAGATAATTTTGATATCTGAGTGGAGAGTGGCCTTGAGTAGTTGGGAGAGATCTATAGCAGACAGACCAACCAGAAGGGGAATGCAATATTTGAGGCATGATATAAAGATGACTTGCCCCAAGATAGTGATAGTATCAAAGGAAAGAAGAGAGAGTATGGCTTATTAAATAAGGTAAAAATCTACATGTTTGGCAACAGATTGAATGTGAGTGATTGACAAAAAGGGGTGTCAAGTATAACTGATTAATCAATAAACATTTATTAAGTGCATACTATATGCCAGTCTTTGTACTAATATCTAGAAATGGAGAAAGTTTAGGGGAAAATATGAGTTCAGACGTGAGTATATTATTTAAAATATCTACAGGTCACCCATTACAAAAAGAGATGCAAGAATAGAGGTCAGCAGAGAGATAATAACTGGCTAAGTAGATTTGAGAATTATCAATAGAGAGATGATAGTTCAATTCATAAGAACTGATGAAATCAATAAGTGATTATATATACCATTTCTCTATCATTATGTAATGCTGTCTCTTATTCTCTAATATATACATTTATTCTATATAAATAAAATATTTATGCATAATTTAAACTAAAATAATAATTTAACTACCTAAAACATATGGATACATATTAATGCTATTTTCATTATCTTTTCTTAAAATATGATTAATTTGGGATCATTTATTTTTCCCATTTAAGTAACAAACAGCTATTGCTCCAAAGTCTAATTCTAAAGTCTCATTATGGTGTGAATTTTACTCAGAGATCTTGAAGAATCTATGGAGAGCTCAATTTCTAAACAGTTCAAGTTTGAAGGATTATGAGAATATGTATGACAATGTATTATAGCTAAATCATGCATATATTGATCTATCTAAATTTGAATATGTTCACTTTGAATAGTAAGGCAAAGTTACAATTATTCAGACATATCAACTGTCTACCAAGAAGTACAATTATTCTTCTCTATACCAAAGAAGTACTGAAAGTAACAAAACTATTGTTTTGTTTATTTATTTGATATTTATTTGAAATTTAAAATGTCAAAAGCTCACATTTGTATAATTTTAAAGATATGTACATTTGTACTACTTGGGCAGAGCCAAAATAGTGGAGAAGGTACATAGATTCACCTGATTTCTACCAAATTACCCTCTAAAAATGACATAATGAATCAAAATGAATTCTAGAGCAGCATAATCCACAAAAAGACAAAAGGAAATTATTTTCCAGTCCAAAACAACTTAGAAGGATGACTTAAAAATTTAGAGCACAAGATTGGAAGTAGAGTTTGAAGCAACCTGCCAAATCAGCCCCCACTACTGCAACAGGCTTTAGGGGCAGCTGAATGAGCAGCAAAACCTTCTAAATTTCTCAGCCACAGATGGTAAGGAATATTGAACAATTGCTCAGAAGGAGATTATAGGGGTTTGTTTGCTGGCTCTGGAGGCAAAACTTTTGTTGCATTGGCCACACTCAAATCCAAGCAGCAATCCTGGATTGTGGTTCAGGGAGAAGGGGAGTATAAGCATACACCAGTGTTTGGAGCTATAGGGGAGCAGGGAACCCTGGTCACAGTTCCAAGGGGAAAGGAATGCTTGTGGTTATAAATAGGCCAAGAGAGTATTAAATGTACTTCTCCTTGTATCATAACACCTTGGAAGAACTGAAAACAAATTGATTTCAAGAGCAAGTTCTGAAAGCAGATCCAAAAAGAACCTGAAGCTTAGAATGGTTAATTCTTAAACACAGTTAAGGAACTGAATTTTAACTGTTACTTTAAAAGGCTAGAAAATGGCCTAACAACAACAAAAGAAACTTAACATAGAAAGTTATATTGATTCCAGGGAAGACAAAAATACAAACTCAGCAAGACAACAAAGTCAATACTGCTGCTCAAAAGGCTCTGAAAAATATATGAATTGGTCTCTGTCCCAAAAAGAATGAATAGAAACACTTAAGAAGGACTTAAAAATGCAAATATTAAAGGTAGAAGAAAAATTTCAAAAAAAAATGAGTGGAGTCTTCCCAGATTAGAGCCATGATGGAGGAATAACTAGAGGAGCACCTCCATTTCACCATGAAAATCCTTTCCTATCAAGATTAAAATATCTCCATAAAATGAATACAGGTGTGAAAGAACCAACAAGGAGACAGAATGAAGCAACCTTCAAGAAAAGAAAAACTCAAAAGGAAGGTGGAGGACAACTGTGGAACTGAGATAAAAAGGGAACAGAACTATCAGGAGGCTATAGTAGGGAGTGAAGAGCAAGCCAAGAACAAACCCCAACCCTAACCCCCATTCCCAACCCACATCTGCTTTCACAGGTTCTGAACATAAGTCCTAGTCAAATTCTGAGATCCTGTCTGGGCAAATATTAGTCCAAGACAACCCACACTTGGATTCCCAATCCAGGGCAATCTGGACTGAAGAAAACTGATCCATGTGGGACAAGTGTGAAACCAGTCTCGGTTTTGGATGAGGATATTATCCATTGTTTGGAGTGAGGGCACAGATCTCATGGAGATCCCCTCTGGATCTTTTTGCCCAAAACTAAGGACAGAGCTCCAGAACACGGCAATCAAGGGTGTGTCTGATTGAATCAAGAACTCCTTGAAACCAAAAATTTGAGCCTAAGCCTGAGACTAGAATTTGAACAGCCCCTGACCTGTTCAGAGTTAGATCAACAGCTTACTCCTAAGTCTGAGGAAAGTCTTTAAGCTATTAGCATCTCAAGGGTCAATTGAATCAGCAAGAGGAGGGGACTCTCAGAGCTCTCAGCCCTCAGACCATTGGTTAAATTAGTAACAATGCAGAAAATAAATTGAAAATAGCATCAAGGAAAGACTGAAGTTTATGAAGGTACCAAAACTTCCCAGAAAACAGAGCATACCTATAATTAGAAAGGGAAAATGAGGAAACAATAAAAAATAAGCACCTAACTAAAGAATTTTTATGGAGACAAAAAGCAAGGTACAGATACAGAAAGGGACAGTGTAAGGAAAGGAGACACATGCGCAGTCCAAAAGAAAAATTGGGATTGCACACAGAGTGTAGAAGAGCTAAAAATAACAGACTTCAAAAACCAATTAAGAGAGGTAGAGGAAAAGTGAGGACAAGAAATGAAAGTGATGCAAGTAGAAATGAAAGTGATACAAAACTATGTGGGCCAAACTGGCAGAGGAAAATCAGACCTTAAAAATCAGAATTGACCATCTAGAAACTAATGATTACATGAGAAAACAAGAAACAATAAAGCAGAATAAAAGGAATGAAAAAACAGAGGAAAATAAGAAATATCTTATAAAAAACAACTGACATAGACAATAGTTCTAGGAGAAACAATTTGAGAATTATTGAACTATCTGAAAGCCATGATCAAGAAAAAAACCTTGCATATCATATTACAAGAAATTGTCAAGATCAAATCCCCAGAGATCCTTTAATAAAAAAATAAAATTGAACTTGAAAGAATTCACAGATCACCTCCAGAAAAAATGCTCAATTAGCAACTTCCAGGAATGTAATAGTTAAATTCAAGAGTCACCATGCCAAGGAAAAAATACTTCAAGCAATCAGAAAGAAATGATTCAAATACAATGGAGCTATAATCAGGATCACATGGGACTTAGTGGCTTCTATTTTAAAGGATCAGAAGGCAAAATGTTTACAATCCCATGTGACATATCCAGCAAAATTGAGTATATTCATTCAGGGGAAAAATGGTCATTCAATAAGATAGCAGATTTCCAAGCATTCCTGAGAAATAAGCCAGAAGTAAAAAAAAAACAAAAAAAAAACAAAAAAAACTAAAGTTCTAACACCAGACACAAGGGAAGCACAAAAAGGTAAATAAGAAAGAGAAAATTTAAGGGACTCATTATTGTCAAAATGTTTATATGTTTACTTGGAAAGATAATTTCTGTTATTCTCAAAAATTTGAAAACACTATGGGAAAAATTATGTTTAGATCAACATCTTACACCTATACCAAAATAATGGGTAAATGACTTTAATATAAAGAGTGAAATAATAAATATATTAGATGAACATAGAAGAGTATGATCTATAGAAGAGGAAGGAAATTAAGACCAAGCAAGAGTTAGAGAACATTGCAAAATGCAAAATGAATGACAGATTATATCAAATTAAAAATGTTTTGTACAAACTAAGCCAATGCAACCAAAATTAAAAGGAAACCAATAACTGGAAGAACATTTTTATAACAAAACTCTCTCACAAAGGTTTAATTTACCAAATATATAAGGACCAAAGTCAAATTTCCAAAAATCAAGTTATTCACCAAGTGACAAATGGCCAAGGAACATGAATAGTCAGTTTTCACATGATGAAACCAAAATCATCAGTAAGCATGTGAAAAAGTGTTCTAAATTTCTCCTGATTAGAGAAATGCAAATTAAAACAACTCTGAGATACCAACTTATACCTAGTATAATAGCCAATATGGTAGCAAAGGAAAGTGATAAATGTTGGAAGGGATATAGCAAAATTGGGACACTAATATACACTGCTATTGGAGTTGTGTATTGATCCGACCATTCTGCAGGACAATTTTGAATTATGTCAAAAGAGCTTTAAAAGAATGCTTGCCCTGGGTTTGTACCCCAAAGAGATAATAAGGAAAAAGACTTGTACAAAATTATTTATGGTTGTCCTCATTGTTGTGGCAAAAAATAGAAAATGAATGGATGTCCATTGATTGGGGAAAGGCTGAATAAACTGTAGTATCTGATAGTAATGGAATATTATTGTGCTAAAAGGAATAATGAACTGGAGGAATTCCATGCGAACTGCAAAGAACTATAAGAATTGATGCAGAGTGAAAGGAGCAGAACCAGGAAAATATTGTACACAGAGACTGATATATTGTTGCACAATCAAATGTAATGGGCTTTTCTACTAGCAGCAATGCAATGACCCAGGATAATTCAGGGGAATTTAGGAGAAAGAACACTATCCACCTCCAGAGAAAGAACTGTGGGAACAGACATGCAGAAGAAAAACATATGATCAATCATGGAGTTCAATATGGACATGATTAGGGTTTTGATGTTAAAAGATTAATGCAAATATGAATAACATGGAAATAGGTTTTGATGATGAATATATAACTGAATAGAATTGCTTGTCACCTCCAGTAGTGGTGGGGGAAGAGTTGAGGAGGGGAGAATCATGAATCATGTAACCATGGAAAAATAATCTAAATTAGAAAAGGAAAAAAAAAAAGAAATGAGTGATATAGGAAAATCATGAAAAAATTCAATAGCTTGGTAATGGAGGCACAAAACAATACCGAAGAAATTAATACCTTAAAAAGCAGAACTTTCCAAGTGAAAAAAGATATGTGAAAATGTGCTGAAGAGAATTTCTTAATGGTTAAAATTGACCATAAGGGGATAAAAGTACAAAAATTCACTGAGGAAAAAGAACTTTTCACAAAGTAGAATTGACCAAGTGGAAAAGAAGATAAAAAAGATTTTTCGAGAAAATCATGCCTTAAAAATTAGAATTGAAAAAGTAACAGCTAATTATTCTATAGAACACCAAGAAAGAATCAAAGTAAAAAAATGGAAAAAATGGAAATGTGAAAACCAGAAAAACTAACTCATCTGGAAATTAAATGCAGGATAGATAACCTAAGGATTATCGGAGTGTCTGAAAGCCGTAGTTTAAAAGGAGGTAGGTGAAGGGGGAATTGCCCTGATATTCTTTTATTTTTTATTTTTTTAACATTTAATATTTATTTTTTAGAAAAGTTAACATGTTTACATGATTCATGCACTTACTTTCCCATTCACTGCCCAACTACCCCCCTAGCCAATGCACATTTCCAATGCTTTTAAAATGTGTTATTGATCAAGACCACTTTCCAAATTTTTGATACTTGCATTGTGTGATAGTTTCAAGTCTACATCACCAATCATGTCCGCCTCAACCCATGTGTTGAAGCAGTTGTTTTTTTTTTTCCTGTGATTCCACTTCTACAGTTCTTCCTCTGAATGTATGTAGCATTCTTTACCATAAGTCCCTCAGAACTGACCTGGGTAATTGGATTGCTGTTAGTACAGAAGTTCATTACATTCTATTTTACCACAGTGTATTGGTCTCTGGGTGCAATGTTTTTTTGGCTCTACTCCTTTATCTCTGCATCAATTCCTGGAGGTCTTTCCAGTTCACATGGAATTCCTCCAGTTTATTATTCCTTTGAGCACAACAGTATTCCATCACCAGCATATACCACAATTTGTTCAACTGTTCCCCAATTGAAGGGCATACCCTCATTTTCCAGTTTTTTGCCACCACAAAAAGCTTGACTATAAATATTTTTGTAAAAATCTGTTTATCTATGATCTCTTAGGGGTACAAACGCAACAATGGTATGGCTAGATCATAGGACAGGCATTCTTTTATGGTCCCTTGAGCATAGTTCCAATTTTCCTTCCAGAATGGCTGGATCAGTTCACAACTCCACCAGCAAAACATTAATATCCCAATTTTGCCACATCCTCTCTTTTCATTTTATTACCCTGTCATATTACTCTCCCCTTCTATCCTTTTAGCCAATATGCTAGGTGTGAGGTGATACCTCAGAGTAGTTTTGATTTGCATTTCTCTAATTATTAGATATTTAGAACACTTTCTTATGTGCTTATTGATACTTTTAATTTCTTTACCTGAAAATTGCCTTTTCATGTACCTTGCCCATTTATCTATTGGGGAATGGCTTGATTTTTTAAACGTTTATTAATATTCATTTTTAACATGATTACATGATTCATGCTCCTACTTTCCCCTTCACCGCCCACTGTCCCCCCACCCATGGCCAATGCTCATTTTCACTGGTTTTAACATGTGTCATTGATCAAGACCTATTTCCAAATTGTTGATAGTTGCATTGGTGTGGTAGTTTAGAGTCTACATCCCCAATCATGTACGCCTCAACCCATGTGTGCAAGCAGTTGTTTTTCTTATATGTTTCCTTTCCTACAGTCCTTCCTCTGAATGTGGGTAGCATTCTTTACCATGAACCCCACAGAACTGTCCTGTGTCATTGCTTTCTGCTGGTACAGACATCCATTACATTCAATTTTACCATAGTATATCAGTCTCTGTGTACAATATTCTTCTGGTTCTGTTCCTTTCACTCTGCATCAGTTCCTGGAGGTCTTTCCAGTTCAGATGGAATTCCTCCAGGTTATTATTCCTTTGAGCACAATAGTATTCCATCATCAACATATACCGCAGTTTGTTCAGCCACTCCCCAATTGGAGGTCATACCCTCCTTTTCCAGTTCTTTGCCACCACAAAAAGCACAGCTATAAATATTTTCGTACAAGTCTGTTTATCTATGATCTCTTTGGGGAACAAACCCAACAGTGGTATGGCTGGATCAAAGGGCAGGCATTCTTTTATAGCCCTTTGAGCATAGTTCCAAAATGCTAGCCAGAATGGTTGGATCAGTTCACAACTCCACCAGCAATGCATTAATGTCCCAATTTTGCCACATCCCCTCCAGCATTCATTACTCTCCCCTTCTTTCATTTTAGCCAATCTGCTAGGTGTGAGGTGATACCTCAGAGTTGTTTTGATTTTCATTTCTCTAATTATTAGAGATTTAGAACACTTTCTCGTGTGCTTATTGATACTTTTAATTTCTTTACCTGAAAATTGCCTATTCATGTCTCTTGCCCATTTATCAATTGGGGAATGGCTTGATTTTTTATACCATTGATTTAACTCCTTGTATATTTGGGTAATTAGACCCCTGTCAAAGTTTTTTGTTATAAAGATTTTCCCCAATTTGTTGTTTCCCTTCTGATATTGACTAAATTATTTTTGTTTGTACAAAAGCTTTTTAGATTAATATAATCAAAACCATTTAATTTACATTTTGTAATTTTCTCTAACTCTTGCTTGGTTTTAAATTCTTTCCTTTCCCAGAGATCTGACAGGTATACTATTCTGTGTTCACTTAATTTATTTAGAGTTTCCCTCTTTATATTCAAGTCATTCACCCATTCTGAATTTATCTTGGTGTAGGGTGTGAGATGTTGATCTAAACCTAATCTCTCACATATTGTTTTCCATATTTCCCAGCAGATTTTGTCAAATAGTGGATTCATGTCCCAAAAATTGGGCTCTTTGGGTTTATCATACACTGTCTTGCTGATGTCATTAACCCCAAGTCTATTCCACTGATCCTCCCTTCTGTCTCTTAGCCAGTACCATATTGTTTTCATGACTGCTGATTTATAATATAGTTTAATATCTGATACTGCTAGGCCCCCTTCTTTCACATTTTTCTTCATTATTTCCCTTTATATTCTTGATCTTTTCTTAATCGGAATGAAATTTGTTATAGTTTTTCCTAATTCAGTAAAGAAGTTTTTTGGTCATTTGATAGGCATGGTGCTAAATAAGTAAATTAATTTGGATAGAATGGTCATTTTTATTATGTTAGCTCATCCTACCCATGAGCAATCAATGTTTTTCCATCTGTTTAGATCTAGTTTTAATTGTTTGAAACGTGTTTTGTAGTTTTTTTTTAATAATTGCTGTGTTTGTTTTGGTAAATAGATTCCTAAGTGTTTTATGTTGCCTAGGGTGATTTTAAATGGTGTTTCTCTTTCTACCTCTTGCTGCTCTGACGTGTGAGAAATATATAGAAATGCTGATGATTTATGTGCATTCATTTTGTATCCTGTAACTTTGCTAAAGTTATTGATTATTTCTACAAGATTCTTAGTTGATTTTCTAGGATTTTTAAAATAGATCATCATAGCATCTGCAAAGAGTGATAGCTTAGTCTCCTCCTTGCCTATTTTGATACCTTCGATTTCTTTTTCTTCTCTAATTGCTACTGCTAGTGTTTCTAGTACTATGTTGAATAATAGAGGTGATAATGGGTATTCTTGTTTCAAACCTGATCTTATTGGGAAGGCTTCTAATTTATCCCCATTGCATATGATACTTGTTGATGGTTTTAGGAATATACTGTTTATTATTTTTAGGAAATGTCCTTCTATTCCTATACTTTTCAGTGTTTTCAATAGGAATGGCTGCTGTATTTTGTCAAAATCTTTTTCAGCATCTATTGAGATAATCATGTGATTTTTGTTTGTTAGATTGTTGATATGGTCAATTATGTGCATGGTTTTCCTAATTTTGAATCATCCTTGCATTTTTGGTATAAATCCTGCCTGAAAGTGGTGGATGATCCTCTTGATCACTTGCTGGAGTCTTTTTGCTAGTATTCTATTTAAGATTTTTGCCTCTATGTTCATTAGGGAGATTGGTCTGTACTTTTCTTTCTCTGTTTTTGATCTTTCTGGCTTTAGAATCAGTACCATATTTGTGTCATGAAAGGAATTTGGTAGGGCTCCTTCTTTGCTTATAATATCAAATAATTTGTATGATATTGGGATTAATTGCTCTTTGAATGTCTAATAGAATTCACTTGTGAATCCATCAGACCCTGGGGATTTTTTCTTCAGTGTTTTAATCAATTTATTTTTCTGATATAGGATTATTTAGATATTCCATTTCTTCTGCTCTTAATCCAGGCAATTTATATTTTTTAAATATTCGTCCATATCCCCTATATTTATTGCCACATAATTGGGCAAAAGAGTTTTTAATGAATGCCTTAGTTTCGCCTTCATTAGTGGTGAAGTCTCCCTTTTCATCTTTGATATCATCAATTTGGTTTTCTTCTTTCCTTTTTTTTATTAGATTGACCAGTACTTTCTCTATTTTATGTTTTCTTCAAAATACCAGCTTCTAGTCATATTTATTAATTCAATAGTTATTTTAATTTTGATTTTATTAATTTCTCCCTTGATTTTTGTATTTCTAATTTAGTTTTCATCTGGGGATTTTTAATTTGCTTTCTTTCTAATTTTTTAAGTTGCATGCCCAATTCATTAATCTATGCTCTTCCTAATTTGTTAATATATGCACTCAAGAATAAAAATTTCCCCCTGAGAATTGCCTTGGCTGCATCCCAGAGAGTTTGGTAGCATGTCTCGTCATTGTAATTCTCTTCAATGATATTGTTGATTGTTTCTATGATTTCTTCTTAGACTAGCTGGTTTTGGAGAATCATATTATTTAATTTCCAATTAGTTTTTGATTTGCC
>NC_058132.1:220232734-220287837 GCF_016433145.1 Gracilinanus agilis
ATATATATATATTTATTTATTTATTTATTTATTTATTTATTTATTTATTTATTTATTTATTTATTCTATGTTTGTGTTTCCTTGAAATTTTTCAATTTACTCAGGTCAAGAGACCCTGTTGTACTGAATCCAGACTATTTCCTTATTATTCAGTTTTCTAGCATGAGAAAATTTATTTTAAGAATTCAGTAACACAAGGTACATAGAAGTTATTTAATAAATATTGCTTGCTTCACTGATTTATGGATTAAGTTTCAAACACTAATATTCACTCTATGTCATTTTAAGTAGAACATGGTAATGATTTTGGAAGATTTTTTTAAAAAATTTTCTGATATGTATTATGTAGGTCTTTACTGGATTACTAATCCCTGAATTCAAGGAGAAGGTAGGATAATAATATTAATTTATAATCAAATATATTGCTTCCATTTAACACCTAGAATGGAGTAGTATAATATTATACTGCTTACTATTTCTTTGAATACTACTATTCTCAGTGTAGACTCCTATATTTTACTTCTTAAATATCTTTAATAGGCCATAGTTACAGTTGAATTTTTATTTTTGCTTGGTCACCAAATATCTTCCAAATTTTTGTGTAGTCTACTAATATTAGTAATACTAATAACTAATAATATAATAATGTTTAGTTCATATGTCAGTCAAATTTAAAATGATTCACACCAATTGGGGCATTAATGCATTGCTGGTGGAGTTGTGAATTGATTCAACCATTCTGGGTGGCAATTTGGAACTCTGCCCAAAGGGCTTTAAAAAACTATCTGCCTTTTGATCAATCCATAGCACTGCTTGTTTTATACCCCGAAGAGATAATAAGAAAAATGACTTGTACAAAAATATTTATAGCCATGCTCTTTGTGGTGGCAGAAAATTGGAAAATGAGAGAATGTCTTTCGATTGGGGAATGGCTGAACAAATTGTGGTATCTGTTGGTGATGGAATACTATTCGCTCAAAGGAATAAAGAATTTGAGGAATTCCATGTGAACTGGAATTACCTCAAGGAATTGATGCATTGTGAAAGGAGCAGAATCAAGAGAACATTATATACAGAGGCTGATAAACCGTGGTACAAATGAACATAACAGACTTCTCTAGTAGCAGCAATGCAAGAATCCAGAGCAAGACTGAGAAACTTATGAAAAAGAAAACTAGCTACATTCAGAGGAAGAACTGTGGAAAGAGAAACAGAGGAAAAACAACTTCTTGAACACGTGGGCTAAGGGGGATATTATAAGGGATGAGACACTAAACAATAACTCTTGTCCAACTATCAATAATATGAAATTAGATCTTAATCAATGATACATGTAAAACTCAGTGGAATTGTGCATCAGCTAAGGTGGTTAGGGGGGTTTCAGGAGAGGGAAAGAACATGAAGCAAGTGACTGTGGGAAAATCTTCAAAATAAAAATAAAAATATATTTTAAAAAAATGATTCACATGTTAAATCACTATAAAAAAAGAAAATGTTATCACTGCTTGACCATTCTTCTTACAGAAAGGAAAATTATTCAGTTTAGAGATGAATGTAATTATTAATTTATGCAATGAAAATATTTTTTTGCTTTCTAATTTCTCTAGCATAAAACTTTTCAAAAAAGCAAGGAAACTCATATCTTTTAAAAATCATCATAAAACTAAAAATCTTATTATACTACTGAATAACATTGTTAGTTACATCTATATATAAAAGAAAATTAACATAAACTTTCTTAAATATGTTATGATTATAAAACTGAATGTGAATAATACTCAATGAATTACTTTAGAAAAATTATTCAGTTTTCCATTGCCCAAAAATTGTAAAACATAATACCTTTTGCATGGTTTATAAAATTAAATAATTATTAAAAATTTAAGTTGCAATTTACTTTAAAAAACTTTCCTATGAAAATAGTTGCTGTCATTGATTGGTCAGAACATGTTTACTTTGTGATATTATTCATAATATGTAAATTTCTTCCTATCTAGTAATTCATTCTTTTTTTTTGAATTCTCATTTTTATCAATGATATTTAATTGTAAGATATATGGTTAGGTTTGTATAATTGAGTATATTTTCTCCCTATTCTTACCATTATTATTTTTCATTTATTGAATTTCCTTCCTATCTGTCTTGAGAATTTTCATCAACCATGCCTGGCAATTGGCTCTAGGAATTATCATTGAATAAAAGAGTACAGTGTATTTAAACCTACTGAGACAATAAGACACTCCGAACACATTTGGAAAAACATTGGAAAAGTGACATATTTCCATTTGACTTAATTTTTAAACTTAAATGTTGAAAAGAAAGAGAAACTTAAATTTAACTCCATCTTATATATTACATGTAAATCCTTTCTTCTTCCTTTGCTTTCATAAACTTGTCAACATGAAACTAAAACAGTTCTGAGATATCCTCTCACACCCATCAGGTGGGCTAAAATGACAAAAGGGCAAAATGACAAATGTTGCAGAATATATGGGACAATAAGGACACTAATAGATTGCTGGTGAAGCTGAGAATTGATCCAGACATTTTGGAGAGCAATTTGGAATTGTACCAAGAGAGTTACACAACCATGTATTCCCTCATATCAGCTCAGTCCTTTTCCCATGGAGATCATGGACAAAGAAAAATAATTTATACATTCCAAAATATTTATAGTAGCTCTCTTTGTGGTGGAAAAGAACTGGGAATTGAGGATATGCCCATTAATTGAGAAATAGTTAAATAACCTATGGTATAGGATTGTGATAGAATACAGTTCTGCCATAAGAACAATGATCAGGCTAATTAAAAAACAAAATAAAACTTGTAAAGAACTACATGGGATAAAGAAAAGCTAAATGAGTAGGACCTAGAAAATATTAAGCACAGCTACAGACTGAATACTTGAAGAATAAATCATGAATGTTACCTCCAGAGAATGAACTGAAAAATGGAAAAAATGAAAGATATAATTTATACATATATATATGTATATGTACATTGATGTGTGTGTGTATTCCATAAAACAAATCTACTCAAATGCACACCACAGACACAGGCACACAGACACACAGACACACACACACACACACACACACACACTGACACACAGACACACACACAAACACATGATATGCTTTAAAAAGAAATTCTAAGGCCAGGATATTTTCAAACTTAAGACTCTGATCAGGATTATGCTGGAACAATTTCTAACTAGGCAGAGGTGATAATTTTGCATTCTGTGCAATTTATACCTCTGAAATTAGCAATTGCTAGGAATCAGGATTGAACTTATTGTCTTGTTGATTATATAAATTTATAAAAATGTTTATAATACAGATTGAAATTGTGTGTGCATGCATTTCCCCTTAGTCTTGAGAACCTATTTGCCTCAGATAGACAGAAAAATACTTCTCAAGGAAAAGTATTAAGAGGAAAGTTATGAGCAATAGGAAATGCCCTTGGCTCAGGCATCCATAGATGAATTCACATGGAAAGTTTTTAGTGTGAAATTATTTCTCCAAATTATGTCTCCAAATTATGTCTCCAAAACACCTTTTAAAATTTTATGATGTATTATTTGACTAAATTTCCCTTTGCAAAGGTCAGGCAATTTACTATTTTCAAACAATTTAACCTTGGGTATTGATAGTTTAAAGCCACTATTTTATATAATAGTGTTCTCTACCTTAATTAGATGTCTACTCAGATAATTATTCCACAGAATGAAAATTTCTTTTTAAAAAAACTAATTTAAAGACTTCAATAAAATGAAATTAATATGTTTTCATAATGTGTGAGAATTACCTCCACTAATATGACTTTATTCCTTAATATTAATATTTTCCAAGCTTTAACAGGTAATCTTAGTGAGTAAGTGTAGAGACAAACCACAAAAATAGAAACAATTATATAAAAAATTTAAAAATCATCCTTCTACATGATACTGTTCTTACTTAACTAGGTTGGTACTTTGTTAATAGTACATCATGAGAACAAAATTCTCAACCTTCACAGTTTAATAACTTTTGGCATAGCTTTGAAAAATTGATATTAACTTCCATGTGACAAAGAGACCCTGAAAGGATACTAAAGCAGAGATTTTAGAGACTATTCTAGAAAAGTATTTCAGCAATTTAAGTCCCGTTCAAAACAATACCCTTTTAAGTGGTATGTTGCTGACTTGTTAACACAAATATCACTGTTTCCAGAGAATTAGATATATTAAAGTAATCAATAAACAGTTTTCCCATAGTTCCTGCACTGATCCATGAAAACATTTTCAAGTGGTATTGCACTTAAATTATAACTACAAGATAAAATTTGAAATGATTTTAATTTGGGGACAAGATTTCCCCTGAGATAAATATTCTACAAGGGGTATTACAAAATAAACTTACTAACACTTACAAAAGATATTAAGAAGTTAATTTTAGAAATTGAAAATTGTCAAGGGAATTAGTATAAGGATGATTTAAGTGGAGGCAGAATATTTCCAATTTAGCTTTTAAATTGATTTTTTCTCAATTACATTTAAAAACAATTTAAGCATTCAATTTAAAAAATGTTTCATTCCACATTTTTCCCTCCCTCAATTACCTCTACATGCACTGAAAAGACAAGCAATTTTTTATAAATTATACATAAACAGGTACATAAACTATAGTTTTATATTATACACATTACAAAAGAAAAATAAACCACAAAAACTATGAATTTTTATTTTAAAGTCACAAAAGTTATGCTTCAATCTACATTCAGACTTAATAATTCTTTGTCTGGAGATGCATAGTATTTTTCATCATAATCCCTTTGGAATTGCCTTGCATTATTGTACTGATGGGAACAGTTAAATAATTCATAGATGATGACCCTCAAAATACTGCTGTTTCTATGTACAATGTATTCCTCTCATGGATCTAGATAAATCAAACCAAGAAATAAATAAGAAAGAGGTAAGAGAGGTGAATGAAGCCCTAGAAAAATTAGATTTAATTGATATGTGGAGAAAAATAAATAGGGACAAAAAGGAATACACCTTCTTTTCAGCTGCACATGGTACATTCACAAAGAATGACCATGTAATAGGGCATACAAACATGGCAAACAAATGAAAAAGAGCAGAAGTAATAAAGGCAAACTTCTCAGATCATGATGAAATAAAAATAATAATTAGTAAGGGCACCTGGATAGGCAAATCAAAAACTAATTGGAAATTAAATAAAATGATTCTCCAAAACCAACTAGTCAAAGAAGAGTTCATAGAAACAATCAACAATTTCATTGAAAAGAATGACAATGATGAGACATCCTACCAATCTCTCTGGGATGCAGCCAAGGCAGTACTCAGGGGGAAATTTATGTCCTTGAGTGCATATATTAACAAATTAGGAAGGGTAGAGATTAATGAATTGGGCATGCAACTTAAAAAATTAGAAAGAAAGCAAATTAAAAATCCCCAGAAGAAAACTAAATTAGAAATACTAAAAACCAAGGGAGAAATTAATGAAATTGAAAGTAAAAGAACTATTGAATTAATAAGTAAGACTAGAAGCTGGTATTTTGAAAAAAAAAACAGATAAAATAGACAAAGCACTGGTCAATCTAATAAGAAAAAGGAAAGAAGAAAACCAAATTGACAGTATTAAAGATGAAAAGGGAGACCTCACCTCTAATGAAGGGGAAATTAAAGCAATCATTAAAAACTATTTCACCCAATTATATGGCAATAAATATAACAGTCTAGGAGATATGGATGAATATTTACAAAAAAAATAAATTGCCTAGATTAACAGCAGAAGAAATAGAAAACCTAAATAATCCCATATCAGAAATAGAAATTGAAAAAGCCATCAAAAAACTCCTTAAGAAAAAATCACCAGGGCCTGATGGATTCACAAGTGAATTTTTTCAGACATTCAAAGAATCACTATTCCCAATTCTGTACAAATTATTTGATATGATAAGCAAAGAAGGAGTCCTACCAAATTCCTTTTATGACACAAATGTGGTATTGATTCCAAAGCCAGGGAGATCAAAAACAGAGAAAGAAAACTACAGACCAATCTTCCTAATGAACATAGATGCAAAAATCTTAAACAGAATACTAGCAAAGAGACTCCAGCAAGTAATTGAGAAGATCATCCACCATGATCAGGTGGGATTTATACCAGCAATGCAAGAATGGTTCAACATTAGGAAAACCATCCACATAATTGACCATATCAACAGTCTAACAAACAAAAATCACATGATTATCTCAATAGATGCTGAAAAAGCATTTGAAAAAATACAGCATCCATTCCTATTGAAAACACTGAAAAGTATAGGAATAAAAAGACCTTTCCTAAAAGTAATAAAAAGTATATACCTAAAACCATCAACAAGCATCATCTGCAATGGGGATAAATTACAAGCCTTCCCAATAATATCAGGAGTGAAACAAGGATGCCCATTATCACCTCTATTATTCAACATAGTACTAGAAACACTAGCAGTAGCAATTAGAGAAGAAAAAGAAATTGAAGGTATCAAAATAGGCAATGAGGAGACTAATCTATCACACTTTGCATGTGATATGATGGTCTACCTAAAATATCCTAGAGAATCAACTAAGAAGGTAGTAGAAATAATCAACAACTTTAGCACAGTTGCAGGATACAAAATAAATGCATATACATTATCAGCATTTCTATATATTTCCAACACATCACAGCAGCAAGAGGTAGAAAGAGAAACACCATTTAAAACCACCCTAGAAAATATAAAATACTTAGGAATCTATCTAGCAAAACAAACACAGGAATTATATGAAAACAACTAAAAAACACTTTCCAAACAAATGAAACTAGATCAAAACAATTGGAAAAACATTGATTGCTCATGAGTTGGACGAGCTAACATAATAAAAATGACCATTCTACCCAAATTAATTTACCTATTTAGCACCATACCTATCAAACTACCAAAATATTTCTTTACTGAATTAGGAAAAACTATAACAAATTTCATTTGGAATAACAAAAGATCAAGAATATCAAGGGAAATAATGAAAAAAAATGTGAAGGAAGGGGGCCTAGCAGTACCAGATATTAAGCTATACTATAAAGCAGCAGTCATCAAAACAATATGGTACTAGCTAAGGGACAGAAGGGAGGATCAGTGGAATAGACTTTGGGTAAATGACATCAGCAAGAATGTGTATGATAAACCCATAGGGCCCAACTTTTGGGACATGAATCTACTATTTGACAAAAACTGCTGGGAAATTTGGAAAATAATATGGGAGAAATTAGATTTAGATCAATATCTCACACCATACTCCAAGATAAATTCAGAATCGGTTAATAACTTGAATATAAAGAGGGAAACTATAAATAAGTTAAGACAGCACAGAATAGTATATTTGTCAGATCTCTGGGAAAGGAAAGATTTTAAAACCAAGCAAGAGTTAGAGAAAATTACAAAATGTAAATTAAATTGTTTTGATTATATTAAACTAAAAAACATTCATACAAACAAAAACAATGCAGCCAAAATCATAAGGGAAACAACAAATTGGAAAAAATCTTTATAATCAAAACTCTGAAAGTAGTCTAATTACTCAAATATACACGCTGTTAAATCATTTATATAAAAAATCAATCCATTCCCCAATTGATAAATGGGTAAGAGACATGATTAGAAAATTTTCAGGTAAAGAAATCAAAAGTATCAATAAGCACATGAGAAAGTGTTCTAAATCTCTAATAATCAGAGAAACGCAAATCAAAATATCTCAGGTATAACCTCACACCTAGCAGATTGGCTAAAATGAAAGAAGGGTAGAGCAATGAATGTTGGAGGGGATGTGGCAAAATTGGGACATTAATGCATTGCTGGTGGAGTTGTGAACTGATCTAACCATTTTGTCTGGCAATTTGGAACTATGCTCAAAGGGCTATAAAAAATGCCTTCCCTGTGATCCAGCCATACCGTTGTTGGGTTTGTACCCCAAAGAAATCATAGACAAACAGACTTGTATGAAAATATTTATAGCCATGCTTTTTGTGGTGGTAAAAAACTGGAAAAGGAGGATATGTCCTTCTATTGGGGAATGGCTGCACTGATTATGGTATTTGCATGTGATGGAATACTATTTGCTCAAAGGAAAAATAAACTGGAGTAATTCTATGTGAACTGGAAAGACCTCCAGGAATTGATGCAGAGTGAAAGGAGCAGAGCCAGAAGAACATTGTACGCAGAGACTGATATACTGTGGTAAAATCATATGTAATGGACTTCTGTACCAGCAGCAATGCAATGGCACTGGACAGCTCTGAGAGATTTATGGTAAAGAACGCTGCCCACATTCAGAGGGAGAACTGCAGGATTGGAAACATAAGAAAAACAACTGCTTGAATGCATGAGTTGAGGTGGACATGATTGGGGATGTAGACTTGAAACTACCACATCAATGCAACTAACAACAATTTGGAAAAAGTCTTGATCAGTGGAAATGTGCATTGGACATGGGTGGGGGAATTGCGGGGGGTGAAGGGGAAAGTAGGAGCATGAATCGTGTAACCATGTTAAAAATGAATATTCATAAATGGTAAACAAAACACAATGTACCACAACTTATTTAGCTATTCTCCAATTAATGTTCCTCATCAATTTCCCATTATTTACAACAACAAAGATAATTGTCGTGAATACTTTTGCACATAGACATCTTTTCCACTTTTATTTGTTCTCCTTGGGATACAACTGCAGTAGTGGTGTTGCTGGTTCAAAAGGTATACATTAGGGTTCTGGGTTAAGATGGCGGCAGAGTAAGAAGCAGCTCTTAACCTCTCCTGACCAAAACACACAAAACTCCTCAAGGGGACATAAAAACAAGTCCAGATGAACGGAGGAACCCACAACAGGGCACAGCATGGAAGGTACGTGGAATCGAGGCATTTCCATGCTATAAAGGGGTGAAACGGCTCTCACTAAATCATGGGCTGAGCAACCACACCACCCCCAACCCCTCCACACACAACACCTATAGCGCCGAGGCCAGCTAGGAAGAGGTGGAGCAAGTTTGGGGCACCCATTCAGTCTTTGGCGGCTCAGGGGCCTGTTCCTGAGAGCAGCGGGATTTGGGACCCCAGGAAGCTAGCGAGCGCACACGGAATTTGAGCGAGGGAGCCAGATGCCGGGAGGGGACTCAGTGTGCAGAGTGAGGGCTGAGAGGGCAGGCATGGGTGGAGGCGTGGGTGGAGGCAGACACAGCCATGAGCTAAAGCTCTGAAACCCTGAGTGGGGAACCAATGCAGATGGGCACACGACTGTGAAAGCAGCACCCAGAGACTTATAAAGAAACCTCCAGCAGAGGATCAAGCAAGGGGGTACAACAGGGGGCTTGACTTTGGAAAAAACCAGACAGACCTCAGGAGCCAATAGACCGCGGACAGACCCTGAGGGCAAGGATAAACCTGAGAAGCTACTGGGCTAATGATGGCTACCCAGTCTCAGGAAGCTCAGAAGAGAAAGATTAACAACAAGAAAAAGAAGTCTTTAACACTCGACAACTTTTACACAGAGAAAATCCAGACAACCGAGCAAACAGAGGAGGAGAACAAACAAGCATCCGGACCCTCCTCAAATAAGGAAAACTCCTCACAGGCTTTGGAAGAGTTCAAAACTGAGATTCTGAGGAAAATGGAAGAGATCTGGCAAGAAAATAACAGTTTAAAACGTAGAATCTTGCAATTGGAAAGTGAGGCTCAGAAACCAAATGAACTGATAAGCAAATTGAACAACAGAAATGACCAGATTGAAAAGGAATACCAGAAGATTATAGCCCCAAACCAGAAGATTATAGCCGAAAACTGAAAGATTATAGCCCAAAACCAATCCCTAATGGCTAGAATTGAGCAAGTAGAAGCTAATGATCTCTCAAGACAAAAAGAACAAATAAAACAAAGTCAAAAGACTGAAAAAATAGAAGGAAACATGAAATATCTCAATGAGAGTGACAGACCAAGAAAACCGGTTTAGAAGAAAAATTTGAGAATAATTGGTGTTCCAGAAAAACCAGAAATTAATAGAAACCTGGACTCCATATTAACAGAAATAATCCAGCAAAATTGCCCTGAAGTCCTACAACAAGAGGGCAATATAGACATTGAAAGGATTCATAGAACACCTGCAACATTCGATCCAGAAAAGAAAAAGCCCAGAAAGATAATTGCCAAATTCAAGAGTTTCCAAGCAAAAGAAAAAATCTTACAAGAAGCCAGAAAGAGAAAATTCAAATATCAAGGAACACCAATCAGGATCACACAGGATCTGGCAGCCTCCAAGCTAAAAGATCGCAAGGCTTGGAATACAATATTCAGAAAGGCAAGAGAGGTGGGCCTCCAACCACGGATCAACTACCATCAAAATTGACTATATATTTCCAGGGGAAAGTATGGGCATTCAACAAAATGGAAGAATTCCAGGTATTTGCACAGAAAAGACCAGGGCTAAATGGAAAGTTTGATATCCAACCACAAAAATCGAGAGAAACATGAAAAGTTAAATAAGATACAGAGGGGAAAGAAAGAAAACTTATAATTGTTAAATTTGCCTTTTTAAGGGCCTCAGTGAGATCTAATTATCTGTATTCCTATGTAGAGAAATGTTATATATAATTCTCTGTAGTGAACTCTAATCACTATTATAATATTCACTATTATAGTAATCAGAAGAATAATTCACAGGGTGAGGGTGGAACACTAAATAATTTAAGATGGCATGGGGGATGGGAAACAGGGGGGTGAATATCAGGGGATACCAAGGGAAACTTGAGTGAATAAGAAAAATATGATATTCTATTACACACAAAAAGGGCATGGGAGGGACAGGGGACAAATACTATTATAAGAAGGAGAGGAAGAGAGCATTAAGAGGTAATAATCAAACCTTACTCTCAGTGTAATGAACCCAGAGAGGGAAGAGTAGCTATAATATCCATTGGGACATAAAACTCTTATCTAACACTTCTGAGAAAGTTAGAAGGGATAAACCAAGGGGAGCAGGGGAGTGGGGAGGACAAAAAAAGGGAGGGGAGAAGAGGGAGGGAATTCATAAGGCCTTTAAAAACAAAAAGAAGGGGAAAAATACGGGAGGGGGTAGAAAGGGAAGTTAATCAAGGGGGGAGCTAAGGGATAGCAGCTCAATAGCAAACCACTGGTTTAAAAGGAAAAAAGTATAAGGAAAAAGGGTGTAGGAATGGGGGAGGATTTGAAAATGCCAGCAAATGCACAACTGATGATTATAACTCTGAATGTGAATGGGATGAACTCACTCATAAAAAGGAAGCAAATAGCAGAGTGGATTAGAAACCAAAATCCCACCATATGTTGTCTACAAGAAACACATATGAGGCGGGTGGACATACACAAGTTTAAGGTTCAGGGTTTGAGCAAAATCTTTTAGGAGTCAAATGAGAAAAAGAAGGCAAGAGTGGCTATTATGATTTCTGACAAAGCCAAAGTAAAAATAGATATGATTAAAAAATACAGGGAAGGTCATTACATCCTGATTAAAGGCAGTATAAACAATGAGGAAATAACACTGCTCAATATGTACGCACCAAGTGGCATAGCACCCAAATTCATAAAGGAGAAACTGGCAGAGCTCAAGAAGGAAATAGAGAGTAAAACCATACTAGTGGGAGATCTAAATATTCCTCTGTCAGATCTAGATAAATCAAACCGAAAAATAAATAAGAAAGAGGTAAGAGAGGTGAATGAAGTCCTAAACCTTTTTCTAAGCTGCACATGGCACATTCGCAAAGATTGACCATGTTATAGGGCATAGAATCATTGCAAACAAATGCAAAAGAGCAGAAATAATAAATGTAAACTTCTCAGATCATAATGCAATAAAAATAATAATTAGAAAGGGCACCTGGACAGGAAAATCAAAAACTAATTGGAAATTAAATAATATGATTCTCCAAAACCAATTTGTCAAAGAAGGAATCATAGAAACAATCAACAATATCATTGAAGAAAATGACAATGATGAGACATCCTACCAAACTCTGTGGGATGTGGCCAAGGCAATACTCAGGGGGAAATTTATATCCTTAAGTGCATATGTTAACAAATTAAGGAGGGCAGAGATCAATGAATTGGGCATGCAACTGAAAAAATTAGAATGTGAGCAAATTAGAAATCCCCAGATAAAAACTAAATTAGAAATACTAAAAACCAAGGGAGAAATTAATAAAATTGAAAGTAAAAGAACTATTGAATTAATAAATAAGACTAGAAGCTGATACTTTGAAAAAACAGATAAAATAGACAAAGTACTGGTCAATCTAATAAAAAAAAGGAAAGAAGAAAACCAAATTGTTAGTATCAAAGATGAAAAAGGAGACCTTACCTCTAATGAAGGGGAAATTAAGGCAATCACTAAAAACTATTTTGCCCAATTATATGGCAATAAATATAACAATTTAGGAGATATGGACAAATATTTACAAAAATATAAATTGTCCAGATTAACAGCAGAAGAAATAGAATACCTAAATAATCCCATATCAGAAAAAGAAATTGAACAAGCCATCAAAGAACTCCCTAAGAAAAAATCGCCAGGGCCTGATGGATTCACAAGTGAATTCTATCAGACATTCAAAGAGCAACTAATCCCAATACTATACAAATTATTTGATATGATAAGAAAAAGAAGGAGTCCTACCAAATTCCTTTTATAACACAAATATGGTACTGATTCCAAAGCCAGGGAGATCAAAAACAGAGAAAGAAAACTACATACCAATCTCCGTAATGAACATAGATGCAAAAATCTTAAATAGAATACTAGCAAAGAGACTCCAGCAAGTAATTAAGAAGATCATCCACTATGATCAGGTGGGATTTATACCAGGAATGCAAGGTTGGTTCAACATTAGGAAAACCATCCACATAATTGACCATATCAACAGTCTAACACACAAAAATCACATGATTATCTCAATATATGCTGAAAAAGCCTTTGACAAAATACAGCATCCATTCCTATTGAAAACACTGAAAAGTATAGGAATAAAAGGATCTTTCCTAAAAATAATAAACAGTATATACCTAAAGGCATCAACAAACATCATATGCAATGGGAATAAATTAGAAGCCTTCCCAATAAGATCAGGAGTAAAACAAGGATGCCCATTATCACCTCTATTATTTAACATTGTACTAGAAACACTAGCAGTTGCAATTAGAGAAGAAAAAGAAACTGAAGGTATCAAAATAGGCAATGAGGAGACTAAGCTATCACTCTTTGCAGATGATATGATTGTCTACTTAAAAAATCCTAGAGAATCAACTAAGAAGCTTATAGAAATAATCAAGAATTTTAGTAAAGTTGCAGGATACAAAATAAATGCACATAAATCATCAGCATTTCTATACATTTCCAACACACTAGAGCAGCAAGAAGTAGAAAGAGAAAACCATTTAAAATCACCCTAGACAATATAAAATACTTAGGAATCTACCTACCAAAAGAAAACAGCAATTATATGAAAACAACTATAAAACACTTTCCAAACAAATAAAACTGGTACTAAACAATTGGAAAGCCATTGATTGCTCATGGGTAGGACGAGCTAACATAATAAAAATGACAATTCTACCCAAATTAATTTACCTATTTAGCGCCATACCTATCAAGCTACCAAAAAACTTCTTTACTGAATTAGAAAAAAGTATAAAAAATTTCATTTGGAATAACAAAAGATCAAGAATATCAAGGGAAATAATGAAAAAAAATGTGAAGGAAGGGGGCTTAGCAGTACCAGACATTAAACTATACTATAAAGCAGCAGTCATCCAAACAATATGGTACTGGCTAAGAGATAGAGAGGAGGATCAATGGAATAGACTTGGGGTTAATGACATCAGCAAGACAGTGTATGAGAAACCCAAAGAGCCCAACTTTTTGGACATGAATCCACTATTTGACAAAAACTGCTGGGAAATTTGGGAAACAATATGGGAGAGATTAGGTCTAGATCAACATCTCACACCCTACACCAAGATAAATTCAGAATGGGTGAACGACTTGAATATAAAGAGGGAAACTATAAACAAGTTAAGTGAACATAGAATAGTTTACTTGTCAGATCTGTGGGAAAGGAAAGACTTTAAAACCAAGCAAGAGTTAGAGAAAATTACAAAATGTAAATTAAATGGTTTTGATTATATTAGACTAAAAAGTTTTTGTACAAACAAAAACAATGTAGTCAAAATCAGAAGGGAAACAACAAATTGGGAAAAAATCTTTATAACGAAAATCTCTGACAGGGGTCTAATTACTCAAATATACAAGGAGTTAAAGCAATTGTATAAAATATCAAGCCATTCCCCAATTGATAAATGGGCAAGAGACATGAATAGGCAATTTTCAGGTAACGAAATCGAAAGTATCAATAAGCACATGAGAAAGTGTTCCAAATCTCTAATTATTAGAGAAATGCAAATCAAAACAACCCTGAGGTATCACCTCACACCTAGCAGATTGGCTAAAATGAAAGAAGGGGAGAGTAATAAATGTTGGAGGGGATGTGCCAAAATTGGGACATTAATGCATTGCTGGTGGAGCTGTGAACTGATCCAGCCATTCTGGCTGGCAATTTGGAATCATGCTCAAAGGGCTATAAAAGAATGCCTGCCCTTTGATCCAGCCATACCATTGCTGGGTTTGTACCCCAAAGTGATCATAGATAAACAGACTTGTACGAAAATGTTTATAGCTGTGCTTTTTGTGGTGATTATTATTAACTTAAGTTAATGGTGGGTTATTAACTTGTCCAAGGGCAAACAGGTAGTGATAATAAGAGGTAGAATGATCTGTCTTTAAATTAAGTATTAAAATATTCTTTATAACATGCCATACTGTATACAATTGTAACACTTCAATTAAATTTTTTGAAATTCAAATTAATTGAGAAATGTATATTATGAAGAAAAAAATTTTGTATCATACTATGTATATAAGATAGCCCTTTAGGTAATTTTCAGCATTATGACACATAGTATTCACAAGGGATTACTTAATAGAAAAACTAGTAGAAACATTGACCCTCATATTGCCCAGAATACTCCAGAGGCCAAATGAGTGGTACTGCCCTTTACTAAAAAAAGGGAATGTTCAAAGAGGCATTTTAAATTTTACAATGAAGCTTTTTTTAATACTTTAAATGGAGCCACAGGGACACATTCCCAGGATGGGGTTGTTATCTTTAGTGGTCCTTAATTTACTAGGATGTTCAAACAATGGCCATTTGGGGGAAACAACCCAAAACATGACCGACAGAAACCTTCTTTGCAGAGATGAACAACTGAAGACAGCTGCTTGGGAATTTTATGAGATATGAGTTCAATAGAAAATATGTAAATTATTGCTCTTCTGTCCTATATATCAAGACGGGGGAAAGCTTAAAATGGAATTATACAGGCTCCCTCTTTTTCAATGTAATTTTGTCTCTCAATATCATTTGTATCTTTTAAAAATTAAAAGCAGCAATTGGTGCTTTTGTTACTTGCAAAATTGGTTATATAGACAATCACTTATTCTGGAGATAAAAAGACTGAAGGCAGAGTTCAGTATATAACTGAATCATCATGAGGGCCAATGGGACCAGCTACATTTTGCTACTTGGGGCCCCCAAAATTGAGTAATATCAAATGTATTTTATGAGAATTAGAAAAGATTTTGTTTGGAATAAAATGATAATGGTCTGAATTGGGAGTGTAGGGACAAAATCATTTAAAGACTTTTTGAGCAGGTGATAACCTCAGTGGAAAAAAGACCACAGATTTTAATTCCATCTCTGATGACTACAACTTGTGAGACCTTAGGCAAGAATCATTTTAGTTTCTGGGTCCCTAGATTCCCAATCCACAAAATGAAGGTTTTACCCAAGAAAGCCTCCCAGCTTGAGAAGTGTGTGCTTTCTCTTATCTTCTTGAGTAAAGAGAGAACGTTAGAAGTAATATCTTCAACTTCTTTCAATAATGCTTTTGAGGTATACTCTTTTATAAGCTTGTGAAATAGTGGATAGAACACTGAGCTTTATTTTAGGAAGATATGAATTCAAATCTGGCTTCAGATACTTATTAGCTATGTGATTCTGGGAAAGTTATCTATCTTCTGTTTGCCTCATTTTCCTCAACTGTATGAGGAAAATAATAAAAATATTTATCTAACAGGATTATTGTATTGCATGAGATAACATGTATTAATCAATATTAGCATACTACCTAGCATATCACAAGAACTATAGAAATGCTTATTCTCTTCCCTTCCTCTTTATCCTCTCTGTTTCTCCTAGTTTTTATTATGTTTGGAGTAGCTACTTCTTCCTAATAGGCATAAGTGAAATTAGCATAAGTAGCATGAAAATAAAATGAAGTTAAAAAAAACACTTTAAAGCTCTGAGAGGAAACACACAGAAAACGATGTTTTATATATAAAAATGAGAAACTAATGACACACTTTTAATCAATAAATCAATCAATAAACATTTGTTAAGCTAAAAGTACAATAAAAATACAAGATAGAATTTCAGATCACAAGAAGCTTAGAGTCTCATGAATCATTTTGCAATTCTTCACCTCACTCATTGATACATACACGCAAACACACATACACATTATCTAATCTTTGCCATCTTGATTTTTTATTACACTTCACAAAGTTATTTTTTTTTCTAGAATGCTCACTTGAATGTAGAAATTATATCCTAAATGCTTTTCTCCTTTTTGATTTTGAGGCTTTTTGTTTTATTTTAAAAGCCAGGGGAGACAAGGTCTGACTCACTACCTTTTTTGTCAAGTTTAACTTAAACAGTGAGTTATCTTGCACTGCTCTCCTCTATATTAATTGTATTCTTTCTGTTGGCCATTATAAAAAGAGGGAATATGTTCAGGTAGAATATATTTAACTTTGAGTGATACTTTTTTAAGATTCAGTAGTTGCAGTTTTACTTACTTGACCTTGCCAAGCAGTTAAAGCTATCAATACTGATTTCATGTAGTTTCTCTTTTACATCCTGACTTTAAAACACATGAAATTTATTGCAAGTGCAAATCATTGTAAGTGTAATTATCTACCTTCCGATCAACTTAGGGGAAGCAAGGTTCACTGAACCTGTAACTGGCCAATTACAGAAACAATTATTTTTATGTGCAATTGTCAACAGAAAATAAAAATAAATGCAAGGGTATTACCTTATAGTGAATAAATAGGCAGTGGGCTATTCTTCTAGAATAAAGAATATAAAATAACTCTTTTAGTTGTGTTCTGGTAAAATTTTAAGATACAGCCATTTCAGAAAATGTGCATATGTCACAATATTAAATTTAATTTGCATCATTAGCATTTTCTCCATCATTTTCTTAATTCTACACAATCAACAAAACATTAAAGTACATTCTGATTCATAGCATTTGCTGTCAATCATACTATAAATGCTTACCCTGAAATTTTAACAATCTACTCTCTAAATCCAGTACAAGCTGTCCCTTGCATAACACTGATATATTAGAAGCTATTCAGCCAGTCAACAAACATTTATTAAGTGTTATTCTGTATGCCAGGCATTTTACTAAGTGCTGAGAATACAAAGGAAAACAAAACTTAAAAATATTTGTTTCTGTTTTCATGTTGCTCATGGACAAATGGGGAGAAAGCAGGCAAGCAGATATGTACAAAGGGAATACAAATAGGATAAACTAGAGATAATCAAGATAAGAAATATTTTATCATTAAGAGGCAGTGCTGATAAAGACCTTTTATATAAGGTAGAATTTTGGGTGGAATAGGGAGGTCAAGGAAGCAAAGGAAGCCAGGAGTTTGAGATAAAGAGGGAAGAATTTCCAGGAATGGAGGAGAGAGAGAAATTGTCTAGATATAATAATTGCAATTCCTTATGCAAGGAATAGCAAATAGACCAGAGGCACTGGGTCACAGAATGTAGTGAGAGGTCTGGGAGTATAATAAAATAAGCTGAAATGGTAGGAAGAAGTAAGATTATAAATGACTTTTAATGCCAAACAGGGGGTTTTATTTCTGATGACAGAGATGATAGGGAGAAACTCAATTTAAACGAATGGGGGTGTCAGGGAGAGATATAATCAGATATTATATAGCTGGTCCCTTTGGATGGATTTTTCTCTATCTCTTGTTTCTGTATTTTGTTGATAGTATATGGACATGCTGATGACTTGTATAGGTTTATTCTATATGATGCAACTTTGCTGAAGTTGTTGACTGTTTTGACTAGTTTTTTAGTTGATTCTTTCAAACTGTCTAAGTACACAATCATATCATCTCAAAAAAGTAATAATTCTCTTTTGTTATTGCTTAATTTTTATTCATTCAATTAGACGTTCTTGTCATATTTTTAGAGTTAACAATTACGTACAATATCAAATAATAGTGGTGTGTGAAAATGGAGCGAACAATACTTTCACTAATTTGGTTGACCTCCCTTTTTATCAAAAGATTGATGAAACAAAAACTTAGAAAACTGAGGTGACCATACTAGACACAGAAAAGGCCCCAGCTCAAGCCCACAGTGCCAGTGACACAGTCACACAGTATAGCAGCCTCTAGCAAGCCTGATAAAAGTCAGTTCCCTGAAGTTGCCCAAAGCCCCCAGCACCCACCCCCAATGGCCCTTCCTGGTCTCTACTCCTCATAGTTTGTTCAAAGGCTGCAATCCTTAATTGCTATATCCCAATCCCCTATATACTATCACAACTACTTTCATGGAAATTTCCTTTTCAATGTCATTCCTATTATACCAGAACCATATAAAAAGGCCATTCTGAGGTCCTCTTTAGAGGACCAGTTAAGCGATAGTTTGTTGCTCTGCTTTCAAGCTTCTTTACTCAATAAAGGATTGATGATTGACTCCTGCTTGCCTTTTTGTCCTTAACAGTGAGACAGTGATAATGGACAATTTTGATTCCCCTCCGATCTCACTGAGATGGCTTCAATTTTTCTGCCTATTAAAAATAATACTTGTTCTTAGTTTTAGATGGATATATACTTATCATTTATAAGCAACTACTAGGTAGAGTGATAGGATATGAGACCTGGAGTCAGGAAGACCTGAATTTAAATATGACTTCAGAAACTTACTAGCTGTGTGACTCTGGGAAATTCACTTTAACCCTTTTTGCAACAGTTTCTTAGTCTATAAAATGAACTAGAAAAGAAAATGTTGAACCAGTTCAGCATCTTTGCCAAGAAAATAGCAAGTGGGTGAGAAAGTTTTGAAAAACAAAGTAAATTTTAATTTTAAGAAAGTTTCTATTGATACCTATGCTTTCCAATGTTTTAATAGTAATGGGAGTTATATTTTATGAAATGACTTTTTCTGCATGTATTTATATAATCACATATTTTTTGTTATTTTTATACATATGGTCAATTATAGTGCTAATTTTCCTAGCATTGAACGAGATTTTATTGGTATAAAATCAACCTGGTCATGATATATAATCTTTGGGATTTATTGCTTTAATTCCCACCCCTTTGCTTTTTTCACACCACTTTCTCATATCCTCTTCCCCTCCTATTTCCATGTTGTATAAGATAGATTATTATGATGAAGTGAACATATGTATACACATACATATATTCACTCTTTGTACCAATTTGGATATAAGTGACGTTCAAGCATTAATCACTCTCTTCCATTTTTCTTTTTTCCACAAAAACTTATTGTATGTATATTCTATGTGAGATTATTTTCCTTATTATTTCTATTCTTTCCCCCTTTTCCTTAGGCATCTCCCTTTCTCAACTATTGGTTGTTTTTTACATGATCCAATATAATCAATTTATTCCCACAATCATCTTTCTATGTAGAATTTTTTATTGCCCAAATAATGATGAATTTCTTTTAAAAATTCATGTTTAATCTTCCCACAGAGAAAAGAAACTGGTTTAAACTTACGGGATCCTTTATTATTTTTGTTTCATGTTTGATTTTTATATGATTCTCTTAACTCTTGTATTTGAAAGTAACTTTTCTATTCATATTTGATCTTTTCTTCAGGAATACTTAGAAATTCTCTATTATATTAAATATACACATATTTCCTTTTAACAATTATAATTATTTTGTTGGATGCGTTATATTGGTTTCAGTCTAAGCACTTTTCCTTTATATAACATTTTATTACAAGATTTTGTTTCCTTTATTTTGGTAAATGCTTAAACCTGTGTGATCTTGACAGTGTCTCCAAAATATGTGAACTGTTTCTTTTTGGCTGTTTGAAATATTTTCTCTCTGACATGGGATCTCTGCAATCTGGCTATAATATTTTGGGATTTTTCATTTTGAAATCTTTTTAGGGAATGATCACTGGATTCTTTCCATTTCTATTTTATATCTGGTTCAAGAATATTGAGAAATTTTTTTTCTCAATAATTTCTTGAAATATGATATCTAGCATTTTTATTTAATCACCAATTTTCTCTGTATCAGAGCTATGACTTAATTCAATAATTCCTTAATTATTTCTCTTTGACATTTTCCAGGTCATTTTTCCCCCAATAATTCACTTTATCTTCTATATTCATTTCTTCTGACTGTGTTTTATTTATCTATTTTTGGTGAGGTCTCAAGGAATTATTACCTTTCCCTTGCCTAATGGTGACATTTAAGGATGCTTTTTTTTAAAAAGGGAGTACATTCTAGGATGTTTATTTTTTTTAAACACTTACCTTCTCTCTTAGAGTCAATACTCAGTATTGACTCTAAGATCACAATTTTCTCCTTCCTTCCCTTCCCTCTTTCTTCTAAGAAATATTAACCAATTTTATCTGGTTCATATGTGTATTATCACACAAAATATACTTCCATATTGGCCATTAAAAGTCTTTGTAATTGTTTTCTTAGTGAGATTTTTTCTCTCTCATTTTCTTTTTGCAATTCTACATAAAAAGAGGATCTTTTAATCAGTAAATGTGTCCATTTCTGTTTTTTAAAAGCATTGTTTTCTTTAGTATTTTTCTTCAACTTTTTTAACCACTCTGTTAATTATTATTTTATAATTTTCTTCCTTTGTTTTCTCTATCTGCTTTTTCATCTACTACTGTTATTTTATTTTGAAATTTGTTTTTATCTCTTCCAGGGATTCTTGTTGTTCTTCTGTTCAATTCATATTTTTGTTTTAGTTTTTCCTTGAAGGTTTTTTATGCATATAATTGTGTTTTTTTTAATTTTTTATTTTTAGAAAAATTTTCCATGGTTACATAAGTCATGTTTTTACTTTCCCCATCAACCCCTCAACCCCCCGTCCCCCTCCTCTGTAGCCAATTCATATTTCCACTGGTTTTATTATGTGTGGTCAGTCAAGACCTATTTACACATTATTGATAGTTACATGGGTGTGGTCATTTCAGGACTATATCCCCAATCATGTTCTCATCAACTAACATGTCCAAGCAATTGTTTTTATTCTGTTTCTACTCCTGGAGTTCTTCCTCTGAATGTGGGTGGTGTTCTTTTCCATAAATAACTTAGAATTGTCTTAGGTCATTGCATTGCTGTTAGTACAGACTTCCATTACATTCGATTTTACCACAGTATATCAGTCTCTGTGTACAGTGTTCTTCTGGCTCTGATCCTTTCACTCTGCATCAATTCCTGGAGGTCTTTCGAGTTCACATGGAATTCCTCCAGTTTATTATTCCTTTGAGCACAATAGTATTCCATCACCAACATATACCACAATTTGTTCAGCCCTTCCCCAGTTGAAGGGCATACCCTTGCTTTCCAGTTTTTTGCCACCACAAAGAGCACAACTATAATTATTTTTGTGCAAGTCTGTTTATCTAAGATATTTCTGGGGTACAATCCCAGCAATGGTATGGCTGGATCAAAGGGCAGGCATTCTTTTATCACTCTTTGGGCATAGTTCCAAATTGCCCTCCAGAGTGGTTGGATCAGTTCACAACTCAACCAGCAGTGCATTAATGTCCGATTTTTGCCACATACCCTCCAAACTTAATTACTCTCCCCTGCTATTGTTTTAGCCATTCTGCTTGGTTTGAGGTGGTACCTCAGAGTTGTTTTGATTTGCATTTCTTTAATTATTAGAGATTAAGAACACTTTCTCAGGTGCTTATTGATACTTTTTATTTCTTTATCTGAAAATTGCCTATTCATGTCCCTTGCCCATTTATTAATTGGGGAATGGCTTGATTTTTTATACAATTGATTTAGCTCCTTGTATATTTGAGTAATTAGACCTCTGTTAGAATTTTTTGTTATAAAGATTTTTTCCTGATTTGTTGTTTCCCTTCTGACTTGCTTGCATTGTTTTCTTTGTACAAAAACTTTTTTAATTTCATATAATCAAAATTATTTATTTTACATTTTGTAATTTTCTCTAACTCTTGTTTGGTTTTAAAATCTTTCCTTTCCCAGAGATATGACAAGTATACTATTCTGTGTTCACCTAATTTACTTACAGTTTCCTTTTTTATATTCAAGTCATTAACCCATGCTGAATTTATCTTGGTGTATGGTGTGAGATGTTGATCTAAACCTAATCTCTCCCATATTGATTTCCAATTTTCCCAGCAGTTTTTCTCAAATAGTGGTTTTTTGTCCCAAAAGTTGGGCTCTTTGGGTTTATCATACACTGTCTTGCTGACATCACTTACCCCAAGTCTATTCCACTGATTCTCCATTCTATCTCTTAGCCAGTACCATATTGTTTTGATGACTGCTGCTTTAGAGTATAGCTTAATATCTGGTATTGCTAAGCCACCTTCCTTTACGCTTTTTTTTTCATTATTTCCCTTGATATTCTTGATCTTTTGTTTTTCCAAATAAACTTTGTTATAGTTTTTTCTAATGGAGTAAAAATATTTTTGGCAGTTTGATAAGTATGATACTAAATAAGTAAATTAATTTGGGTAGAATGATCATTTTTATTATGTTAGCTCGTCCTACCCATGAGCACTCAATTTTCTTTCCAATTGTTTAGATCTAGTTTTACTTTTTTGGAAAGTGTTTCGTAGGTTATGTTCATATAATTCCTGTATTTGTGTTGGTAGATGGGTTCCTAAGTATTTTATATTGTCTAGGGTAATTTTAAATTGTGTTTCTTTTTCTACTTCTTGCTGTTGTGATGTGTTAGAAATATATAGAAATGCTGATGATTTATGTGCATTTATTTTGTATCCTCCAACTTTGCTAAAATCATTCTTTATTTCTACTACTTTTTTAATTGGTTCTCTAGGATTTTTTAAGTAGACCATCATATCATCTGCAAGGAGTGATAGCTTAGTCTCCTCATTGCCTATTTTAATACCTTCAATTTCTTTTTCTTCTCTAATTGCTACTGCTAGTGTTTCTAGTACAATGTTAAATAAAAGAGGTGATAATGGGCATCCTTGTTTCACACCTGATCTTATTGGAAAGGCTTCTAATTTATCCTCATTGCATATGATGCTTGTTGATGGTTTAAGATATATACTGTTTAATTATTTTTAGGAAAGGTCCTTCTATTCCTATACTTTCTAGTGTTTTCACTAAGAATGGGTGTTGTATTTTGTCAAAGGCTTTTTCAGCATCTATTGAGATAATCATGTGTTTTTTGTTGGTTTGCTTGTTGATATGGTCAATTATGTGGATGGTTTTCCTAATGTTGAACCATCCTTGCATTCCTGGTATAAATCCCACCTGATCATGATGAATAATCCTCTTGATCACTCACTGTAGTCTTTTTGCTAGTATTCTATTTAAGATTTTTGCATCTATATTCATTAAGGAGATTGGTCTGTAATTTCCTTTCTCTGTTTTTGATCTACCTGGTTTTGGAATCAGTACCATATTTGTGTCATAAAAGGAATTTGGTAAGACTCCTTCTTTGCTTATTACATCAAATAATTTGTATAGTATTGGGATTAATTGCTCTTTGAATGTTTGATATAATTCACTTGTGAATCCATCAGGCCCTGACGATTTTTTCTTAGGGAGTTCTTTAATGGCCTGTTCGATTTCTTTTTCTGATATTGGATTATTTAAGTATTCTATTTCTTCTGCTGTTAATCTAGGCAATTTATATTTTTGCAAATATTCATCCATATCACTAGATTACTAAATTTATTGCTATATAGTTGGGCAAAATAGTTTTTAGTGATTGCCTTAACTTCCTCTTCATTAGAGGTGAGGTCTCCTTTTTCATCTTTGATACTATTAATTTGGTTTTCTTCTTTCCTTTTTTTAATTAGATTAACCAGTACTTTGTCTATTTTATCTGTTTTTTCAAAATACCAGCTTCTACTCTTATTTATTAATTCAATAGTTCTTTTACTCTCGATTTTATTAATTTCTCTTTTGATTTTTACTTTTTCTAATTTAGTTTTCATCTGAGGATTTCTAATTTGTTCATTTTCTAGTTTTTTTTAGTTGCATGCCCAATTCATTAACCTCTGCCCTCCATAATTTGTTAATATATGCACTCAGTGATATCAATTTTCCTCATAGAACTGCTTTGGCTGCATCCCATAAGTTGGGGTAAGATGTCTCACCATTGTCATTGTCTTCAATGAAATTATTACTTGTTTCTCTGATTTGTTCTTTCACTAAATTATTTTGGATAATCATATTATTTAATTTCCAATTAGTTTTTGGTTTACCTCTCCATGCATCCTTACTAATAACTATTTTTATTGCATTATGATCTGAGAAGGTTACATTCATTATTTCTGCTTTTTTGCATTTGTTTCCCATGTTTCTGTGCCCTATTACATCGTCTATCTTTGTGAATGTTTCATGTGCTGCTGAAAAGAAGGTGTATTCCTTTTTGTCTCTATTTATTTTTCTCCAAACATCTATTAACTCTAATTTTTTTATGGTTTCATTCACCTCTCTTATCTGTTTCTTATTTATTTTTTGGTTTGACTCATCTAGATCTGATAAGGGAAGGTTTAGGTCCCCCATTAGTATGGTTTTGCTATCTATTTCATCCTTGAGCTCCACTAGCTTCTCCATTAGAAATTTGATATCTCTACAGTTTGGTGCATACATATTGAGTACTGATATTTCTTCATTATTTATACTGCCTTTTATTAGGATGTAGTAACCTTCCTTGTCTCTTTTAACCTTATCTATTTTTAGTTTGGCTCTGTCAGAGATCATGATAGCCACCCCTGCCTTCTTTTTCTCATTTTAAGTCCAAAAGATTTTGCTCCATCCTCTCATTTTCATTCTGTCTGTCTGATGTGTGTTTCTTGTAAACAACATATGGTTGGGTTTTGGTTTCTAATCCACTCTGCTATTTGCTTCCATTTTATGGGTTAGTTCATCCCATTCACATTCGAAGTTATAATTATCTACTGTGCATTCCCAGACATTTTGATTCTCTCTCCTAGTCCTGTACTTTCTTCTTTCACTGTTTCTTTCTATACCAGTGTTTTGTTTTTAATCAGTTCCCCTAATCCCCTCCCTTGTGGTACTTCCCTTTCTCCTCCCTCCCTTCTTATTCCCCTCTTATTGTTCTTTAAAGCCACAGGGTGCTCCCCTCCCCCAAACCCTCTCCCTCCCTAGTATTGCTTCCCTCCCTACCAGTCCCTCTGTTACCCTTCTACTTCTCTATAGGGTGTGAATCAATTTTCTGCCCCTATGGAACTGATTGTTCTTCTCTATGTTGATTTCAATGCACTTAAGTATTGAATATTCCCTCTCTCTAACCTCTTTACCCTTAGAATGTATTGTACTTTTTCCCTGTTGATCCCATGTGCTTCTTTATGGAATAAATTTATTCCTTTTTGTTTGCTTTCCTTTTTTTCTTAATGTTATCTTCTTCCCTCCCAGTTTTGTATATATTTATACATACATACATACATACATACATATATATATATATGTATATTTATATATCTCTTGACATTTCGTCCTATACAGTTTGTCCCTGTTCCCTCTATGTAAACTTCTTCTAGTTACCCTGTTGGTAATAATGATTTTTAATATTTGCCAATACCTTCTTTTCTTCTTGGAATACAAATTGATTGAACTTGTTGTGTCCCTTAAAGAAAAGAATTTTTTTTCTCCTCCCCCATTCTCTTAATTACATTATGTTGATTCTCTTGAGTTCTGGATTTGGGCAGCAAACTCTGTTTAATTCCATTTTTTTCTTGATGAATGTTTGGAAGTCCTCAATTTTATTGAATGACCATACTTTCCCCTGCAATAATATAGTTAGTCTTGCTGGATAGTTGATTCTTGGTTGTAGACCCAGTTCTCTTGCTTTCCTGAATATTGTATTCTATACCTTACAGTCCTTCAATGTAGATGCAGCCAGATCCTGTGTTATACTTCCTGTGTTTCCCTGACATCTGAGTGTCTTTTTTTAGCAGCTTGTAATAATTTGTTCCTTGGTCTGTTAGTTTTTGAATTTGGCTATAATATTCCTAGAAGTTGTCAGTTGTGGATTAAATATAGGAGGTGATCTGTGGATCCTGTCAATTTTCACTTTTCCCTCTTGTTCAAGAATTTCTGGGCAATTTTCTCTGATAATTTCTTGTAAAATGCTATCTAAACTTTTTCTTTTATCATGATATTCTGGTTAAACCAATAATTCTTAAGTTGTCTCTTCTAGCTCTGTTCTCTAGATCTTTGGTTGAATCAATGAGGTGTTTCATATTCTCCTCAAATTTTTTCATTTTTTTAAAATTTTGTTTAATATATTCTTGATGCCTTGTGAAGTCATTTTCTTCTAGTTGTTGAGTTCTGATTTTAAAGACTGAATTTAATCCCTTGCTTTTTGGTCATCCTTCTCTTTCTGGTCTGATTTTCTTTGTAGATCATCTTTTGCCTTCTTTGCTTCATTTTCAAGCTGGCCAATTCTGCCTCTTAAGACTTTATTTTCTTGTTTTAGCTCATGTATTTCATTTTTCAAATTGTCTTCAGCCTCTCTTGATTTTTTTGAGTTCCTGAAGTTCTTGAATTAATTGAGTTTTAAATTCTTGTGTTAATTGAATATTGAGATCTTCCAAAGCCTGTGTCCGGTTTGCTGGAACTGCTTCCTCTTCTTCTATTTCTGTTCATTTGCTCCCTTTTCACTTCCTTGAAAGAAGCTGTCAATTGTCATTTATTTTCTCTTTTTCTGTTGCTTACTCATGTTTTTTTTTTCTTTCCTTGTTCTGCTAGTTTGAGCAGATGTATTTAATGATCTTTGATGAAAGATCATCCCTCCAGGGGCAAAGATTTGTAGTTACTTTCTCTGCCCTTGAAAGACTTCTCAATGTGTTGGATTGTTGGCATTAATCCTGTATTGATTGGATTAATCTGCCCTGAGGCTAAAACCTCAAAACCTCAAGTGGAGGGAAAAAAACAAACAAAAAAAACAGAAAAAGGTGGGATGACAAGGAGAAGTGTTTTCTCTGTACTGAGCTCTCCACCAGTGGGTCCCCCCTGTACTATCCACTGTGTTTGATCTGGTTTTCTTTCCTCTTGAAGCCCTGCAGTCCTTTATCTTGGTATGAGGAAGCCAAGCCAAGCCCTCTGCACTCTGGGGTTTGGCTCTCTCTAAGACACCATCTTCTGGGAGTTTTTGCTGTGTTTCTCTGGTTTTCTCCTCCAGTCACCTCTCCTATGTCTGTGTTTGACTCCCTGAGTCCTATACCAGCAAGGCCCTCTCTCCTGACCAGTGCACCCACCAGCCCTGATGTTTCCCTGGCCTCTGGAGACTCTGCACAGCATGTGGGGGAGGCATCCTGGGATCCTGGGATTCCCCTTCTATGCCCTCAGTACTGATGGTTCAAGTATTGAAGCCTTTTTCTTGGTGTGCCTCTTTAGTTGTGCTGCAGTAGGGTTCCCCCTGCTCTGTCCCGTTATTAGATTTGATCTCTTTCTTCTTGAAGCACATTGTTTTCTATCTTGGTGTGTAAGTGTGCAGAGATTTTTAATATTTGCTCTGTCTACACTGTCATCTTAGCGGACTATGCTTGTGTTTTTCATAATTTTATCTTGATCTTCACCATCAATATAGTACCTTTGATAGTCAGATTTTTTTCTTATTCTCCTTGTTCTTTTCATTTGACAGTTTTGTATTCTATTTATTTGGTTGGTACTCAGAGGAAAATGTATATCTCTGAGTACCTATATCAACAAAATAGAGAGTATGGACATCAACAAATTGGACTCAAGTAGGAAATAGATAGTGAGACCAGGAGTATAGCAAGGATGCCCACTATCACCTCTTTTATTCAATATTGTACTATAAATGCTAGCAGTAGCAATTGGAGAAGGAAAAGAAATTGAAGGGATTAAAATAGTTAATGAGGAGACTAAACTAACACTCTTTTCAGACAACATGATGGCCTACTTAAAGAACCCTAGAAAATCAACTGAAAGGCTAGTGGAATTAATTATTAACTTTAGTAAAGTTGCAGGGTACAAAATAAGCCCACATAAATCATTGGCATTTCTATATATTTTCAACAAATCTCTGTAGCAGGCATTAGAAAGAGAAACTACATTTATAATCACTCTAGACAATATAGAATATTTAGGAATCTATCTGCCAAGACAAACACAGGAATTATATAAACACAACTGCAAAACACTATTTACACAATTAAAACTACATCTAAGCTAATGGAAAAAATTCATAAATTACTCCTGGGTAGAACTAGCTAATATCATCAAAATGACAATCCTATCCAAATTAATTTACTTATTCAGTGCCATACCTATCAAACTACCAAAAAGCTTTTTTTATAGAATTAGAAAAAAATTATAACACAGCTCATCTGAATGGACAAAAGATCAAGGATATCAAGGGAAATAATGAAAAAAATGTGAAGTATGGGGTCCTAGCAGTACTAGGTTTTAAACTGTAGTATAAAGCAGTGTTCATCAAAACAATATGGTACTGCCTAAGAGATAGAAGGGTGGATCAATGGAATAGCCTAGGGGTAAATGACCTCAGTAACTTAGTGTTCAAGTAACCCTAAAACCCCAGCCTTTGGGACAAGAACTCATTATTTGACAAAAACTGCTGGGAAAAATCGAAAACAGTATGAGAGAGATTAGTTTTAGATCAACATCTTGCACCCTATACCAAGATAAATTCAAATTAGGTAAATGATTTAATAAAAAAAAGTGAAATAATAAATAAATTATATGAACAAAGATTAATATACTTGGCAGATCAATGGGAAAGAAAATCATTTAAGACCAAGGAAGAGAAAGAGAACATTGCAAAATGTAAATGAATTATTTTGATTACATCAAATTAAAAAAGTTTTTGTAAAAACAAAATCAATGTGATCAAATTTAGAAGGAAAGCAACAAACTAGGAGAACATTTTTATAACATAACTATCTGTCTAAAGTACAATTTTCCAAATATATAAGGAACTAAGTTAAATTTACAGAAAATTAAGACATTCCCCAATCAACAAATGGTCAAGGGACAGAAAGAAGCAGTTTTCACATAATGAAATCAAAACTATCAATAAGCACATGAAAAAGTGTTCTAAATTCCTCCTGATTAAAAATATGCAAATTAAAACAACTCTAAGGTACCACCACACACCTAGCAAATTGGTCGATATGATAGCAAAGGAAAATGATAAATGTTGGAGGGGATGTGGCAAAATTGGGACACTAATACATTACTTGTGGTATTGTAAATAGGTCCAACCATTCTGGAGTGCAATTGGAACTATGCACAAAGGACTTTAAATGAATTCTTACCCTTTTGCCCAGTCATACCACTGCTGGGTTTGTACCCCAAAGAGAAAATAAGGAAAAAGACTTGCATAAAAATATTTATAGCTGTGCTTTTTGTGGTGGCAAAAATTTGGAAAATGAGGGGGTGTCCATCTATTGGGGAATGGTTGATAATAAATTGTGGTATATGTGGTGATGGGATATTATTGTGCTGAAAAGAATAAAGAAATGGAGGAATTCCATGTGAACTGAAATATTCTCCAGGAATTAATGAAGAGCAAAAGAAGAAGAACCAGAAGAATATTGTATACAGAGACTGATACATTATGGCACAATTGAATGTAATAGACTTTTCTATCAGCAGCAATGTAATGACCCAGGACAAATCATAGGAACTTGTGAGAAAGAAGGCTATCCAAATCCAGAGAAAGAACTGTGGAACCAGAAATGCATTAGAACATATACGCTCAATCACATAGTGCAAGGAACACTCTACTGCAAAGATGAATAACATAGAAATATGTTTTGAATGATAATACATGTATAACCCAGTGGAACTGCTTGTTGGCTTTGGGAGGGAGAATGAGAGAGTGGGGGGTAAGAATTGTGAATCATGTAACCATGGAAAAATATTCTAAATAAAATTTTAAAAATAGATAAAAAGAATGATAAAATAATCAGACTCCATTCATTCCATAGTTTTTGATGCACTTTTTTTGTCCTAACTCTCTTAGAGTTGTCTTGGATCCTTGACATTAATAAAGTCATTCACAATTGATTATCATACATTCTTGTTTTCATATGTACAATTATAACCTTGTCCTTCTCATTTCACTTTACATTTGTATCACTTCACATATCTTTCTGGATTATTTTTGTAATCATCTTGTTTGTCATTTCTTATGGCACAATAATATTCCCTTGGAAGCATATACCGTAATTCATGCAACCACTTCCTAATTAATAGATATTCCTTCTGTATGCAGTTCTTTGCCACTCCAAAAATAGCTATTAAAATATTTTTTGTACAAGTACTTTCTTTTACCCTACCTTTAATCTCTTTGGAATAAAGACCTAGTAGTGGTATTTCTGGCTTAATGGGTTCACACAATTTTATGGTCCTTTGGGTATGGTGTCAGATTGCTCTTCAGAATGACTTTTATCAGTTTCCAGTTTTACTAATTTTTATATATTCCCACCAATTTACTCAATTTTTTGTTGTTATACCAGTTTGATGGGTTGAGTACCACACATAAGTACCTCTGATGAGGTTGTACTTCAGAATGGTTTTAATTTTACATTTTCTAATCAATATTGATTTGGAGAATTTTTTTTCTTTTGGCTAAATATAGCATAATTTCTTCATCAGTTAAGTGCTGGATCTTATCCTTTAGTCATTTGTCAATCAAGAAATGCTTTGTATTCTTATAGACTCGACTGACTTCTCTATATATCTGAGAAATGAAGCCTTTTTCAAAAAGAGTAGGTATATTTTCTTTCCCATTCTAATGCATATATTTTAAATCTAGTGATGTTTTCTATGTCTTATTTGGATCCAATTTCTTCCCTTATCTCTAAATCTGAAAGGTAAATTTTCTTGTGCTCCCCTAATTTGTTTATGGCATCTTTATTTCTAAATCATGTGCACAATTTCACTTTACCTTGTTATAAGGCACATGATGTTGGTCTATGCTTAATTTCTGTCATTGTATTTTCCATTTTTCCAATGCAGTTTTTGTCAGTGAATTCTTCTTCCAAAATCATGGATCTTTTCTTTGTCAAACACTAAGTTACTATTTTTGTTTGCTATTGTGTGTTGAGTCCCTATTCTATTCCATTTGTCTTCCACTATACGTTTTAGCCAATACCAGAATGTTTTGATGGATGCTTTTTTATAACATAATTTAAGATAAAATACAGCTAAGCCATTTTCTTTCATATTTTTATTAACTCCCTTTATATTCTAGGTCTTTGCCCTTCTAGATAAATTTAGATTTTTTCCCTAGCTCTACAAGATAATCTTTGGTTAGTTTGACTGATATGGCACTGATTAAGTCAATTAATTTAGAAAGAAGTCATTAGAGATAACTATGAAAATTGCAATATATTATGGCTTTTTTGTTTAAACCTCAATTCCTTTTACAAAAACGAGTTAATGATTTCATTATACTTGATTTCACTCTTTAGAAAGAAAAGGATCAAAAAACTAAAATAATTAACTGTTTGGATGTTAATTTATCCTGATAGTGGTTTTAGTAAGAGCCAAGTCTTTTTTTTTATTACCATTTCTATAGCATTACTTTCCTTTCATCACAGAGAAAGGTTAATTGTTAAAATTACACATTAGGAATAGAAAATAAGGTTAAAATGATATCTGGCTTCTGGGGCTCCATTTAACAGACTATAAAATTGAGCTGAATGATGTTAGGCAAAAGTAGGGATTCATGGAAGGGAGAAAGAGCAGAAGAGGAAAAATCAGAGATAAAAGGAGTGAATATTATGTAGTAAATGGGTCAATTTGCTTTCTATTTAAACTAGAAAAGAAGAAAATAACAGTCAACAAAATACATGGATGAGTATGACATAATTAAATTTAGAAATTGCCCCAGAATTGTTGTTTCTCATTTTAGTGAGCAACAATTTGACAACTCATGATCTTTCCTTCTTATTTGTAGTTATGTCCTAAAATAAGGTTCCTTGGGATTATCTATTATTTTTAAAGTAAGAAGAATAAATAAATCATTGAAACTCATTCCTTTATTGTAGAAAAATAGAATGTGGGACTCAGAGTTTGAACAAACAGATTTCAGGCATTGTTTCCACATTTTATGAGTTTTAGAATCTTAGGCAAATTACTAAACCTTCAGGGGCCTCAATTTTTTCATCTAAGAAATTAAAGGGGTAGGCCAGATGTTCTCTATGGTCCTTGTAGCTCTAAATACAGTCCTACATTGTCATTATAATTACTTTATAAAGTATATTTCCTATAACTAAATCATTTATGTTTTTTTTCCATTATTAGCCAATATTTCTTCTTTATGATCGAGGAACTATTTTATTTTCTTTAAGTAATTTATATTTTCAACTACATGTAATGAACATTTGAGCTATTAATGCTCTCATTTTATTGGATAACTGTTTTTTTCCTACTTCAGTGTTGGATTATAATAATAGTAATAACTACAACAACAACAATAATAACATTTATGTGGTATTTTCATATTTGTGAAACCATCTATATGTATTATTTCATTTGATCCTTACATCAACCTGAAGATGCAGGTATGATTATCTCCACTTTTTTCAAATTAAGAAACTCAGGTAGGTAAAGGTCAAATGCTTTACCCAAGGTCAGATAACTAATAACTTGTTAGGCTAGATCTGAACTCATAACTTTCCAACCCCATTTCTTCACTCTGTGCACTGATGAGAACACCTATGCAAATTGATACTTGTAACTATGAGCCTTGGAGAGTTTCTTGATGCACTGAAAAGTTAAATGATTTGCTCTGTATTATAAATATAGTGTTTAGTAGATGTGGTCCTTAGCTTTTTGAAAGTTGATTGTTTTCTTCCAGAGAACTGATTGTTAAACATTTACTAATTGAACTCTGCTTAAATGGAAATGATTTAAGGGATTTCAGGAAAACTCATTTTCCTGACTCCAAAGCCAGTTCTCTATCAAATACTCCACACTGAGCCTTTACTGTTAACATATGTGCCTAATTGAGCATAACCGGTAGTCAGAAATTCTTAAAGATAACTATTATTTGCAATTATCCAATGATTTATAGTTCACATGATACTTAGGATCAAAGCTTTAGAGTCAGAGGGCAGCTTAGAAGTTCAAATAAAGAAGAAATTTAGTCTTAAAGAGTACCTTCAGCAAAGTTTCAAAGGTAACAAAGTCAACCTGAGGTTCGAATATTTTCTGACATTGAAACTGGACTTTTTCTATCACATCAAGAAAGAAAATCTTTTACATCCATTAATAACTAATTTCATCCTCATGACATGGCTGTGAGTTAACAAAATTATTATAACCATTTCACTGAAGCAGGACTTGAATCCAGGTTGTCTTGACTTTAAATAGAATTTACAACTCATTTTCATACTGCCTTCATACTCTTGTTATTATAAAGTGAGGTTGTTCAGTCATTTTAGATGTGTTCAACTCATTGTGACCTTATTTTAGGTTTTCTTGGCAAAGATCCTGAAGTAGTTAGCCATTTCATTCTAAAGTTCTTTCTTACTTTTCATTTTTTAAGATGATGAACTGAGGCAATAGGATTTTAAAAAGTTATCCAAAGTCACACAAGAAGTACAGTATGTGGCTGAGGGCAGACCTAAACTCAGAAAGGTGAATCTTCCTCACTTCAGTCCTGGCACTTTCTCTACTGTGCCACCTAGCTGCTTTGAAGCTAATGTTGGTGTGATCACTTTTTTCCAGCACTTGTTACCTATATGTAGTGATGTGTTGGAGCCAGCTCAACCAGGCTCATAAAAACTGATTGTTCACATTTCAGTGTGAGGATTTATACCACACAAATCAACAAATGCAATGACTCAAGGCTGACTTTTCTTTGTTGTTATTCACAATTGCTTCTAGACTCAAGGACATTTAGCAAATGAGTTAAAAATGCTGATTTAATGTAAATGTGTTGAACTGACTTTTTGCAGAATCCTACTTGTTAAATATTCAATAATTTACTCCTGCCTACATGGATATGATGTGAGGAATTTCAGGAAAGTTCATCCTGCTAAGTATATATCTATATGTATGTGGTATGTAAAATTGATATATGCATTTATTTTGTTACACATGTTTATATATTTATATATTCAAGATACCAATCATATTGCTTTAACATACTATCATCAAAGAAACTTAACCATCAACAGTTTCCCATGCTTCTGCTATCAATGTGAAAAATTTCCCTGGGAGGATGTAATACATGCAGTCTTTTGCTCCTTAAGAAGAATTAATATTTTGTATGTTTTTTCTAACTACAAAAACCTAAGGACATGACATTGACAGAATGGGAATTTTTGTGAGAATAAAAGAAAGAATATTTTTGAGAATAGAGTGCCCTGGTAGGGAAGAATATATCAAATGATTGACTAATTAGTAGTTGAGTGGGTAAGTGTCTTAGATTGAACAGAGCAGTTAAAGAAATCATACAGTAATTCTTTCTCTTTTATTTTGCCCCACACATGCACCTATTAGTCTTTTGGAGGCAGAGACAATACTATTTTTTGGCTTGCTTTCCTCAGCATGCAGTGCAATGTCCAGGCACAAGCAGGTAAATAATTAATAAATGTTTCAAAGTTGAATTGAATTCATATGGGGATATTATACCTGACCTTATTATAATTTCAGGCCTTATTTTGAGAACTTTTAACCCACTCTGCTGTCTTAATAAAATTTTTTCTCTCTAACACTTGAGTATATTGGTGTGTTTCCTAATGGTCTTTAATCCTTTTAATTCCTTATATTGACTTGTTTTTCTCTAGCCCTTAAACTCTGCCTCCTCCATTATATATTCCAGAGGCAACTCACTTTGTCGTTAGTCTTGTCCAGGAAAGACAATAAAGGAACAGGGACAAAGACAGGAAGTTCTGTGTGATGACCATAGTAAATACTAGATCACTAGATGCTTAAAGCTCTAGGAAGAGAAAATCAGAGACCAAGGGTCACTAAAGGGAAATTTGACAGAGCACTAAAGATGAATACAAACAATTTCTACTTCCCATGTTTAACTACCATTGGTTGTGTCCTTAATATCTGACTTTCAAATGATGCCTTCTTTTCTATTTCTTTCATTAACATGAATACCATCAGGTTAGAGAAAAAATAACACAGGAATTAAAGGTATTCATTGTTAACCTGAAAGAGACTCATACATTACCATATAGAGGCAGTGGAGGTGGGGATTTGAATGAAGGATAGAGGATGATAGGACTTCAAAGGTCACTTAGTCTAACCCCATCATTTTCTAGATAAGGAAATTGTCAGCTATGTTAAAATGGCATGACCTTTAGCATAACTATGAGCTAGAGAAGTATTTCATAGTGGACTTTTATATTCACTTTCCTTTTAGAATATTCATTGCTTACCATTCCCTTGTATATTTCATCATGATTTTCAATAGCTTTTTTCTTCATATGCACCTTTTTTCCTAATTTATTTGTATCACTTGTACTGTTTCTCTGCTTAAAAGTTTTTATATGTAGTTTTGTTTTGTTTTTTTAAGAGAAAGGAGATGAAAAATTATTGTTTGCAAAGTCTGTTTATTGATACTTCCTTAAAGGCTTTTCAAGCTTAAATAGTCACTTTGGAGCTCTAAGAAATTATAGATCTTGAATACTGTATGGAAGTTAATTTTCATGACACTAAAAAGAGGAAAAAGGGATTTTTTTTTCAGAAATGGAAATACTATCATACTACAAATAATGTTATGCACTAATTTTATCTCCAAGGAGAAGAGGGATATGGAGGGGCAAAGAGAAACCACATTTTTTATTTCTTCTAGGGTTCCACAGTTGTTCATCTTAACATTTTATGTAGCGCTACAGCTAATTTTAGCTGTTGGCAAATTCAGAGTATATCATTTTGCTAGCTTTTCCCCTTGTCAAACTTTATCCCTGATATCAATATCAATTTAGAATTTGCTGTCTCTCCTTTGCACCTAGGAACATTAGACAGCACAAATAATGTTATTGATTTCCTTGTAAACTTCAATAGTACTTTGTGTATAAATCTTGAAGTATTTAGAGATATTTATCTTAGAGATATGATTTCCAATTAGGGATATTATAAAGTGTTAATGGGAGCAATTTTCTAGCAAATTTCCATTACCAACCCCTCTGAATATTAGGGTAGTTTTCATTAAAATCATATGTAAATTGGTTTTGTGATTTAATTAGTTAGTGGGCTAAGACTTCATCCAGTGAAAAATTTCCTGTTTACCTGGATACAAAACAGACATGACACAACAGGTTGGAACTCCTTTCCCCAACTTATAGTCAGAGACTAGTAGTGTTAACCACAATAGGAAGCTCTGTTTACTCCAATTGTCCCTAATGAATACCCATTGTCCACTTTAAATATTCTTATCCTTCTATAGTTAAATAACCTTCCTTATGTTAATGGTTAGTTGGTGTATAAATTCCTCATTTCATTACAATTTCTTGCCTACACTATTACCTTGAGTTAGATGAAACTCATGATACTAAGATTTATGAATGCATTAGGGAACTGAAGTAATGACCACTGAAGTTCCCTCCCAAATCAAGAAATTCTATACAAAGCAATAGGATGTTTAAAAATAGATTCAAGGTAAAAAGATCATCCAGTATAACACCTTCATTTTAAAGGTGAGCAAACTGTGATCATATAATATTCAAGTTTACAGAGCCACTAAGTGGCATAACTGAGACTGAAACTTATGTCTCATGATTCCACATTTAATTCTTTTTTACATAACACATTTTTCTATTTGAAAAATAAAAACAAAAAAGTGATACTGTACAATATTGACAAGTGATATAGTGTGTAAGTATTAGAGAGATATGGGATAAAATATTGTATAGATAATGGTTGAATTTTTCCATACTGTTTACAATATATATTCTAAAATGGAGGGGAAAAACATGTATTAAGTAAGTACAATGTAAAGCATCAAATTAATTAGACTTTTCCTCATATAAATCAGTAGTAGTAGATATTAGTCATCTATGTTGACAGACTTTGGAATGTTTCTGTTATATCTGGGAAGCCAAAAGATTTCTCTATGTTAGAATCACAGAGTAAAAGTTAATTGAAAATTAATTCATGACATAGGGACAGGAGTACTCATTACTCAGGTACTCACTGGAAAAAAAAAACAAACAAGCAATGATGGCAGTGTGAAGTAGAGCTGTAATCACACTTTAATAAGGCACAGAGGTGATAGAAGCTACAAGTGCAGTAAATACAGAGACATGCAATAAATGGAATATGGAGTACAGAGGCAGATGAGTTGAAGACACAGAATAGGGTGGTGAATGAAGCCAGATATTGGTGGGGAAGAGAATGAATGGGAGAAGTAGAGGCAGAAATGTTACTAAATAAGCTTAGATTAGAGTGGACAACAATCAGCTGCATGGATCCAGATGGAGATGAAGGGGAAAGGAAGTTCTCATTTTTTTATTTATTCATGGGGGCAGTTGTCTTATCTGTACTATCATTAACATGTCCAAATCATTTTTAAATTGTCAATAAAGGTAAAAAGTCTATATAATCTTAAAATTGTTAGCTCCTTTTGATGTTATACTTTTTTATTTTAGTTTTTTTCTAGATTAGATATCAATACAATTTTTAAAGCCTTACCTTTTTTCTTAGAATAGATATTAAGTATTATTTTCAAGACAGGAGAACAGTAGATGGAAGGCATTAGGAGTTAAGTGACTTACCCAGAATCACACAAGAAGTAAATGTCAGAGGCCAGATTTGAACCTAGGACTTCCTGTCTCCAGATATGCCTTTCTATCCACCAAGCCACCTACCTATCCTTTTCAATACAATTTTTAATACTTATTTTCTGACATTTTCTATTCCATGTTTCTGATAATAGTTAATCTATTCTTAGTCAATCATAGTACTTTATTGCTATTGTGTAAAACCTTCTCTTCATTCTTCTCACTTCACTTTGCATCACTTCATATAAGTCTTTCCAACTTTTTTGTGATCATTTTGTTCATTATTTCATAGGACAACAATATTCCATTATAACCATATACCACAAGTTGTGAAGCGATTCCCCAATTGATGGATATCCCTCCAGTTTCTGGCCATTTGCCAACACAAAAAGAGCTACTAAAATTTTGTACAAATAGGTCCTTTCCCCTATCTTTGATCACTGTGAGGGCTTTGGGGACATGGTTCCAAATTATTATACAGAATGAATTTATGAGTTCATAGTTCCATCAACAGTATATTAGTGTCCCAATTTTTCCCATCTTTTCTCCAACATACATCATTTTCCTTTTTTTTAATGTTAACCAATCTTATGGGTATAAGGTGGTACCTCAGAATTGTTTGAATTTGCATTTCTCTAATTAAGAATGATTTGGAGAATTTTTATGCAACTAAAGGTAGTTTTAGTTTCTTCAACTGAGAATTATATGTTCATATCCTTTTAACTCTTAAGGTCTTTTCTGAATATTTCTATAATTTTTCTTATATTGAGCTACCTTAGGCTAGTGTTAGTGGACCAAGGGAACATGTGCCAAAAAGGGCACAGCGACGCCTCTCTGTGGGCACACTTGCAGTCACCTGAGAAAGTTTGTTACTAGAAAGTAAGAGGGACTCAAGGTGGAGCTCTTTCCCTTCCCCTCTCCATGATCTTGTAGTCATTCCTCACTTCACCTGTCCATCTGCCTAGTAGCCCAATGGGAGCACTTCCTCCCTCCCCTTTCTGGGGTAAAGAGGCAGGCGGGCATTACAAGGTTTAGGGCAGGACATTGCACTTGGTCTCTGGGGGGTGGCACTTGTTCCGTGTGGGGCACAAGGACAGCATTTGGTCTGGGGGGGTGAGATGGGATGAAGCCTGGCACTCCTTCTCTAAAAGGTTCATAATTACTGCCATAGGCTCAAAGGACCCCAATGATGAAGCCTAGGAGGCTTCTCCTTTTTCAGCACATATTACCATATTATAATTTTTGGTTAATATATAATAAAATTTGTAAATTATCTTTGAGATGGCCGTATGTGACTTTTGGGTTCCTCTTTTCAATTTTGCTTACTGCTATTGCTTATCCAGCTATATGCTTACTGCTATTGCTTATCCAGCTATATGCTGGATATTTATAAATTTACTTACTATACTGACTCAAAGAGGTGATGATACTGAGGTGGATGATAACAAAATACACTTTTAACCCAATCCACATCCTGTAGTATTAACAAAAGTATAACAAGCATAAAAATCAGAATATCCTCAAAGGAACCTTGTAAGAATTCTACCCCTTTTCCTGGAAATGTGTAGAAGAGATCAGTGAAAACACTCTGATTCTGAGAAAATGTTCTTGATGTCTTTGATTATAGTTTCTAAAATTTATACTAAATTTTTCATGTAGTCCATTATGATTTACTTCTATTGAGATTAAATCTGCATGTAACAGGAATTTGCAAAACCACAAACTCCATCCTGGCAGAATAACAGCTCACTGTCATACCCAAAATATGTTGTTCAACCAATTTGTCAAACCCTCTGTTAATATCTTCAATTTGGTCCTTTATTGAATTAATAATGAATCCATGAAATTATGAAATAGGGGCAGGTTTATTTGGTTCTTTGTCTACTCAGTGGGAAAGACTATAAAGGCAATGGGAAATGGGACCGTTATCAAAGTTTAAGAAGGCACAATAATATAAGGGGAAATGGCAGAGAAAGCTCAGAGATAAGAAACAAATGACACTGGGAAGTGTAAAGGCAGATGTTATGAGGATAGGGGAATAAGGAGCTGAAAGAAGACCAGTCATCAGGGGAAAGAGAATAGGGAGGAGGGGGGAAAGCAGACAGTATTACTGACCTAACCATGGATTAGTGTAGGGAGCATCCTATAGCATGGACTCAGGAGTTGAAAGAGGTCTTGCTAGGGAAGGTCAAGACTTAGAAGTCTATTTTTTTAATAGATTTTCTCCGTGTGTGTGTGTGTGTGTGTGTGTGTGTGTGTAGACATACTAAAATGTATCTGGGACATATTGGGATTAGTGCATTAACATACATAAATAATCTCAAAGTTATTGGAATACCTTAAAGTTAACATGTCCCTGCCATCTTAAATTATTATTATTATTATTGGCACCATTTGATAATCTGCTTATCTTTACTGGATATGTATGGAATTTGTCTGAGATTAACATGTTAGAGGACCAAATGACTAACTGCTAAGCCAAGATGGAATCTCTCAATAAAGCACATTTTACTAGGATATGATTTGTAGTTAATCTATAATTTTAAAACAAATTATAAAATATGCTATTTTAATTTTTGAGATGATTTGTAGATGGCTCATCTGTTCCCCTTTGCAATCTTCCTTCCTATTTTATACTGGCTACTAATAAACTTACTATACTGACTAGAAAGATGATATTCTCAATGGGACTAGAACAAGATACAATTTTAAACAGAAACAATTAGTTCACTTTTGTATATAAGATGCCAGTGTACAAGCAAATCAAAATGTCTAGCAGTCAGAGATGTGAGTCTGGAGCACATGAAAAAGACCAACTCTGGACCCTCATATCTGGACGTTAATTGTATAGACCTTATATTTGAAGTCATGAGATCATCTAGGAGTAAAGTATAGAAATAAAAAAAATACAGAAGATTGAAAAGAGAACCTTGAAGGTTCTGAATTTTAAAGAGTGATAGAGAGAACCAGAAGACAATAAATACTGAATAGGATGAGGTAGAAATATAGGAGAGTTCAAACCTCCAATGACTCAAGAAAAATCATTGTTTAAAGCATTTCTATATACAATTATATATTTATATGTACATATATATGCATATATATACTGTGCTGGTTGTTGTGCTCTGCAGTATCTTGAGTGAGTATTCAGAAAAGGGTAATTCCTATCAAGATCTAGGAAATTTGACATGCAAATTAGGTAACGGATTTATAGTAGAGCTTTGGTTACTGATATCAAAAATCAAAGGATGGAGGGGAGTGAGTGGGTTGTACAAATAATTGTAGGCACTGAGTACATAAAATTTTGTAAAAGACCAGCTTGCATTATATGACCTTGTGAATTTTTTTCCAATTCTGGCCCTAATTATATTAATCACAAATGATTATGAACCAGTGGTTGATATTTGATATTTATTAACAAGGGATCATGTATACTAAAATATTAGTTGTACATGAACTTAAAACTATATACTGCAGGATCCTTGCTTTCCTCTTTATGATTTTTTCACTAGGACTTAACACAATGCCTTGCTTTTGTTCTAGAATGTAGTTTAATATTCTTAAGGAACTTCTTTGAGAAAATTCCTCCTATCAACATGGCTCCTGTAATTGTTCACCAAATTAGAGTATTAGATAATTTCTAGGGACACTGAACATTTAAATCATTTGACTAGGGTGACCTAGACAATGTGTATCACGGCCAGAGCTTGAATCCAAGTTTTCTTAACTTCCTAGGTCAGCTCTCTATTTACTCTGCCTCAGTGTTTTGTACACAGCAGGCACTTTAAATGTTTTCTGAATTTAAGTGAAATGAAGATTGGGTTCATGGACATTTTGTCAAGAAAAAAAAATATTTCCTCTGTTCCATGAGCCAATTTTGAAATTATCTACTTGAATTATTTTGATATTATGTCAAGTGAATTGATAGTGTGATTAATATTAGGATGCAATAAATTACAAAAGAACCATAATATAATAATTATATTTGCTAAAGCATGTGGCCAACCTCTCCAACTTGAATGAAATGGGCTACTTTCTTATTCAAAGCTTAGTAGTGTATCACCAAGTCTGTCCTAATGTAACATAATTTAAATGAAGTGATAACTTTGTGTCTTTCTAATGTGTGCAAGTTGTGTGGTAAGGGAGTCTAAGAATTACATGAAGTCAGTGGAAATGTGAAACTAAATCTCCAGGTGGTCATTTCTGGAGTCCACATAACAGAAAAGCAGCTTCTCAGTCTGGAAAAAAAGAACAAGAAAATCCAATCAAATTGCAGCCATGCGAGACCTTGACTCTGCCTGAGAATGCCAGGTCTCTCCATAAACACAAACTAAATATTTTCAGTCTAGTTAGAAAAATTCTTTAGGATATGGTAATCACTAAATAAAAGTTCTAGCATCTTTTAGCACTTTTCATGGCTTAAGATTATTGTTTAATTTGTCTCTTTTGAAAAATGGCTTCAGGAATCAATTATAAATATAATGAGAAGAATTATTACCTTATAGATGACATGATGATGTCAAACACCCACACATGCACATGCACACATATATATTAAAAATCAAAAAAAGAATATGGCACGCGTGATAGAAGTGCAGGATTTCTCTGGAGACTCATTTTGTTTAAATAATAAAGCATAGAAAGACAACTGAAACATACTAAGATTTTAAAGGGAAAAGAGGGAGCTTTAAATCAGCAAGACTAGCATTTTCTCACCTCATCTAGTCAGTAACTTTTTTTGCTTTTATTTAGCTCAAGATTAATATGGATAAAGCATAACCCCAGGTGACAGGGTTATTAAGTTATTTCACAGGAAGAGAAAAAATATTAACACTTTGACCTTAAACAAGAAATGGTGCAATAGTCCATACAACACTTACAAGTTCTGTTATCAGAAATAATATTGCTGCAAACCAATAACTAGACAAATCAAATGTTCTGGTCCTAGCTCTAATTCACTTACAGATAAGATATTTCCAGTTTACCACTCATCTAAAGAGTAGAGTAGTGAATTATTTAAGTTAAACAATTTTGGAAATAAATAACCTTTGAGGTTATTCCCTAACATTCATTGTTTCTTTCTTAAGTAGCTACTATGTGAAATACATATTGATAAACACATATAATACAAATATATACTATATACAAATATAAAAAAGAAGTTGATATTTATATATTACTATAAGCCATATAAGATACTTTTTCATTTTATTTGATATTCACTGGAACAGTGAGCTAAGTGTCATATTCAGATTGATTGAGTTACTCAGGGCAATAAAGCTAGTAAATATAGGGAAAAGTATTCAAACTTACATTTTCCTGACTTCTAATAATTCACTATAGACATTTTACCATATTATCTACTATAAACTAAGTCCATGTCCTCAATGAACTTAGAAGATAATGGAAATGATAATATCATCACCAATAATAATACCAACAAATATGATAGCATTTATATATTACTGTAAATTTTGCAGATAATTTACAAATTACATTCCATTTTATCCTCATACTAATGTTGGGGGATAAGTGCTATTACCCCCATTGTATAAATGAGAAAATTAAGATTTACACAGATTAAAAAATGACCAAATATAATTCAGATTTTTAAAATTTTTATTTTGTTAAAAATACCAATTATATATAAAACTTAAATAATTTTAAAATTAGTTCCAAATTCTTTCCCTCCTCTCATATCTATTCCATTATTAAGGTTAGTAATTTGATATTGATTACACATTTGAAATCATGAAAAATTAATTTCCATAGTGTTCATATTTTAAAAGTAAAAATGATAAATAAAATAAAATAAAGTAGATGGATAGAATTTTTCATCAGAGGTCCTTTGTACTTTTCTTGGATCATTGTCCTGATCAAAGAAACTGAGTAAAGACTTTCACAGTTGTTCATCTTTACAATATTGCTATTACTACGTACATGATTTTCCTGGTTCAGCTTCATTCATTTCACCTGAGTTCATGTAAGTCTACCAAGATTTTTCTGCAGCCATCCTGCTCACCATTTCTTTTAATCAAATTCCTAAAATTATTTTTATTTCATCTTCTTTGGTGGTTAGTAAACCTATTTCATGTTTATACTCTTATGGTGGTTTTCTTCTATTTTTTAATAAAATAAACCAATATTTTACTTTTCTATAAAACCAACTCCTATTTTATTTAATAGTTTAATGTTTTTATTTAACTTTCCATTTTAAACTCTCCATTAATTTTCTTGATTAACAATTTTTTGTTTACTTGAAGAATTTAATTTGTTCATTCTCTAATTTTTTAATTGCATATCCAATTTATTTATCTGCTTTCTCTCCCTCTTTATTATTGACAGTCATTTGGATATATGCATTTCCTCCTAAATACTACTTTGATGGTGTCACACATATTTTGATGTGTTATCTCTTAATTTTAAAGAAATACCAAATAAATAAATAAATTGGATTGCTTCTTTGACTTGTTTTTTCCCCAACTCATTGTTTAGAATTAGTTTATTTGGTTACCAAATTTCTTTTAATTTTATGCTTCCCTGCTTGTTTATTAATATATAAATTAAACATTATGGAATGAAAAAGTTGAATATAATATTTCTGCTTTTCTGCATCTGACGGTAAAGTTTTTATTCCTTAATATATGGTCAACTTTTGTGAAGGTGTTATGGATAGCTGAGAAAAAAGGGCATACTCCTTTCTATTCCTATTCAATTTCATCTTGAAGTGAATCATATATAACTTTCTGAGATTTTATTCACCTCCTTGAATTATTCATGGTTAAATTCATATAGCTCTGAGAGGAGAAAGTTGAATATACCCACAAGTAATCTTTACTGTCCATTTCCTCCTAAAATTCATTGAATATTCCTTTTAAGAATTTGGATACTATCCCAATTTTTACATATTTGTTTTGTATGGATATCAGTTTATTGTCTTTGGTCCTCACTTAGTAAGATGTAGTTTCCTTGCTTATCACCTTTAATTTGGTCTATCTTTGCATTTGTTTTTTCTGATATCTTTATTAATATACCTGACTTCATAACTTCAGCTGAAGTTGATTCTGTATTTCTGATAATAAAAATATTTTTGGATTCTAATTTCTAATCCATTCTATCTCCTTCTGTTTTATGGGTGAGTTCATACCATTCACATTAACTGTTTCCTTCTATTTATCTTACTCCCTTTTTATCCTTCCCATTTTCTAACATCCAATTTACTTCTGTACATTCTTTTCCTAGAACTCTCCTCTTTATCACTACATTTTTTTCTTATTGCCTTCTTTGTTAGGTAAGACAGATTTCTATTACCAGTCAAGGAATAATATAGCATTTCCCTTTGAGCCAATTTAGATGGGAGAATCAAGTTTTCCTTATTTTTCCCTACCCAGTTTTTTTCTGTATAATTTAAAATTTCTTCTTCAAATAATTCATTGATATAAGTTTCTCAGTTCTCATTCCTTTTTCTCCTTATCCCAAATTCATACCTCTTTCTTGACTATCCATCTTTTTATAAATTTCCCAATATATTTGACTCCTATCACACATTATTTGTAGAATCCTTCAACTAGTCTAATTGGGATTAAATTATTTGAAAATAAGTACATAATTTCTCCATATAAAAAGATAAATAGCTTAATCTTATTGAGTCTCTTATTTCTTTTTTCATGTTTGTCTTTTTATACTTTGCTTTACTCTTTTATTTTAAAGTCATATTCTATATTCAACTCTTAATCTCGTCACAAAGAATACTTGGTAGTCATGATTAGATATTCTTGTAAATCTTTTGGTTAAACTATATACTTAAGCTACGTACAGTATTTACAAAGAAAGTTTAGAAAATTCTGTCCCTGTTCTAACTTATTAAACTAACTAACTGTCCCTGTGTGTTAGTAAAACCTATTGCTAAGGTTTAGTAAGCAAACATATACATATGTACATTATCTACAAGAAATGTTAGGTGATTTGAGTAGAAGGTGTCTGAACCAAAGAGGAAAATTCTGTGCTAAGGCAGAAAAATTCTTCTCTCTTAAGTGTAAGTTTATGTTTCACATGTAGATGTGAAGTCAGAAAATGTTTTATGTGTTGTCTAGTGTGACCTTTCCGTGTAATGAAGTGTTACATATTTACTCCACTGGAATTCTTCTGCAAAGTGTATGTACTGTGTGGATGGAATCTAAAGTGTTGGATGCAGTGAGAATCCTGTTGGGTGTAAGTTATGTTTTTCAAATGCATGTGTCCAATGCTACTCCAGTGCTCCCCTCTTCATAGTGTGGTTTGTTGTCCCATACACCAATTGTGTAATCGATCACAGATTTTTTTTGTAGTCCTCAGGTTTGCTGTCTTTATGATGATCTGTGAAGTCAGCAACACTTCACTTGTGTCGTTTGATGTACCCACACGCTTGTCATCTTGCACTGGAACTGATGTTCTGGTGTGTTAACTTGTGTCAGGAACAAAGTTCAAATGTCTATGAAACGTGATTAATCTTTTCTTCTTTTTTTGTTGTTGTCGTTGTTTAATAAAGATAATTACAAGTAACCAAAGAGTTCGTGATAAAGTCTTTTGTGCTTTCATTTATTTGTCAATGTCAATGTCTAGGTCTTGGATTGATTGCAAATCAAATGTTGTGTCTTCTTCTGCTGTTGATTCTTTTTCATTGTCATAATGGTTTATGGGTGATTCTTTTAAGATGTAATTGGAATTATGATAATCTTTTGGGTATAAAATTTGGCGTAATATCTGATTGTTCAGTGGTTCTTGGTCTAATTGTGGTTCTGATTCATGCTCTGATTGTTGTTCTAATTGCTGTTCTGGTTCTATGGTCTCATGTATAGGCTGTGAACTTTATAAGGATTTATTTGATTGATTGCTTGGTGCTAATTGATCTTTGTGCTATATAATAACTTGGTCTTGTGGTTGTTGTTGGGGCATGTCTTTTGCTGGCTTGACATGGGTGACATGGAACTAAGAATCAATTCTAAATAATCTTTTTTTTTTTTTTACAAATTGAACTTATTATGGATCCAATATCGTGTATGGTCATTTGTATCTAAACTAAAACTTCCTTTAGCACCATCAGGCAAGTTAAGTTTAGAATCAGCAATACAGAAAGCAGGCTTAAAGAGCATTCTCTCATTGAGAGTTGGTGAGTCATTATCAGTTGTGCAAATTTCATGTTGGCTTTTGCTTAGGGCTGCAGAAGTGGAGGTTTGATCTGATTCACCATCCACTTTGACATTTAAAGAACTGTCTAGCCTCAAATCAGAAGTTTTCCTTTTTGTTGTATCTGGGAATGCATGGTAGATAGTTTGTGTTCCCTTCAACACCTCTGGTATGACTACTGACTTAAAAGCTGACTGATATTCCCTATCTTGCCCTGAAGTTTGTGTGACTGAAGTCAGATGGTTTTTGTCTTTGATCACTGACCAAGCTTCATTATTGCTGTTATTAGTCACACTGGTTACTGGAGATAACAGCTGCTCCTTTTCCATTCCCCATGCTTTTGGTTGGAATTCTTCAGCTAAGGGGTTGAGAAAGGTGGATGTGGAATTTCCTAAACAGCTGCTATGATCCAGCAACTCAGTGGGTTGTGTCTTTAAATCTAAGTTTTTGCCAATGTAATGATTTGTTTGCTCTCTAACCTCTTTCTGTGATGTATCTGAAGCAAGTGAATGGGATAGAATTTTGGCATTTAACTCCCCTGAGGTTACTGAATGCATTCTTTTCTGGATACATTGTAAATCCTCACCATAATGTTCTTTATCCAAGTTGCCCCTTTGTTTTAGACTTGGAATAAAGAGAGGAGTTTGAGGTTTTGATGACTTTGAATAAGATTGCAAGCTTTTGTCAGTGCTTGTATGATCCTTATGATTCTCATTCAATGTTTTTGTGATGGAATGAGAAAGCTGATCCTTTATATAATTATGCTCACTATTGTTATATATTTCTCTGTGCATCTGCATTATTTCTTCCCATTGTTGGTTATCTACTACAGACATATCTAGATATTCCATGTAGTTTGCTTTAGACACCTGTTTTGTTTTTCCCAGTATTTCAATATTATTTTTCTCACTCAGGCTACATACTCTCACACCCAAATTATAAAGATTAGATCTTTTTAAATTAGGAACCTAGATTCATAATGACTTTGGCTTCATTCCCATTTGCATGTACCTTTTCATTTCTTCTAGGGATGCAGATTGGCTAAATTTCTTGCATGCATGGCTACAGCACGAACTATCATGTTTGCTTTCCTCATTTCTCTTTGTATCATTATTGTTTTTGGACCATTTTGTGTTGTAATAGGTCCTTCTTGTACTTCTGTCTCTTTGATTATAATTGTCATTTTTGGAAAAAAATCAATTTGTTGTCTAAATCTAGAAAATTTTAAAATATGTCCTGGGCGTCCACAAAGAAAACATCGAGGGGGAAATGATTTTGGTCTTTGGGTGTTAATTGTAGGTTGCCTGTATTGATTTTGGCTCCTACTAGTTTGGAGGGCAAAATTTTTTATTTCCTCCAATTCTTTTTCTCTTTTGGTGTGTTTCAATTGCCTTCTCAAATCAGCTATCAGTTCATCTTTGTCTGAGTCAGTTTGTCTTGCTATTCTTGCTTCCTTTTGCTTTGAATCATGGATGTAGGAACCATGTTGTCTTACATCCTCCAGTGGCAGTGATTCCCACTGTGGACAATTTTGCCTAAAGTAGTTTTGTATTGGGATAGATGTTCCCTTTACAAATTGCCTACGGATATGATATATGGTGTCTTGGGCATGAGTATCACGTAATCCCAGGATTGTCTTGGCTGCCTCTATTACTCTATCGAGGAAACTACTAGGATGTTCCTCTTCTCCCTGTCTTAATTTCTCAAATTTTTGCCATGAATTTGGTCTTTTTGCATGAAACCTCATTGCTTCTAACAGATCAGTTCTACATTGGATCAGGTATCTAAGGTTTGCATGTTGGGTAAAATCTAAATCCTGGTGGATCAATGGTGAGGTTGTTAAATTTGGGTTTGTCCTCGTTTAATTTAGGAATTTTTCCTTTTCTGAAAAAAAGTAAAATTACCCTAAAAGAAATTCCATGTCATTGAAACTAGGATTAAATAGTGTGAACACCCTTTTTAATTCTTTTATACTTTTGAAACCTTTTTCAAAATACTTTGGAAAATATCTCTTTAGCACCTCCATATCACTTGGGGTGAATGCTTTATATGTTTTACATGTACCACCCCTTCTCCAGGCTGCACAATGGTTTTGTCTATAATTGGTAAAAGAGAGACTATGGAATTTGTGGATGGTTGGTTGCTATTGGGCTTTGATTTGTTAAAGGTATTATTTCCCAGGTATTTGGACTACACAATCTCTAGCTGGAGAATTGTGTGTTTCTCTAGTTCCTTTCCTTCCCTTATCTAGTTAGAGATGAAGAAACATAAATATAACTTATGTTAAATTTTTTAATAGTGCATTAGGAGAGGATGGATTGTTGGAGATCAAATAATGGAGGGGTCATTCAGTCTGTGTTGAAAAAAATTTCAAAAAAGAGTCAAGGAACATGTGGCCATTAAACTAAACCTTAAAGAATGGATAAAATGTCCATAGTCAGAGTTTCAGGGTGCTGTATGACAGATGTAGCTAAAATATGCACAAATGTAAGAAGCCAAAGGTTATATGTTCTAAACTGTCATAAGCAATAAGACCTGCTTTTTTTGAAGCAAACATATGAACAATGGGAGATGGAACTATATATTTTAGAAAACAAAGTAAAATATAAGATTTTATTTGATTAGCCATGGAAAGCCTGTGAAAATCTGAGAAATGGGATCTTTTTATTATAATTTTTTTGAGAACAAATCTGGCATCAGATGTACATACATGTAAAAAATAAAAATGTATGCATGTATATGTAGCTGCATGCACACGTGTATTTATGAGAAAGTGTTAACTAGAAAGCCACCCTTAGAGAAAAGAAGTCTTAATCGCAAATCTTCTTTCATTCTGATTCTGTGACACTCAGCAAATCAATATGCTTCTCAATATTATAAACAACTCTCTAAAGCTATAAGAGAAAACAGATGCTTATCTCCATTGCTGGTGGGAGTTTTCTCATTTATAGTTCAATACATCAATAAAATCCTGGACCCTTTGTATACATACAGATGACAGAGATAGAGGTAGAGATACCTTTCCTATCTCCAAACCTGAATGATACATTAATCATTGACTGAGGTGCTTTCATCTTACACTCTTTTGGATCCTTAGCTTTTAGTATGATTCCCCTCATATATTATTCCTGTGGTATGTGAAATATTAAATGACTGAAGAAACAAAAGTTCAAGCTTCCAAGCATATTGAGTCATTAAGCAACACATTCCAATTACCTAACAAATTGGTTTCAGATCTCCTCAGGTTTGGCACTCAGCCCTGAAAACATGTGAAGGCATATTTTTATACATTAAAAACAATTAATCAAATAAGACAAAATAATTGAAAGAAAAGAATTATCCAGGATACAAAAAATTGATTATTAGATTTATAGTTAAAGGAATGATGAAGAATTTTCCAAAGAGGGAGTGGAAGAATGAACAAATACAATTCCTTGAAATCAGAAAAATAAAGTGTTCCACTCTCATCCAAATGTCTGTATTTATCAAAGGTGCATGGAAACAATAACTGATGGTTAATAGAGAGCCAGTTTTCAGGTTAGGCATATATGTTGCTTGAAATGTATAGCTGTGAGAAAAGTTATTCTTTTAATCTTTGGATCTGCCTAGATACTGGTCAACATAATCTATGTCCATACTTAAAGGTATCTAAGTGGTAGGTAGAGGTGGTCCAGCTTCCCAAACATACAGGGCTACTTTTAAACAATACATATGGGTTTTCTCTTAATTCTTGCAATGAATAACACTTTCTCACAAGACAAAAAAAATTAACTAGATCTATAGTTGAATAGAAAAGGCACTGAGTCAGGTTCTGAATTGAGTCACAAGATGGAGTAAATGTGGTTCATCAATCCCTACTACCATTTGGTTTTATAATCCCTTTATTTCTTCAATATTTTTTGATAATGACTATGTTAGTGAGTATTTACTATATTGATGATTACTTGTGAAAGTTTCTATGAAGACAAGAGAATTAAGTTATTTATAGGAAATTATGTTAATTAATAAATCTTTATACATGTTAAAAATTTAACATTGACCAAAATGGAAAGGAAATTAATTAAAAATTTTATGACTAGCAGAAATGGAAATAAATTGAATTTGATTAATCTTTGAAAGTCATGGGATCATATATTAGCATTGGAAGTGACTTCATATTTATCTAACTCTTATTTTTCAAATAAGGAAATTGAGGAGAGATGTTAGGTGAGAAAGTCAAATTCACAAATGGCAGATCCTAGTTTTGAATTCAGAAACTTTGACTCCAAAATGAGATCCTTTCCAACTATACAATGTTATCTTCCTCATTAAGGTAGAAAGATGCCAGTAAGAAAATGCTTATTCCTATGCATTATTAATCTTTACAAACCAAAGAGGGCAGTTATCCTGTGCCCCTGAAAACCAACAAAGTGAGTGTCCTGAGACAAATTGCTTATTTCCTTTAAAAGAGAGAATATCCACATATGGCTTTGCTGAATATACTTTTTAGGCCAATGTAGGACTAGAACACAAGCTAGTACAACTGAATGAACCAACTACTATGAAACATCTGGATTAAATAGGAATACAAATCTGCCCAGGTAGATGCCACAATATCAGATACTGACTTCTTACTCCATATACTGCTATGTGGACTTTCTAAAAACCCATCTGTTCCAAAAATTGCCTGCTCAGAAACCTTATATGTTCTTAAAATTTTTGAGCCCTTTCTAAACTCCTCTTTAAAAAACTCCATTTCTCTACTTACCTGTAATGACTTCAGGAACTTCATTCAAATGTAAAAGAACATTGATACACCCTTAAACTGTTTCCAGAGCCAAGTCTTTTATTTTTCCATTCACATATTAACTGATACTTTTATTATCCCCATAATTCCCTGAAAATCAACTCAACTTCTAAAATCCTACCTTCTTAATTTCTTTATCTCCTCAATCCTAGAACACACTGTTGTCTTGCTTCAGAAACAAAAGGAAACAGACACATTTAAGATATGATTCATTGGCGTTAAAGCTAGGACCTTAAGCTCTGAAATTTAAAAAAAAAGTATAGGCATTTGAAATATTTAATTTGTCTTGTATTTAATTTCTGTATAATTATACTTTTTAAATAAATGTTAAAATGAATATTTTATTAATTTCCCATGTTAAGAAAATTGCTGTACATTTTTAAATGTTGTAAATTTTTTTAAAATAAAAGAATAATACTTAGAAGATACTAATCACTTAAGAAATGTTCTTTCCCTTCTGCTTATTGATAGTTACATTTAAGTTGTTTAAACACAAAAATAGTAAGTTTTATACAGATAAGACAGGTGTACAGATGTACTCCATTGCAAAATGTAACTTTGCTTAAAACATTAATTACAATAGCATCTTGTTGCAACACTGCAGATAGATGTTAGTATTTAATTCCCTTTATTCCTTTTCATTATGAATCAGGTATTATATTTTCCTTATCATAAATATTCTATTAAAATATCTGATTCAGTAACTTTGCTAACAATAGAACTTAATGAAAAATGGAGTTGTCTAAATCATTCTCTCTTAGTATTCTTAATTGGTTCTGTAAAATATTTTTAATCAAAATAAAATAAATGTTTGTTAACTGGTTGTTCATGTTAAAATGTGTAGAATTATTCCTGTGAAAACTTCTTAGTCTACATGCATGATTTGGATAATCATTTGTAAAATGGAAGGTTTTTTTATTATTGTACGTCAAGGACAAGTACATTCTGGATATGACAAAGTGTTCCCAATGTAATGGAATTTATTGGACAGTTTATATTAATGTTGGCACAGCAGCTTGTCTCTTTGGGGCATTATTAATTGCTCTTGGAAAATGTTTAAGGGGAGGAGACCAAAAACCACGAACCAAGCATTAGTATGACAATGTAAAAGTGACCTGAATTATAGGTCAAAACAATTAACCATAACAGTTTATTTTGGCCACCTCCTTTCAGTTCAGTAGGAGAAACTAGAATAAAATAAAAGTTGTGATGGAACATCTTGAAGGGTAAAAAGAGTTCCTATAAAAAGACAGAAATGACCTGACCCCCATACATATACCTCTCTCTTTTTCTCTGTTTCTCTGTAGCAAAGGAGTATCCTCACAAAGGTGATGTCTTCTAACTTTTTACTTCAAAGGCAGTTTCTGAATAAGTTAGAATTTTGGATGATTGGCACTAGGGATACCTTCACCACCTGACCCTTATAAAAATCATACACAGGGGTCTCTTTTAGAGAGAGTGGTTTATAGCTGATATTTGAAACTTAAGTCCACTTGGGATATTTTGAGGGAAATATTGGTTTGACACAAATATGTATTAAGCTGAACATTAAAATTACACAGGGAGGTCTATCTGCTGATATAGATACTACAAACCAGCATATGACTCATAGTTATCTAATTGGAACCTTGGGGCTAGTTAATTGGATAAACTTCTCTGTTAATGAAATTTTGCTTACTCAGCACATCCTGTGTTTTCATCCCCATTCAGCTTAGCTTTACTCTTCTCTAATCCATCTTTTGCTCTCCTGAATTCACTAAATGTATTCTGAAAGAATTTTCATAGCTGAGACTCTCTCCCAATAATTACTACTCAGATCAGTAAATAGGATCATTTGTAAGTAAAACTTAATAATACATTTATATAGTAATTTGATTATCTCACTTCTGTAATCATCATTACTCTTGGAGGTAGGTACTACTATTATTCTCATTACAGATGAGGAAATGGTGGCAGATAGAGCTGATTTGTTTTGATCTAGATTTTCAATGTGAAGGCTGATGTTGAAGTTCAAGGTCTGTAGCCAACCACTCTAAGCATATGGTAAAATTGCAACTCTGACATTTAATTTCTTTTAATTGTAAAATAATAATAATTAAAAATGACTTCCTCTCTCATTGGGTTGTTGTGACTATCAAATTAGTGCACATAAAACACTATGAAGTATTATATTACTGAAAGTCATTGCCGTTATTATTATCTTAAGAGATAATAAGTCTCATGTTATTATCTATAATGGGTGCACAGGGTGCTCAGGTAGCAATAGCATCTCTGATGTAAAGGTTTCCTGAGGCCTTTTCAGGGATTTCATGTTTACCTCTCATCCAACTCTCATCTATGGCTAAAAGAAGCTGTAGCATGCACAGCATTCAGACTCTGGTAAAACCATCTCAACAGGTGGGCTAATCCAGATTGTGGTTAACTGACAGACCTCAAACCTATTGATGAGTTGGAAAATTTCTCCTACAAGCATGTGAAGACTTTCCAATTGAAATAGGGAGAAGAGAACAGTTTGTCCCAATAGAAATTAAGGTAGATGAGGTGGGTGCTGTGCCATCAAATATACCAAGGTCGTGCACAGTATAACAAGCCAATAGCAGTCATCCTGATATTTTCTTTGTCATTAACCTTTGAGGAATCTGAAAGAGAGGATGGGGTTGATTTTATCCAGTTCTGTCTCACTTCTATTCAATTGACATGCAAGTCATAAGCCCATGATGTCATTATTCCTTTTCAAAATGAAGGACAAATAACAATGAACTTGATTGTCAGAAATTCAGTGATAAAATCTCATTATGTCCTCCTGCAAAAGTGTGTCACATCTTGAGACCGAATGCACAGAAGTTTTTATAAACATTTTTAAGTATTTAAAAAATAGGTACCAAATATAGATGCAACTCTATCACAAAGTGGGTATATATATATATATATATATATATATATATATATATATATA
>NC_058132.1:220288199-220339082 GCF_016433145.1 Gracilinanus agilis
CAAAGTGGATATATATATATATATATATATATATATATATATATATATAAAGTTTTATAACATCTAGATAACTATGAATCTTACATTGAATATTGCAGAGATGATTCATTCTAAAATCAAGTCAAAGAAACAATTGGGCTGATTCATGTTAAATTAGATAATATTGGTAATATGTAATTAGAATTTTGTCATTGGACTTCATTTCCCAGAATCCTACTTTCATCCTCACATTGCCTCCTTATATTTTGTAGATAAAAGTTTCTGTAACTCCACCCTCACTCTCTTTTTTCCCCGTGAATGCAATCTGGGGAAAACTGTGCTTTACTCACTGTTTTAGCTTTCCTCTACTTCAAATGATTTAAGATTAATAAGTCTTAAACAAATATGATATTGTAGTTATTTGGAAATTAATTTTAATCTTACATTTTTGGCTACCACTTCAGGAAATGAATTCTCAAAATTTCTTACTCAGATAATCTTTCTGTAAAGATAGTAAGTTTTTCCTGGTGGTGGGACTATGCCCACCATGAAAGCCAAGAGGCCGAGTAACCACTTCTCTCCCTGAGCACCCTCCACTCTCAGCTCCCCTGCTATCTCTGGGGAACTTTTTTTGGAGTTTCTCAGTGTTGCTTTCTGTTGCCCACCAGGAGAGCCAGGAGTGGTGGCTCCTCAGCCCTGCACTCTCCTGGCTCCTGCCCTTGTTGCAATCCTGCTCCCACCACTCCTACTGCTGCTGAGGTTGCTGCCTTCCAGGTTTGACCAGGCACTGCCAGAATTTGGAAAGATGGCAGTAAGCGAATTTGTTAATAATGTCTCAACCAAGGTTGAAATATTTGCTACATCTGTATAACATGTGACCAGTGTCCATGAGTTCATAATTGTTTTTAAATGTCACACATCAAGTGACTATAGAAATTTATGTGAATCCTAATAATAGCAGGTTTGTTTGCTATTTTCATTAAATGGGCTATTATGATTTGGGGGAATTTTGGTATTACTTTGAATGTGCATTACCTGCTGTCGTTCTGTTTTATAAAGCTTTTACTAGGTAAAAATCATTTGCATATCATGGCCAAGTTAAAAAAGGAAATGGATCTCATTTTTGAGTAAGAAATCTTTGTATTCTACCTCTCTTGGGCTGACACAGTGTGTCACTGATTGTAAGCTTTATATTTTTTTATGTTTAAAGCATTTTTATTATTCTTTTCCCTTGTATGTCCAATATAGTATTTGAGTTTTATTTTTTTCTCTCATTGTTTGTACCTTGAAGTACATGTTACCAGTATTAAGATTTTTTTAAAATTTTGTCTAGGGTAAATTTAAAATGTCCGTTAGCCCTAATGTCAGTGCATACCCAATGGCTTTAAACTATGGAAACCTGCCATTCATTGCTAGTTAAAAATAATGAGATTTTGCTTAATGATTATATCTGATTCCAGAAGAAGGGATCACAAAAGTTAACCTACATTGTGCCAACAAATAGAAGGTCAAAGAGACCAACCAATCTTGGTGGGATTGATGAAATTCTATGCGAAGACATGGAACTTGAACTTGTTTGAGGTTCAAGGCTGTGGCTCTTTGACATACATCAAAGGTCTTCCCCATGCCACATTCTATCAAGTACCAAATTTTGGCTATGATACTGGGTCCCCTATCCCTGAGGTAAAATGTAAAATCAGACCAGGGAATACCATTTCTAAATTGTTCCTTTAATCTTGTCCCCTTTCTTTCTTTTATAGTGTGGCGAATTTTCTGTAGTCCTGCCTGCTGATTGGGTTACTGCATAATTGCTATTATAGGCTTGTGGGACATAAATCACTTTAATTGGGCCGTAATTCAAGGACTTGTTATAGGTTTATTTTTCCTTACTTAGAGTTTTTACATATAAGATTTTGATATTTTATATTTTATTTAGAAGTTCTTTTTTCTTTTTTTCTTTATATTTTTATGTTTTTGATTTTCTTTTGACGATTTATATACCTCATAACTCAGCCATGTATCCCTGAGTGATCCATGTGTTTGTCAACACCCTACTCAGGGGGGTTGTATTATTTTCCTATAATACAAAGTTAAAAAGTTTTTGAGAGTAATTTTAGGTTGAGAATCTTGTGACCTCCCTGAATCTAGAAATTGAACTGTTTGGAGAAGATGCCATGAAAAAGACTGCAGAGAGCACACACTGTACCAGAAGATCCAGAGTGAAATTTGGGATGTGGTGATTTGAACTGTGGGGAGTTGAATGCTTTTTTTTAATGTACACTCTTATGCCAAAAGGGACTGCCTACAAATTGACTTTTTATCAATATAGCAATCATTGGTTTTGTTCTTTTTCTCTTTTATTTCCCTCATCCCCAAATTACTGTAATTTCCGTTTATAAACTGCAATGCTGTATATACATTTAGTTACAAAACTTTAGAGTTATAAGCTGGTTATGTTTAAAAGATCCATTGGGGAGACTAGTCTCCCAAAAGATCATGGGGGGATTGTGCAGTTAGAATTTTGTACCCCTGGACTTCATTTCCCAGAATCCAACTTTCATCCTCACTTTGCATCCTTACATTTTGTAGATAAAAGTTTCTGTAACTCTGTCCTCTCTCTTTTTTCCAATGAAAGCAGACTGGGAAAACCTACTCTTTACTCACTGTTTTTGCTTTCCTCTATGTTAATCGATTATTAATAAATATTATAAAATATAATACTTGCAGTTATTGGAAATTAATTTTAATCTTATAGTAAACACTTATAGTATCTGGCCCATACTAAGTACTATCTAATAATTTCTTCTCTTTATTCCATTCTGCCCTTCCCTAAAGCAATTAAATATAACTTTACCATAATTTATCTCTATATAGAAGTATAGCTAATAAAATAAGATAAGCAGTTATTTTTTATAGTTCAGTGTAAATATCTATAATTTCCTGAATATTTTTACACATTTGTTCAAGTTAATTTTATCATGCTTTTAGGGAACTGTAACATTGAAAATTCCATAATAACAATAAACATGTTACAGTATTTTACATTTGTAATTATAGAAAGAGATCAATAGAAATCTCAACAAAGTGCACTGAAATATTTAAGAAAGAAGAAATTATATTAAGTTGGGGATATCATTGGCAATTTTACAGGAAAATTGACATCAAAAATGTGTTCCTGAGGAATAAAATCATTTCTACATATAGGAGCATAGGTACTTCATTTAAGCATATAGAATTGTATAATAATACAACACATTTATATAGCATCTTAAGATTTACAAACTATTCTAAATATGTAATTCTTTTGGATTCTTACAAAAAATTTATGAGTAGGTGCTAATATTATCTCCAGTTCATAGATAAGGGAAAGGCAGAAAACAGTTGTAAAATATCCAGTCATACAGCTCTTTTTAATCTGAGAAAGGATATGAACACAGATATTCTTGACGGTAACACATTTTACCCCAAAGATATCTATATAAGATGCATTAGGGTGGGAGAGGTCAGGATGAAAATGGTTAATAATGAGCAATACAGTTTGAATGAAACCTAGAAGGAAAGGTAAAAGGAGAATATAAAAAGTAGATTAAAGACCTTGCTCACAGGAGGCTTTAAAAAGCAGAATAAGTAATTATTGCAAAAGGACAGACAGTAATGATGTCTCAGGAGTAGAATGATATAATCAGTACACTACATAAAAATGTAAAAGTATTCAAAAAATTGTTTTTACATAAGCCTCAAAAGTAGGATTTAGACAAGGTTGTGGGGGAAATGATGAGTAACTGCTCTTCTTCGTATTGACCTTTTTGTGGCTGACAGACAGTAAATGTGTCTTTTAACCTTCAAACTCCAGAAAAAAATTGCAGCCAATTAAGCACAAGCTTTCTTCTTGTCTTTGATATACTCAGAATGAATTATAATGTTATAGAGTTCAGGGTACAGAAGAGCTCAACATGAAAGCTTAAAATGAGGCAAACATCCAAGATAGGATTGTTCTAACTGGTAAAATGTTGATGTGTTTGTTTATGCTCCTAATACCTTTAAATATACAGTGTGAAGGTCTGTTTGATTCTATTGATCAAATTGCATCCTACAATTTTATGCTACTCCATGCCAAATAATAGACCTGGCTTGCAAATGTAAAGATTATAAGATGGTAAAGGTTAAAACTTCCAGATTGACAGGCATTATTTATTACAGGAGATTAACTTTCTCATAAGTCTTTGCCACTATTTTTTTCTGATAGAAGCTATATCACAATCCTCAAAATAAAAGGTATAAAAACAAATGAAACAAAAACCTTAAAAGAATTGCAAGAATAATCAGTCTATATTTTGATTGGATATTCTGTTCCCATTTTTATATTTTTCCACTTAACAATATAAAAAAGAACTCTCAGTCTTCTTATTTCTCTAAGGGATAATGGAAAGAATGGAGGAATAAAAAATAAAGGAAGGAAGGAAGGCTGAAAGCAAGCAAGGAAGGAAAGATGAGAAAAAAGAAGGAATCAAAGAGGTATTTGTGTTTTAATATTAGACATCCTTTTTCTCAGATTTTATGAGGACTGATAATCCAAATTCACGGTAAGAACTACAACTAGGTGATACCTTTGTAAGTGTGCTTTAAAAGATTGGTACAGGAGTAAATACAAAAAGATTCAAAAGTTGATTGTTTTAATAAATAAAATTTAAAGTCAGCAAAATATGTTGTTTTGTCTTAAAATAATAGCTAACCATTGTAGCTGTTTCTCTGCACAGAAAAAAAAATGTATTCCTATGCCTATATGGATACTAAGCATGGTTGTGGCTAACATCCAAAATAAATTAAACATCTATATTAGCTTAATGGTTTTCATTATGGTGACCATATGTGAATCTGATAAGAGTAGAAATATAATTTAAAAGTCTCTACAATCCCAAGAAGGATCATATTGCATCTTAAGAAACTATGAGGTTATTTTTAGAAAAGTCTGAAATTTTAAATAATAATTCCAAGGTCACAAATTCAGAAACTCTAGTTTCATGCATTAAAATTGAGTTCAAAATGAAATAAAATATATTTGGTCTTTTACAAGAGTCATTGACCTTCAAAGAAGGCAATATTATGGATTAATGTTCACAGGAAGAAATGCCAAATAAATGATTTTCTTTTACATAAACACATTGCAGACCTATCTTGCTAGTGGGTTAAAACTGTGCTATATGCTTAATGGATGATTTTATGATTCAGGGCTTTTACTTTTATTAAATCCTATGTTTTAAATATTAATAATGGCCCAAATCTACTAAAAAAAAACATAAGCAGGCTATTAAGGACAGAGTATTGTTTTTATTCCAGACTTTTAACAGGTTTAGCTACTCTTTTTGACTATTGTCTACATAGGAAGCTGAACTACTATTAAAATCAGTGACTTCTAAGTGAATCAAGGCAAGGCAACATGTTAACAAATATGATCCCGGCATTTCATTTTTCATAGTAAAGGATTTGGGGGCATATGGAAGAATTTTCATTATGTATCTCTATAGCCTGGAGTCAGTGTTCAAATTACATTCAGTTTTCAATGGGATTATATTGCAAAAGTAGTGAAATGCAATCTAAAGGTATTAATTTAAGCATTTATCCCTCATATTGATGAATATAGGGTAATACCAAGGTTTCTGAAGGTCAGATACAACTTATTGACCCTGGTTATTATTTCTGAAGGATATACTGGTAATTCAGTCTCTATTAGACTGGCATGAGAAAACGGGGAGGAGCAAATTACTAATATTAGTGAAAAAGTCAACTTCTTTATTATTTTTCTATCAGTATGTAAGCACTACTTCTCTAACTGGAAAAGTTCATTAATTGATGATTCCCATAACCAAATACAGATTAAAAACAGCAAAAATGAAATTAAAATATAGTTTTTGTCTACAATATATAGATACTAGTCAAAGCCTCATGATTTGAAAGTCAGGGTATTCTATATTCACATATGAAGAGTAATAAAGTCACATTTCTCTCATTTAAGACAAAAGACATGAGATAAGTTTAAAATAAAGTTTATAAAAATAAGATTCAAAGATTTTTTCTTGAAAATTATACATAAGTATGACATTGTTCCTTATGATTACCAGTTTTGTTACATTGACTAAAAATATGCTGTTATTTATTTTTCATTAAAACTAGGGTATTTGTAATAGGTTTTATGTGAACTAACAATTAGTGTAATCTAAAACTGGAATCAAATGCACTGGAAGGTATTAGAACCATTCAGTCTTCAACCTCTTCCCACCCCCATCCCCCACACACCTTCTAACACTCCACTCTTGGAAAAAATTTCAAGAAAATTGTTTCTGAAAACTTAGTATCTAATAAATTTGAGAAGGTATGAGTTGGTGTCTTTCAACTCTAATAATCTTTGATTTTATTATAAGATGAATTATACCAAAGAAATAAGAGGAAAGTGAAAAATTAGAGTACATAACAATTTCCTCATTTGTAAAATGAAGAAGTTAGAAAAAAGCCAGTCTTCTTAATCATTTTTTGCATCATGAACCTGTAAAAGTGAAATTTGGGGAATGCCATCTAAAAGTGTATATATTTCTATGGACATGGGAAATGTATCAAAACTACATTTCCCGTGATCCAACATGGTCCAACTGGTTTCCGTTTCCGGGTCTTTGGGCATGGGGAGGCCTACGTCGATGCAGAGAGGGTTTATAATCTCCTGGGTTAAGAGGGAGTGGTCTCTTTGCCAGTAGGCTCTCTTGGCCAGCAGACTCGAGACAGTAATGGAGGCGGCAGTTTTGAATGCTTACAAGCACGTGGTCTAATGATTTTATCTATCAGCATGGCTTTAATTAAATTACTAATTTATATATTTATACCAGCCTTTACCCCTCTGCCAGCCTGGTGAAGCCTTTGGATCCCTTCCCAAAATAATGATTTTAGATGAACAAAATGTAATACTTGAGATTATAAAAGAAGACAATTATATGAAATACACTTACCAATTTGGAAAAAAAATAAAAGGCTCACAGAGTCAAAGTTAGAAACTCATGAATCCCTATCTTTTCAAAATCTCACAATCTCAAAATCTAAGTTTTTAGAATTTGATTACTATATTTGTGTATTTTATTACATTTTATATTTCCAATTACATGTTATTGCAGTTTTATCATTTGTGTTCCAAAATTGAGTTCCAAATTCTCTCCATCCCTTTTATCATTTCTCTTCCATGAAGTGGCAAGCAACTTGATCCACATTATACATATGTGATCATGCAAAAAAAAATCTCCCCCAATGGCATGCTATGGGAGAAGACATATGAAACAAACAAACAAAAAAAACATGGAAAAATAAGGTGAAAAATAGTATCCTTCGATCTGCATTCAATCCCCATCATTTCTTTCTCTGGAAGTATATGACATTTTTCATCTCAAGTTCTTTAGAATTGTCTTGAATCATTACATTGCTAAGAATAGCTAAGCCGTTCACTGGTGATAATTGTTTAATATTGCTGTTACTGATTACAATATTCTCCTGGTCTGATCATTTCACATTTTTATCAATTCATGAAGGTCTTTCCAAGATTTTTTGAAATCAGTATTCTCATCATTTCTTATAGCATAATATTCTATTACAAGCATATACAATTGCTACTTGAGCCATTCCCCAACTAATAGACTATACTCTCAATTTCCAATTCTGTAACAGCACAAAACAGCTACTACACATTTTTTTAACATTTATTAATATTCATTTTTAACATGGTTACATGATTCATGCTCCTCCTTTCCCCTTCAACCCCCCCCACCCCCCCGTACCCATGCGCATTTCCACTAGTTTTGTCATGTGTCCTTGATCAAGACCAATTTCCAAATTGTTGGTAGTTGCATTGGTGTGGTAGTTTCGAGTCCACATCCCCAATCATGTCCACCCCGACCCATGCGTTCAAGCAGTTGTTTTTCTTATATGTTTCCTCTCCTGCAGTCCTTCCTCTGAATGTGGGTAGCATCTTTACCATAAATCCCTCAGAATTGTCCTGGGTCATTGTATTGCTGCTGGTACAGAGGTCCATTACATTCGATTTTACCACAGAATGTCAGTCTCTGTGTATAGAGTTCTTCTGGCTCTGCTCCTTTCGCTCTGCATCAGTTCCCGGAGGTCTCTCCAGTTCACCTGGAACTTCTCCAGTTTATTATTCCTTTTAGCACAATAGTATTAACAAAATATTCTTTTCCATATTTTCAGTCTCTCTAAGTTACAGACCTAATACTTATATTACTTCTTCTAAGGGTATTCAGGGATATGTAGTCCTTTTCACATAGGTTCAAATTGCTCTCTATAATGATTGGATCAGTTCACAATTCCATGAACAGTACATTAGTGTCCCAACTTTTCCATATCCTCTCCAACATCATAATTTTTTCATATCATATTAGATAATGTTAGGTGTGAGGAGGTATGTCAGACTTGTTTTAATTTGCATTTCTCTAATAAATAATGATTTAGAATTTTTTCATATGACTATACATTGCTTTGATTTCTTCATCTGAATGCTGCCTCTTCATATCCTATGATCATTTATTAATTGGAAATGACATATATTATTATAAATTTGATTCTGTCCTCTAAATATTTTTTTTAAAAATTAGGCCTTGATCAGGGAAACTTTCTGATAAGATTTTTGTCAGTTTTCTGTTTTTCTTATAATCTTGGTTACATTGGTTTTTTTTGTGCAAAACATTTTTAATTTAATAAGGCATAATTTTTCCACTTTTTATCTTATAATGTTATCTATCTCATAGTTGGTCCTAAATTTTTCCCTTATCCATAGACCTGACAGATAAACAATTCCCTTATCCATAGACCTGACAGATAAACAATTTTAGGCTCACCTGATTCACTTATAATATCATGGTTTATGTATATATTATGTACCCATTTTGATCTTTTTCAGTATGCAAGTGGAGATGTTGGTCTATACTTAGTTTCTGTCATGCAGCTTTCTAATTTTCCCAGCAGTTTTTGACAAAGAGTGAGATCTCATCCCAAAATCTAGGGACTTTGAGCTTTCCAAGAACATGATTACTGTTGTCATTCACTATTGTATATCGTGTACCTAAATTTTGATTATTTAACAGAAGATTCTATTTTTTACTTTTATGTGTCACTCTGCCACTGGTCTTACGTGGAAGGATTTTGGTTTTAGTTTTATTGAAAAAAATAAAAACTGAAATTACTGAGTCAACATTTGTTTTAAATGTCAATAATACAAGGAGGCAATGACAGAAGACCTAATTATTGAAGAACTCAAAAGACAAGGAAGGAAGAAATTTAATATAAGATATTCTTAACTTATGGTATAATTCCATGATAGAAGAGGTAGCAATAATAAAGGAATCTACATGGCATAGCCATAGGAAACATAGCTATCAATTAAATGATATTGAGACTTAAAGCTCTTAAAATCCAATATTTCGAAGTCCAAATTATCAATATTGTCTAAATGATGGCAAGGCTTTGGAAAAAAACAAAACATGATATCTATGAATGAAGGTTGTAATTACCTATACCAAAACTGAATAAATTGGCAAGTAAGCTACTCATTACATTCAGAAATATCTATTAGAAATAATAGTGACTCTGTTAAAAAAATAAATATGAAACAAACATTTTCCCAGCAGCATACGAAATATAGATCTTTAGATCCAAAAAAAATTTTAGTTTATTAATTTCTTATTATAAAAATAAAAACTAAGAATCAGAGTAAAGCTTCTTTGAGTTTGAAGATAACTCAGATGCATCTAACTTTCAGAATGTAATCAAGTTCTATTCAACATCCTGAAAAAAATCTAAGAGAACCTAATCTGAGGTGAAAAACAATTCACTCTCAGTAGACCAGAAATTGTGTAGCTCTTGTTGTTACTCTGGGACTGTAATTTTTTTTAATCATGTCATTCTTAACTTTGGTTTTGAGGACAAATATTTGACAAAGAAGCAAAGGATCTCAAAAGACAGGTATTGCTAGACAACACTCACATGTTTTTGGTTATTTTTCGCAATTCAGAGAGATCAAGAATAGGTTAATTAATTGAACATTATTTTGCTATAATCTTCAAAAAGATTCAAAATGATTTTGTTGAACTCAGTGAATATTAACAATAAAAATTATTTAATTGGATCAATCAAATTTTGAAAAAAAATACTAAATGCCTACTCTATGTTAGTTGCTATGCTTGACTTTTAGAAAGCTAAAGAAAAACAATCAATCACTGTCTTTAGGGAAATTTTAAACGAGCATCGTTCCATGTAGAAAATGCCAGCTTGCTTTGATATTCAGTATCTGAACCCCAAATAGAAAGATCATTTTAAGAGTTAAAGGACTTCAGTAAGTCCTAACAGAAAGTGTAAAGAAAGAAACAATGGGTATCTTTGAGTAATAATACTTGTGATTTATTCTGATTGTTCCACAGGTTTCTACCCTTCTATTGATCAATCTAAATCTTCAATGGTAGTAACTACTCTAAAAAGTAGCTACAGTGTTGGGAGACAAGAAGCAATATATATATACACTAGATGCATTGCTATCTGATGAACCCAATCAAATGTATAAACACCCTCTGCACTTGTCCTTATCCTGTCTTTTATTCCAGTAAAAGTCCAAGTTGTTGTAACATCTGTCAATCATTTAGTCAGTTGAGGAAAAGGTTAAGAGATTGTATCGGAAATACATCATGAAATCTTCTTAAAACTACAAAAAAAAAGCCTCATTAACTTCTTTCTTAGCCTATCAAATTATTATACCATTAAGTAGTTTCATCCCTTCAGTCATAACTCCATAAACTGATAGGATTTAAAAAGTCATTGTTAAAAGCGATGCAATTTCTTAACAGGATCATATAGTACATAGACTGAAGTAAACATAAATAGATCTTCAATCCATACGCTAAATAATGTTTCCACCAGGATGATTTTCCTTCTACACTGTCTCTCTCTTTGGTATTGTATAGTCTGATTTTGATGTTATTAACATGTTCATCAGTGGATTAATTAAATTATCATGGTAATAATAAGTTTTAGTTCAAGAATTTTAGATAAGACCCAAAGTATTTTTTTCCTTTTTTAAAGAGCTTCTTCTCAAAATCTCTATCTTTTAGTGCAGGGAAAGATAGGGCTTCATAATCATGGATGTGGTGGGGGAAAGAAACTTTGAAGACAAAGTGTACTATCTGAAATCTTGAATAATTGACATTATTTTGGAAGTAATATACTATGGAAAAAGAGAATCTGTGGGACAAGTTCTGCAAGGCAATTCAGAAAGTACCTAGAAAGGGGTTCTAGAATGGATACTTTGGAAGTTTTGATTGCATGACGAATATAGAGAAAATCAAGGGAACTTATAATCATAGGGGTCATGAATTAGGGAATTGGTACTTAGAGTAATCAGAAAGAGAAAACAAATAATTGTTGTGAGTAAAACCTTTTTTTTGGAAAGGGTTAAAAATGATTTTTTTAAATCTAAAAATAGGATTTCCTGTAGCAAGTACAGAAACGGGGAATTGTCTTAACTGAGAGGCAAAAGGGGAAACATATAAACAGTTAAAAGCAGGAAATAAAAATTAACTTAATAATGAAAACTAGAGAGGGAAAGAATCAATACCTAAGAGGAAAGGATTACAGTGAGAATGACAGGATAAATGGGAAGAGTAGTATTGTATAGAGGAAAAAGTAAAATTGAAAAAATATATATATAAGATAAAAATATATGCCTCATTTGTATCGCTTTAAAAGTAATTGATTCAAACAATTCAATAAAAAAATTGTCAAAAATTCTTAAGGGAACAAAAAGTTGCTTAACAGAAAGACATTTATAAAACAAACAAATAGAAATAATTCTGGATGAAGGGGGAGGAAAACTATTACACCTTCACTGAATACAAAAGAGATGGAAATAGTAATCAAGTTATTTGGTAAAGCAAAATTTATTCAAATATGTAGATTAACAAAATATATATAATATGCATAAAGGAAACCGGCAACTTCATTCATATATTATATCCAGAGGGGGGAATAAAAATTGAAAGATTCCACAAATTTCCTCAAGGGAACTCAAAATAAAAACTCTCAGGACTTTTATAGTGAAATCCTAGAACTACTGGGGCCAGGGGGAAAATACTACAAATGTTCTAAAAGAAATAATTCAGATATTGTTGAATCACAGTAAGGAATACAAAAAATTTAGAAGCTTTTACATTTAATAATGTATGTCTCAGAATATGATGCTTTGCAGATCAAAAAACCTAGTATTATAGCCAAAAATCTGTTATGTAATTTCTAACCACAGGAACACAAATGATAAGCAAAGTCTCCAAGCCATAAAGAAAGAGATTTATTTGGAGAGGGCTGGGTCTCCCAATAAAGCCAGATCCCTGGTCAAGACCAGAAAACCCCAAGCAGTGAGAAAGAATTTCTTTTATGCTACAAAAAAATTAGACAATTTTTATATTAGCACAAAAATAGATCATGGCAATAGTTATGTTCATCTAAAAATAGAGGCACCCGGATCAATGTTCATTGTTTAGGACAATTAGGAAGTGCTTCTTATTGGTAAAATGAATCATTTTACAATGACTTAAGAATCACTTAATGGAAAGGGGGGCAGCAGTGATGCCTAGACTAATAATGTACAAGGTAATAGTAGGTGGTGTTGAGTAGTACAAGGTTCTTAACCCAAGGTCACATATCTTGACCTATAATGGATCATGTTAGGATGCATGATATAGCAACTATGAAGGGTGGGGCTGACACTAAGGTCTATGCAAAAGCAGTTATTTGCTTAATTCAAAATTTCAATACTTACTAGAACATTCACAACTTATGCTATCTTAGAGTTACAATTATGTTTATTTCAAAATGACTGCTAAAATAAAAATCAAATCCTCATGTAAGGGAATAGGGTATTTTTTCCTCTCACAAATCATCTACTGAGCATAATGCTTCAGAGAGGAGTGTTCCCTGGAACACTGAAAAAACCCATTAGCAGGTGAAGGAGGGAGACAGATAAGAGTTTCTGGAATAAGTTTGTTAGGGAAATAAACAAAAAAGAGAAAGAGAGAGACTTTTTTCCCCTTCAGTGGCTTCTGAGAAGGCCAAGCCATTTTGAGGCCTGCTTAGGCTTAAAAGCCTAGCTAGGCCTGGAAGGGCTGGCAGTGGGCAGAGAGAGTGAATAACTAAACTGATTTAAAACTGAAAGAGATTTAAGAAGGTAAACTTACTTATCTAACTGAGAGGATTGGTAATTAGCATAGCTTATTTAGTATAGACTCAGAGTTTTGGGAGATAGTTTTAAGGAGGGTTTTAAGGAGGTCTGAGTTCCTGGAGCAGGAAGCAAGTCTTTGCAGGCTAGTGGTGTGGGAAAAAGCTTAGATCCCTTTAAGACTAGGGAATCAATTATAATTCTCAACCTTTATCTTCCCTTACCTTTCCTGAAACATTTTCCAGTATTTATTAAATGGAAGTATTTTTACATCTATCTCCAGCAATTATCCTTGAATAAGCCCATAAGAGATTCAAGGAGCTTTAGTAGTCAAAAACTATTAGGCACCTGCCCAATCTATTAAAAGCAATAAAAGATAAGGTATCTAATTCCCACCAGTTAACATTCCTATATTAATATTCCTGACCATTCCTATTTACACCAACCCATAAAATGAAAGGGGATAGAATAATGGATTAGAAACAAGAATCAAGCAATATGTTGTTTACAAAAGACACATGTGAAACAGAAAGATATTCTCAGAGTTAAAACAAAGAACTAGAATACAATCTAATATCCTTCAAATAAAGTAAAATAGGCATGGGTAGCAACTATGATTTCAGATAAAGTAAAATCAAAAATAGAACTAACTAAAAGAAATAAGTAGGAAAATTCATTGTGCTAACATTGAAGTAATATTAAAATATTTCCAGAATTTCTCTTATTTTCTAAATATGTAGAGAATAGGATCAATTTTACAAAAATAAAGGTTATTCTCCAATTAATAGTAAAAAACAGGTGTTAGAAGAATTAAAAGTATCTATATTCTTATAAAGTACAATAAATTACAATTGATCTAATTGTTATTGTTCAGTAATTTTTAAGCCTATCCAACTCATCATGTCTCCATTTGGAATTTTCTTGGCAAAAATAATGGAGTGGTTTAACATTCTTTTATAGATAATTTTACAGATGAGGAAACTCATACAAAGGTAAGTGACTTTCCCAGTATTACATGGCTAGTAGATGTTTGAGTCAAGATTTAAACCCAGGAAGACAAGTCTTTCTGACTCTAAGCCTAACACTACATCCACTGTGTCACTTACCTACCCCACTATTAATTTGAAAAATGAAAATTCAAGCAACTCTCAGATACCACCTCACATCTCTAAGAAATGATAGATTGTGGGAGGACAAGGGAAATTAGATATACTATTAAACTGTCAGTGAATGATTCAGTCATTCTGGAAAATAATTTGAAACTATGGCCAAAAATCTATAAAACTGTGCATGCCATTTGACCCTGCAATATCACTACCAGGTCTGTATGCCAAATAGCCAAAGAAAAAATAGTTATAATAGATTTTTTTTTAGTGCTAAATAAATTTTAATCTAAGGGATACTCATCATTTTGGGAGTGGGTACATGAGTTGCAAAATATGATTGTTTTAGAGTACTATTGTCCTATAATAATAATAGTAAGGGGAATGGTTTCAAACCAGAAAGATAAAAAAGAAAAAAATGACAAGAATCATATAAACTGATAAGAATTGATAAGAGAAGAACCAGAAGATCATTGTACATAACAGAGAAGTTAGAATGCTAATAAGGAGTTAAAAACTTCATTGCTTTGACCAGTAAAATGATCCAAGACAATTCCAAAGGACTGCTGATAAAAATGCTATACTCCTCTAGAGAGTAGTGATGAACTAAGTTCATATTGAAGCATCATTTTCTGTATTTTTATTTTTTGTTTTTTTTCTGTTAAATGAATTATATGGAGTTTTTTAAGATGGTGTCGCATATATAATTGATATAATGTCTGCTTTCTTAAAGTGTGGGTAACTAAAACTTTAAATGAAAATCATATTTAAAGTAAACAAATGTATTCTTAAATTTAAAAAGAATCAATGAGGGCTCTGATATGAAAATATCATCATTGTATACCATACTTATTTTTTGCTACTTTATTGAGGCAGAATGAATGATTCCATATAAATATCTTTAGACATCTAATACAGTAACTTGATGAGTATTCTTATATTCTCTTTCTCATTACCACAAACAGTGCAGAAACTAAAAATCTGCATCTCTGAAAAGTTCATTTGGCTTTGATTGGAGCTTAGATTAAAGAGCAAGAGGATGGAGGAAACAAAATATGATTAACTTGTTTTGAAAACATTTAATTTCAGTGGACATGATACATTTTAATTACATGATTAAAATAATAAATCCCTACAGAGTATAGTCTTTTTAATGTTTTGCTTATATCATAAAGCTGCTGAATATGGGGTGGGGTGGGGGTGCAGGTATATACATAAAAAGTTATCTGAAGAGATTATGTTTTGTAATGAATGAAAGGTCTTATGGAAAAGGACATTTTTCCTCATCTCTTAAATTTTTGAAGTTTGAGAACTGGATTCACCATTTTTGTCTTTCTTTTCCTCTCTTCACTGAAACTGATCTTTTCATTTATGTCATTTTAAATTTAATTTTCCTTTACTTGTTTCCTAGATGGCTACAATAGCTTTTACTCTATTCTCTCTGCTTTAATTCACCCTGTACACTGCCACCAGACTAATCTTCCCAATAATTCTTTTCATTAGGCAATGACTGATTACCTACAATACCCGTGCCATGTATCATATTGTTCCCTTTTTCATACAGCTACCATGTAAGTTTATTGTGTTTCCTTATATGTTTATATCTTATTTCTGGCAATAGAGTTTATTTTTATAGTATTGCTACATGTGGCATAATAGTCTACTCTATATTGTTGCATTACATCATATTGAAGTATAATTTATTAATTTATATTGTGTTTATCATGTTATACTGTATTATATATATGTATTCTACTACACATGTGTATATATAGACTTATATATGTACATACGCACTCACACACATGTCCTCAGCACAGTACCTGCCAAATAGAAGGCAAAATATTAATACTCATTCTCTTCCATTCCTCCATTAGAAATAAACTAATCATGAAAAAGAAATCCATGCATTAACAATGTCTGAAAATATAGGTTTGATTCTGTAAGTCTGTTCCATCTCCTCTCTGTCAAAAGCCAGAGATCATATTTTATCATTGGTCTTTTGAAAATGTGGTTTGTCATTGTATTTCTAAGAGTTTCTAAGTCTTTAAAGATGTTTTCCTTTAAAATATAGTAATCATTGTTAATTATGGAGGGGTTCTACTAATTTTACAAGGCGTTATTCATCAAAATCTACTCAGATTACTTTAAATCCATAATTTTTTATATTAATTTTGCTGGAATACCATTATTATAAAGTAACTTCTTCAGTCATTCTGTACTTGATGAGCATTGCTTTGTAAACTCAATAAAATGGTGCTATATGTAAGTAGTGCATCTACGTGGTATATGTATGTAATAAAAGAAATTTGGAAGAATTTCTTCCTTAGCTGTTTATCAAAACTGTTTATGTGATATATAAATTAATTATTAGTTAAATCTTTGGTAGAATTCACTTGTGAATTCATCTGTTCTTGTGGTTTTTATATTAGTATATTCTTTGATATTTTTAAATTATATTTTTCTGTGATGGGTTTATTTAAATATTTTATGTAATATTCTATTGTTGGGGAATGTATATATTTTGAAAATATTCATCTCTTTCACTTATATTACCAGATTCATTAGACTATAATTGGGCAAAATACCATTACTTTTTTACAAAGAAAATAGTAATAAAAGATAAGGAATGTAATCAATATTCATAATTCATAATTGAATAGTCCTCTACTCCATTACTCTCCCCAATTTATCTTACCCAGATGTCAGTCACTGCTTCTTACACATTCCATTCCTTTAGTCACCACTGTATAATAGCTTTAAAACTTTATATTTGTTCTCTTTAAGCTTATTTCACCACTGACACTAGCTTCCTTCTTTATTAATCTTCCTTCTGACTTGTAGTACTTTTTTTTTCCATTTTGTCATTAATATATTTCCATAGCACACTCTTTCTATGAATTTGCATGTGTTCCAAACTCCTTTACCAAATTAATGTAAGAATGTTTTTAATGTGATACTCACTCTTCTGTCACTGTCACTGTATTTATTCACACTTCTCTCATGCCTCTATTATGATTAACGGTAGTTATCTTTCTCTTCTTCCTTCCCTGTATATTCCTTTTATTTTCTATTCCTTTTCAACATTATCAAAATAGAATAGAATTGTTCCTGGGTACAAGGCCTTATTTAATTTATTTTACAATGGATGACATGATTCTGAACAAACATTTAATTGCTCTATTCCAATTATATTAAAAACTCTTCATATTTTTAAACCCTTGCAGTTGCATATATGTGTGTAGACAAATGTATGTTTCTTTTGACTCTTATTTTCCATTTCAAGTATTTTACATAACTGTATCCATTTCATCATAATTTTCTGAAATCTATTCCTTTGAGGTTCACTTTACCCTATCTAGTCTTAAAATGAGTCATACATACTAACTTATTCTAATATGTAAACCTTTAAATTTTGTTTTGTGTAATATTAATTTAAAATATATGAAATTTAGTGAAAAATTCTTTCATGATTCAGAGAGTAGTTCACTGGTACTATAACTCATTCTTTCTAAGAGCTTGCCATTTTTAAATTTGTCTGAGAATCTCTACATTTTGGCTTTGACATTTCTGGAATCATGAATTTAGGGTGTCTTTCAGGATGCAACTGATAGATTATTCATATTTATATACTGTTCTTTGGTTTCAGCAGATTTGTACCCTTTCAGGTAATTGCAACTTTAAGGAGCACCTTGACCATTTGTACTTAGAGAAAAGACTGACTTCTACTCTCTTTACCTGTTTTCATTCTGGCTTTCCTAGAAGATATCTTCTCAAATATATGCAGGCTTCTGGCTTTTTTTATGCATTTTTGTGTTAGATGACACTATTTGATATTATTTCTCTTGATTTGTAATAATTTTTAGAATTGGAGCTCCATTTTAGACATTTGCTGAAGTATGGAACAGATAACTTTTCATACAACTATCTTAACTGGAAGTTTTAATTAATTATTTTAAAATAATACTAATAGGATAGAAAAAAAATTAGCGCCAATGAAATCACTAATGCCATTGGATTCTTCCTGAAACCCATGCTAAATGATATGTAAATTTCCTACATATCTGGAATGCCTTTCAGTTCTCATATTAATCTTATAGAAAATATAAAATTTATTTTTTCACTAAATATGCTTTCTAAAGAATATCAATGTAAGAGTGAAAATGGCACTAGAAAGAACCTTACATGCTCTAGATGCTTTAGTTTACAGATGATTATCATGCTGATTTCAACATCCATTTATAAATCATTAAATAACCTTTAAATGAGATCCATTGTAATTCAAGAGAAGTTTGACTACTTTTATTTGAAAAATACATTAAGAAACAACTTTTTCCATATTATGATATGTATTTTAATAGGTTGCCCACAGAGCAATTATATTTGCACATGAGCCTCAGAAAAATTATTTATATGTGAAAAGCATGCAGCATTGATTTGAAGTAAGAGAGAAAGTCATATTGTTTGGTGGAAATTGCATAGCATTTTTTTATGCCTTCAAAATTTTTCTATGACAATTAGTTTATTTTGTAGGTAACAACATTTTTTAATTATGTGATATGACTAAGAATCATGATATGCTGCAATTTTTAAAGATTTAATGTTTTTTTTATCATTCCACAGCTCAATTTAGGTATCTTTTTATTAAGGAAAACTGCATTATATTACCTTAAAAGAGTTGTATACTAGAATGAGTCTTAAAGGTATTATTGAAAAGCTGAAAGACTAAAGATATGACCCTGCCCTATAGTAAAAGTAATAACTAGCATGTTAGACAACTTGGGTGCTCCATTGATGTCAGATATATCTACATTCCTTTGAAAATGTAGAGATAGGCCCCAGCATGAAGTAGATGACTTTATTAAAGTTTTTGGGAGGACTTGGATGAGTGTCACATGGAAGAGGAAATCACATATATTTTATATTCTAAATCTCTAAAAGTACGAAAATTACTGGGACTTTATTAATACAAACTATCAAAACATGCATTTATAAAAGTATAAAAATGAATACTATAGACCAGTGATTGACAAACTTTTTAAAGAGGGGACCAAAGGGAAGGGAATGCTCATCTGTCAGTCTGTTTCTACTGCAACTCTTTTTAAGTTTCATTGTTTTGTGTCCTACTCATTGTATTCAGATTAGGAATAATGTAGTGTAACCAGATAGAACATTTCAGGGGCTGCATCTGGCCCGCAGACCATAGTTTGCCCCTCACTGCTATAGACAATTTGGTTGGTTTATCAGTGGAATTGTAGTTGGGAAATTCTGTATATGACTCATAAGGTATACCCAGAATTCAAAAGAAGAATGATATGCACTGGATAGGATAGTATTTGTATCACTATATGAAACATACAATTTTCTGAATCTTTGCCCTAAACCAAACTAAAACATTCTTTTTTTTCATACAAAAAAAATCATGTGGAAGAAAAATTAAAGATTAAACTTTTTAAGGATCAGACTCAAGGATGTTCCAAGGGAAAAAGGAAAGGAATATGATGGTATGCTTTGGCCATATATATAACCAAAGAATATATGAAAATGAGTTGAAAAAATATATATATATATAAAATTCTGGAAATATATGCTGTACTAGAAAGAAAACTTTATTTGGATTTTGTTCCCTCTCTGCTATCTTGGTAAGAATCAATTCATATCTTAAAATCTCAATTCTCCTATTTGTAAAATGAGCATGTTTGGCTCTATAATTTCTAAGATATAATAAATATCTAAGTCCAGGATGTACTTTATTGAAAATTTGCAAAGTTATTGATGTAGTGAGTATGAAATTATTGGGCAGCTCTAACAATATTTTCTCAATGTAATAAAACAAGAAGATTAGAAAGCAGATAGTAATGCCTTGTTCATTGGATTCTTTTTTTAAAGCATTTATTAATATTTATTTTTTCAAAAAGTTAACATGGTTACATAATTCATGCTCTTGCTTTTGCCTTCACCCCCCAACTTCCCCCTCACACCCATGGCAGATGTGTATTTCCACTGGTTTTAACATGTGTCATTGATCAAGACCTATTTCAAAATTGTTGATAGTTGCATCAGTGTGCTAGTTTCAAGTTTACATCCCCAATCATGTCCATATCAACCCATGTGTTCAAGGAGTTGTTTTTCTTCTGTTTCCACTCTTGTAGTTCTTCCTCTGAATGTGGGTAGAGTTCTTTTACATAAATCCCTCAGAATTGTCCTGGGTTATAGCGTTGCTCCTAGTACAGAAGCCATTACATTCGATTTTAACAAAGTGTATTGGTCTCTGTGTACAATGTTCTTCTGGCTCTGCTCCTTTAACTCTGCATCAATTCCTTGAGGTCTTTCCAGTTCACATGGAATTCCTCCAGTTTATTATTCCTTTGAGCACAATAATATTCCATCACCGCCATATACCACAATTTGTTCAGCCATTCCCCAATTGAAGGACATACCCTCCTTCTCCAGTTTTTTGCCACCACAAAAAGCAGGGCTATAAATATTTTTAAACCCTTAATTTCGGTGTATTGTCTCATTGGTGGAAGAGTGGTAAGGTGGGCAATGGGGGTCAAGTGACTTGCCCAGGGTCACACAGCTGGGAAGTGGCTGAGGCCGGGTTTGAACCTAGGACCTCCTGTCTCTAGGCCTGACTCTCACTCCACTGAGCTACCCAGCTGCCCCGACTATAAATATTTTTGTAAAAGTCTGTTTATCTATGATCTCTTTGGGGCACAAACCCAACAATGGTATGGCTGGATTAAAGGGCAGGAATTCTTTTATAGCCCTTTGAGCATAGTTCCAAATTGCCATCCAGAATGGTTGAATCAGTTCACAACTCCACCAGCAATGCATTAGTGTATCAATTTTGCTATATCCCCTCCAACATTCATTACTCTACCCTTCTCTCATTTTAGCCAATCTGCTAGGTGTGAGGTGATAACTCAGAGTTGTTTTGATTTGCATTTCTCTAAAATTATTAGAGATTTAGAACACTTTCTCATTTGCTTATTGATACTTTTGATTTCTTTATCTGAAAATTGCCTATTCATGACTCTTGCCCATTTATCAATTGGGGAATGGCTTGATTTTTTGTACAATTGGTTTAACTCGTATATTTGAGTAATTAGACCCCTGTCAGAGTTTTTTGTTGTAAAGATTTTTTTCCCAATTTGTTGTTTCTCTTCTGATTTTGGCTACATTGTTTTTGTTTGTACAAAAGCTTTTTAGTTTGATGTAATCAAAATAATTTATTTTACATTTTGTAATTTTCTCTAACTCTTGCTGGGTTTTAAAATCTTTCCTTTCCCAGAGATCTGAGAAGTAAACTACTCTATATTCACATAACTTATTTATAGTTTCCCTCTTTATATTCAGGTCATTCACCCATTCTGAATTTACCTTTGTGTAGGGTGTGAGATGTTGATCTAAAGCTATTCTCTCCCATATTGTTTTCCAAATTTCCCAGCAGTTTTTGTCAAATAGTGGATTTTTGTCCCAAAATTGGGCTCTTTGGGTTTATCATACACTGTCTTACCAATGTCACTATTCCAAGTCTATTCCACTGATCCTCCCTTCTGTCTCTTATCCAGCAACATATTATTTTGATGACCTCTGCTTTATAGTATAGTTTAATATCTGGTACTGCTAGGCCCCCTTCCTTCACATTTTTTTCATTATTTCCCTTGATATTCTTGATCTTTTGTTATACTGAATGAACTTTGTTACAGTTTTTCCTAATTCAGTGAAAAAAATTTTTGGTAGTTTGATAAGTATGTTGCTAAATAGGTAAATTAATTTGGATAGAATGGTCATTTTTATTATGTTAGCTTGTCCTACCCATGAGCAATCAATATTTTTCCAATTGTGTAGATTGAGTTTTAATTGTTTGGAGTGTTTTGTAGTGGTTTTTGTATAATTCCTGTGTTTGTTTTGGTAGATAGATTCTTAAGTATTTTATAATGTCTAGGGTGATTTTAAATGGTGTTTCTCTTTCTACCTCTTGCTGCTGTGATGGGTTGGAAATATATAGAAATGCTGATGATTTATGTGCATTTATTTTGTATCCTGCAAATTTGCTAAAGTTGTTGATTATTTCTACAAGCTTCTTCATTGATTCTCTAGGATTTTTTTTCTTTTTTTCTTTTTTTTAAACGCTTAATTTCGGTGCATTGTCTTATAGGTAGAAGAGTGGTAAGAGTGGGCAATGGGGGTCAAGTGACTTGCCCAGGGTCACACAGCTGGGAAGTGGCTGAGGCCAGGTTTGAACCTAGGACCTCCTGTCTCCAGGCCTGACTCTCACTCCACTGAGCTACCCAGCTGCTCTCTCTAGGATTTTTTAAGTAGACCATCATATCATCTGCAAAGAGTGATAGCTTAGTTTCCTCATTGTCTATTTTGATACCTTCATTTTTTTTCTTCTCTAATTGCTACTGCTAATGTTTCTAGTACAAAGTTAAAAAATAGAGTTGATAATGGGCATCCTTGTTTCACTCCTGATCTTATTGGAAATGTTTCTAATTTATCCCCATTGCATATGATGCTTGTTGATGGTTTTAGGTATATACTGTTTATTATTTTTAGGAGGGGTCCTTCGATTCCTATACTTTTCAATGTTTTCAATAGGAATGGATGCTGTATTTTGTCAAAGGCTTTTTCAGCATCTATTGAGATAATCATGTGATTTTTGTTTGTTAGACTGTTGATATGGTCAATTATGTGGATGGTTTTCCTAACGTTGAACCATCCTTTCATTCCTGGTATAAATCCCACCGGATCATGGTGGATGATCCTTTTGATTACTTGCTGGAGTCTCTTTGCTAATATTCTATTTAAATTTTTGCATCTATGTTCATTAGGGAGATTGGTCTGTAGTTTTCTTTCTCTGTTTTTGATCTCCCTGGCTTTGGAATCAGTACCATATTTGTGTCATAAAAGGAATTTGGTAGCACTCCTTCTTTGCTTATTATATCAAATAATTTGTATAGTATATTAGGATTAGTTGTTCTTTGCATGTCTGGTAGAATTCACTTATGAATCCATCAGGCCCTGGCGATTTTTTTTTACGTAGTTCTTTGATGGCTTGTTCAATTTCTTTTTCTGATATTGGATTATGAAGGTATTCTATTTCTTCTTCTGCTAATCTAGGCAATTTGTATTTTTGTAAATATTCATCCTTATCTCCTAGATTGCTATATTTATTGCCATATAATTGGGCAAAGTAGTTTTTAATGATTGCCTTAATTTTGTTGTTATTAAAAATGATCAAGGTCAAGATTAGAAGGGAGAATAGTATTTTAATAAAAGCAATTGTGCCTGTGCTCAGGGTCTGTGTTCAAAGTCCGCATGCGTTCTTTAGCCTCTTGGGGTCTTAACTCTTACTGCTCTCAGGAGCAGGCCCTGGTGACCCCAGGTAGCTGCCAAGGAATCAATCCATGCCCCAAACTTGCTCTAATTCTTGTGAGCTGGCTTTGGCACTGTAGATGGTGTGGGGTGGGGAGGGGGTTGCTCAGCTTGTGTTTTAGAGAGAGATGTTTCAGCACTTTATAGCATGGAAATGCCCCAATTCCACATACTTCCAATGCTGTGTCCTGTTCTTGGGTCCCTTTGTTCCACTAGATTTGTTTTTTATGTCTTCTTGAGGAGTCCTGTATGTTTCGGTTAGGAGAGTTTAAGCAGCTGCTTTTTACCCTGCCACCATCTTAACCAGGAAGTCTCTAAAATTTTTGATTGGATTCTTTATGGAATCGTTAAGTCAAAATAAAAACAAATGTCAAAGAAGTTGGAGAATTACCTGCACTCTCTGGGGGTACTCCCCAAAATAAGCATATTAAAAAATGAAATAATCATATCTCTCTCTTCCCATTTTTCCTAACTTCCCCATTTAAAAAAAAACTGCCAACTCATCTTTCATAATCTCAAATATATGAACTCAATTTTCACTTCTTTCTTTCCCTAACCAAAATAAAGTGTGTTGATGTGTCTTTCATAACATCTCTCATATTCCTTCCTTCCCTTTCTTACTTATACAACCCTAGACAAGCACATGGCCCTATCACATGCATATTACTAAGATTTTCTCCTAATTGATTTCCCACTCACCAGTATCTGCTTTGAAATTCATCTTCAAATATTTCTGGTAGGTTAATTTTCATTTAATTCCAATTTGTTACCATCATCCATTTGCTCAAAAACTCCAGTGACTTCCACTGCATAAGGAAATAAAATAAATTATTTTTGTTTTATTTTCTTCTTGACTACAGAGGAAAGATTCAGAAACAATGGGCATCTATCAAAGAGTAGTAATTAGATTTTTGCAGCTAGATGTTGCACTAAATAAAATGTCAGTTATAGAATCTAGAAGGCCCTAGAGTTCAAATTTTGACTCAAACATTTCCTTGTTATGTGACTCTGACAAGTCACTTGACTTTCTTTAGCTCCATTTCACCACAGGTAAAATAAGCTGGAGAAGAAAATGGAATATCACTCCAACATCTTTGCCAAAAAAAAACTCAATCAGGGTGACAAAGAGTTAGACATGACTGAAAACACCTAAATAATAATAACAAATAGTGTCATACTTGATGAAAATAAAATTATCCTAAAAATTAGAATCAAACAGGGAATGTATTTTCTCAAAAAAGTTGGTTCTCTCTCACTGCAGGTTTTTAGGGAAACTTTCAACAACCACTTGCCCAACAGAAGGTGAAAGGAAATTTTGAGATTGCTATTTGACAATTAATAATCCAGTAACATTCATTATATATTAATATTTATATAATATATACATATACACATATGGTATACACAATTATATACCATATATTAATACATATATACATAGATTTATATTATATGTATGTATATATAATGCAATTTATATTGAATTATGTTCAACGATGGGAATACCAAAAAAAGACAAATTCCTACCATTGAGGTACTTATAATAATATAGGGAAGACAAGGTAAACCTTACATATAAAAACATGCAGACACACATACTACATGAGTACATACATAAAACAGGAAGAGAAAATAATTAATAGACATCAGCCACACAAATTAAGAAGGTTTGAGAGTCTTCCTGTAAAGGACAAGATTTTACTTGGGTCTTAAAGTAAGCCAAGGAGATTTGATGAGTAGGCAGATTTGATGAGAGAACATTCTAAATGGGAACAACCAGAAATAATGTTTATATCTGAGAGAGAAAGTTTATTATTTGTAGAAAAGTCTAGAAAGTATTGTTAGTGCATCAATGAATATGTGGCTGGGAATAGAATATAGGAAACCTGGAATTGTAGGAGGGGTACAGATTACAAATGGCTTTGAATGCCAAAGAGTATAAGTGATCAAATAGTTTCATATAACTCTTAAAAGGTCACTGCTATGATTTTCATGTTTTAGGTAGTAAATAAACATTTTTAAACCTCTATTATGTACCAGGAATTGTGCTACCTCTTATGAACTAACTAGTTAAATTCATTAGCATGTAGGAATTGTGTTAGAACTTCTAATATGCAAAGAATCTACTCTACCAGCTTTTCCTCTCACTATCTTCCCACCTTCCAGTCTAAGAAAATGGGAATATAATTTTGATCATACCATTTGCCAATTTGAAATGTGGTTAACCTTCCACTTCTATATGTTTTCTTTTTTTATAGTATCAATTAAATTCCTATTTTAGTAAATTTCCACAGACAAGGTAAAATATTGCTCTACTTTCAGGGGATATATGAAAACAACTTATTTATCATATATATCTTATATATAAAAATATTTAAATAGTGTCATTCATATGATTTTTGGTAAAACTGTACTACTTCATTTCACTTTCCAGTTGTTTACAGGAAGGAATAAGACTACATTTGAGTAAAAGTACTACTCTTAAACAGGAAATCATTTTGGAAATATAATATGCACCTTAAAGAATCTAAACTTCAAATGAATCTTTTGCATGTTTTTACATCCAGCTAAGTTCTGAAATATTCAGAAGCAATAATGTTTTACTTTTCCTAATCAGAAGTCATTGAAAGACAAGTTGTACTTCAAAGTTTCTTGATTAGATGCATAATTCAGACTCTTGGGTCTTTACAAAGTTTCTATCACATGAATACTAAATATGCGATAATAGTCTTCTAGAGTAGAGTCATGAATTTTGATTGAAATTTAAAAATTTTAAATGTAATAGAAATCAGATACATGTGGATGATTGTCTTTAAACATAATGATGGTAAAAAAAGGAATTTCTATTGATATCTGAATTTTAAAAATTCTTGAAATATTTTGAATGAATTTGATAAATTAAATTTAGTTAGAAGTTGCAAAAAATGTTTGTATGTTGTTGTTTTTATAATTTAATAAAAGAGGTCAGAATTCAAGATGGTTCCTTAGTAGCAGTGAAAGCTAAATTACTATGACAATCTTTCTAAACCAATATTTTAAAAAACTCCTCAAAATGACAGAAGTCAAAAAACCAACAGCAAAAGTGTGTAAGGAGCCTCTCCTGTGGAACACAACTTCAAAGTTAGGCAGAAAGGGTTGATTTTCCTATGAGGAACTGAATTTTCAAAGGAAAAACTGGAAATAAAACTGCACACAGAGGAGTACTGGCTGACCACCCCCCACCTACTGTGTCAGGTTTGAGCCTGGGTATATACCAACTTCTAGGATCCTGCCTACAGCAACAAAGTACTCCACAATCCAGACCATGCTATTCAAATTCCAGGTAGTGGTACCAGCTGACAATGTGACCTGAAAGTTCTAAGCACTTTGCCCTGTGCTATTGTGAAGCCCTTCAAACTAGAGCTAAGTAACTCAGTGTTTTGAGTCTTGAAATCCATAAACTGAGGAATAAGAATCAGTACTTCCAGAACTCCCAGTCCACAGGCAAAAAGAAAATAGGCTGGGAAAATGAGCAAACAGCAAAAGAAACACCTAACCATAGACATGTTTTTATGGCAACAAAGAGCAAGGCACAAAATCAATAGAGGATTGTGAGATTCAAACAAAAATATGCCAAACTTTAATTAATATACATCAAAACTTCAATTAATATACATCTTCCAAAGTATTTTTTTCTGAAACCATCCTATTTGTCATTGTTTATAGCATAATAGTACTCCATACAGCGAAAAAGAACAGTTGTTTTTTGTTTTTTTTTCCCCAGTGGTCCTCCACTTTATGGGCATCTCCTCAATTTCCAATTTCCAATCCTTTGCCACCATATATATACACACATACACTTTTATCCCTTTTTTCGACCATTCTAGTTTCTAAGAAGTTCTTTGGGAAAATTTTGTGCATCTATTTAATTTCTCCAATTTGGTTTTGTAAGGAGTTGGTCTTTTCAGAGAAGTGTTTCTTTTCCATTGGGCCAATTATGGTTTTTAAGGTGTTATTTTATTCCATACTTTTGTGATTTTTTTATGAAGGTCTTGACTCTCTTTGAATAATTTCTTTGCATCATTCTTATTTCTTTTTCTCTAATTTTCCTCTACTTCTGTTATTTGATTTTTAAAATACTTTTTTTTACCTCTTCTAGGGATTCTTATTAGGATTATGTTATATTTTTTTCCTCTCAGGATTTGCTTATATCTGTTTTGACTTCATTATCTTTCTCTGAGTTTGTATCTTTGTTTTCCTTATGAAAATACTAGCATTTGACAGTTAGGTTCTTTTTTGTTTGTTCATTTTTCAGACCATTTTCCTGACTTTTAATTGAAATGGATGAGACGCCTGACCCAATTTTCAGGTTTTTCATGCTGCTTTTCTCAGAACTAGTTCTGTGAATCTTTAAGTTTTCAATGCTTCCAAAGTCGTAAGATTTAAGGAGATGTATAATCACTGTTCTCTTGGATTTTGATCTGGTCTTCCAGAATCTTCTCCCATGTTTTGTGTCTAAATTGTCCTTCTTTCCTCTTAAAGACAATCTATGCATTTTTCCTATCCCTTATTACGTATCCTTACACTTTTATGTCTTGGAATTTCTGTGATGGCCCCTGCTCCCTTATGAGTGACCATAAGCACTTTTTTCTTCTCTAAAATTATTATCAGGGCCCTGCTTTCCTATTTCCCCAAATGATTATGCTCATTTTTGCCTTAGAATTGTTACTAGGTCTCCTTCTTGCCTGTATTTGCAACCAATGGTGCTCCTCTTTGCCTTGGAACTACAACAAGTAACTGCATATAGACAATGAACCCAGCACTATCAATGAGTCCACTGTAATCTCTAAAAAGTCTGCACAGTATTATCAAAACAGATTATCTAATAAAAAAAGAAGTTATAGAAAGATGATCTTCATTCTTGATTAAAAATAAAATTAAGTCCAATATTATTATATTCTTACATGGCATAATAAATTTGTCAAAAATCTAAGGAAAGAATCACATATAACTTCATCATTAGTAAATGATAGAAAATACATGCATATTTTTAGATTTGTTGAATATAGCCAAAATTGGTTTACGTATTAAAGAAACCTATGAACTAAACAATAAACCAAGTGAGTTTATTTGAGGCCAAAAGGGTCTCCATGGGAGATATCCACATGAACTCAGTCAATTATATGTTTAAAAAAAAGACAAAAAAGTTAAACTATATATATATGAAAATGAAAAGGCTTAAGGCAATAATAAAAAGCCAAGTCATTGTCATCATAGATTACATAAGAGTTAGCCCTAAACAACCTAGACTAAGTGACCAATGCAGACAGTATGTGAACTCATATAATTATCTGACTGCAAGATGTAAAAAGCAAAACTAGAATAGTGCACATAGTCAATATTTTATTAGAAATTACCCTGTATTCAAAATTATAAAGCAGAAGCTCACTATATATAATTAATTTCAAGATAATTATACTAGAAATGTCGACTTTGAAATGTCCTTGAGAAGTTAACCAATGAATTAAACTGGAACTACATGATTATAGTATATAGAAAAATGATTCACAATCATTAGGACACATCATTTACTTAGATGAATAATTGAAAACATGGAAAAACCCAAAGAAATATATTGTGAATATTGAACTGACATAATTACAATATTAATAATAATCATTATTGCCTTATAGACACAATATCAAGTGCTTTAGAAATATTTTCTCATTTAAGGTTCCCAAAAACCCCACAAGGTAGGTTCTATGAATATCCTTATATAACAAATAATACAATAAAGTTTAAGTGACTTACCCAAGCTCTCATTAACATTTGTCATCTGAAATAAGATTTAAGCTAATCTTTCTGACTCAAGATCCAGTGATCTAATCACTACACTGCCTATCTTCTGTCTTGTCTGGAAAATGTTTATATTGAGTATAGAGTAGCTAAGCCTAAATTGCAACACATTATGTAATTTCAAAAATCAATCATTTAATTATACTATAGTTTAATAAAAATTAAACTTAATTGAAGTGTAATAATATGGGATTTGTCCTAGGACTGTTTCTAGTAGAGGCCTGATCTACTATTATTATTTCATAATAAATTATGAAAATTAGTAAAATAAATACAGTAGCAATACTAAAAATACTCAGAATAATTGGTTGGCTACCTTTGATGTAAGCATTATATCCAAGAAATCAGATTGCTTCCCCATAATATCTATACATCATCATTACCACATCTTACAATAACTTTAAATAAGTTATCCTCTCAGACTTCTAGGAATTTTCCGTTATTTCTCTGTGTCACAAAATTGTCAGTGCAAGACAGTCTATCTAAAAGATATCCTTTTCTCTCATTGCATAATATGTCTAGTAATTTTGGTCCTATGTTTCATTGATGATATCATTTAAGCCACATCTCTCAATATGATTCCTTTTTTTTTTTGTAACATGAAACCTGCTTATAACTACCATTTCTGATTTCCATTGTCTTTTGAGTGATATTTAATTTTGGGCATAAAGAAACTGTATTATTTAATTATTTAGAAACATTAAATATAAATGAAAGACTATTGTATTTTTTTTCAAAAGAACAGTTTTAGAAAGAAGCTGGAATCATTAAAATAAATGGTAATTCTGTTATGACGAAACAGTCTAATCTTCTCTAGTTCTATTTTGGGTTAACTAGTTGTCTATTTGCAACACTCACTCAAGATGGTTGTATGACTACATCTGTGTCAGTCGACAGATACATAGACAAAGAGAGAGAGAGAGATTGACAAATGGATACAAAGGTAGATATAAGATAGATAGATAGATAGATAGATAGATAGATAGATAGATAGATAGATAGATAGATAGATAGATAGATGGATAGATAGATGATAGATACATAGATACATAGATGATAAATGGAGACAGGAGACCTGTGAGTTAATAGGAACAGGAAAATATGAGACGAAGTAATTCACTCTACTAATTCAGGTCATCATTTGCCTATAATTCATAATTTTAGGAAGTTCTCTAGAACATTAAGATATAGTTAATTAAATATACATTCCTGCTTCTATGGCCAGCACTCTACTGTATAAAAACACATTTCCTCCTCCACATGTGTAAATGAGAACATCATAATGCATGTGAATATGATGCATATATATAATCAATATATACAAATTGAACTACTTTTTATCCTTCCTCCTTTTTTCCCCTCCATACCCAAAAATTCATAAAAAATATTAATATATTACCAGTTACAGTTAGATAAAATTTATTTACTTCTATCAGGTGTTGGTCACTCTCAAATAACCCACCTGTGTTTTAGAATTGTCAAGAATAATACTGGCAAACAGCCAGGCAAAAGTTATCTTAACTTTTTATAAAATCACAATTACACTTGATATTCTCTTTTTATAAATATAAAGTTTTAAGTTATTTAAAACAAACACATTTTGAAATTCTAATTATTAGGAATATTTGCATTTTTGATGTCTTGAATCTCTGTTTTCTCTGAAGATTTTTTTCTAGCTTGTACAACATGAACTGGGGATTATTCCTTCCTTTGAGTCTGTTTTTCAATGAACTATACTTACCACAATTATGAGTAACTATAAAAAACAATGCTAAGCTTTTTCAGCTGTACAAATTATTTTTTTCTTTTGAAAATTGTAAAGTAGGGAAGTTTCTCAAAACAAACACCTGTTAAAAAGTATAATTAGCTTAAATTTAGATAATTCATTATACTTTAAGCAGATACCTAGTTACAACTTACTAAATTAAACTTTATGCATGTAAAAATTATCCATATTTTTCTTTTTATCAGTATAATTATACAATGTGAAAAATAGCTCTAAAAGCTGAGTATTATTGTTGTTAAAGTAATAAGCCTAAGTATTTGGCAAGAAACAGTTATAAGGAAAACATGAATTTTTTAAAATTGGCTGATTTAGGCAACTTGTGAATGTTAATCCTTATTTAGGCAAAACTCTGGGATCAAGTCTCCATATATTTAAAGAAACCAGAAAAGATGTCTGTGGAGAATAATATACTGCAATAGCTTTACATTATTTTATTTGAGGTCAATTTTAAAGTTGTTCTAAAGTGTTTTAACTCCTTCTAAAATGAAATCTGTGAATGGAATCTGAAAAATGAGTAAGAAACCATAAGTCAGGATGATGTGCAAAATGCAGGCCCAAACTGATAAAGACAGATTTTCAAATTGAGTTAGTACTGAGATAGGAAAACTTTTGAACATTTGATTATCAGGGTAAGCAGAATAAATTAGATTATGATAGTTATTGTTGGATCAAATGACAGAGCAAAGAAAATGTAAAACGCTTTTATCCATATTTTTTCCTTTGATTTTTGGAAAATCTGTATTCAACACCAGTCAAAATGCTGGCATGGAGATATATGAAACAACAATACTTGATGGTTAGATTAGATTCTACGACTACAAGGAGCAGACCAGGATTCATAGTTGACAAAGAAGATATTGGTTCCAAACATCCACAAGTCAAAGTGTTCTATCACCAATGCCTCTGAATACTACAATGAAATCTTTTTTATTTAATTAATTAATTTAGAATATTTTTTCATGGTTATAGGATTCATGTTCTTTCTCTCCCCTCCTCCCAACTCCTTCCATACCTGACGCACAATTCCACTGGGTTTTACATGTGTAATTGACCAAGGCCTATTTCCATATTGTTGATATTTGCACTAGGGTACTCATTTTGAGTTAATATCCCTAATGACATTTCCTCCCATGTAATGAAGCAGTTGTTTTTCTTCTGTGATTCTACACCCACAGTACTTCCTCTGAATGTGAATAGCATTCTTTCTTATAGGACCCTCGTAGTTATCTTGGATCATTGCATTGTTGCTAGTACAGAAGTCCATTCGATTTTACCACAGTGTGTCCATCTATATGTATGTTCTCCTGGTTCTGCTCCTTTAACTCAACATCAATTCCTGGAGGTCATTCCAGTTCACATGGAATTCCTCCAGTTCATTCTTCCTTTGAGCACAATAATATTCCATCACCAACAGATACCACAGTTTGTTCAGCCATTCCCCAACTGGAGGGCATCCCCTAGTTTTCCAGTATTTTGCCATCACAAAGAGCACAGTTATAACTATTTTTGTACAAGTCTTTTTCCTTATTATCTCTTTCTTGTATAAAACCAGCAGAGGTATGGCTGGATCAAAGGGGAGGCAGTCTTTTAGCACACTTTGGGCATAGTTCCAAATAACCAGTCAGAATGGTTGGATCAATTTACAACTCCACCAGGAATGCATTTAAGCTCCAATTTTGCCATATCCCCTCCAACATTTATTAATTTTCCTTTGCTATCATGTTAATTAATCTACTAGGTGTGAGGTGGTAACTCAGAGTTGTTTTGATTTGCATTTCTTTAATTATTAAAGAGTTAGAGCTTATTGATAGTTTTGATTTCTTTATCTGAAAATTTCCTATTCATGTCCCTAGCCCATTTATCTATTGAGGCATCTTTTGATTTTTTGTATTATTGATTTAGCTCCTTATAAATTTGAGTAATTAGTCCTTTGTCAGAGGTTTTTGTTATAAAGATTTTTCCTAAATTGTTGCTTCCTTTCTAATTTTGGTTGTTTTGGTTTTGTTTGTGCAAAACCTTTTTAATTTAATGTAATCAAAATCATTTATTGTACATTTTGTATAATTTCTTCAATGTATTATTGTTTTATCTACTTCATTTGCATTCACACTGCAGATCATGGCAACTTAAAGAGGAAATGAATCTTATTTTTTTGGAAATTAGCCTTGGTACTTTACCTCTATGATTGTGAAATAACACATTTTTAATATTTTTGATTTTACTTCCTACATGTGACATACAGTATTTGATTTTTTCTCATTTTTTTACATTTGAAGCTCATGTCACCAGTATTAAAAAAGAATTTTGACTATTTTGATTTTTGCAATAGAATAAGCTAAGATGTCCATTTGCCTAGCATATAAATGAATACCCAAAAAGCTTTGGACTATGGACATCTGCCACTAGTTATTTAAATATTATGAGACTTTTTCTCAATGAATATATCTAATCCAAGGTGAAAAGGACCACAAAGGAGCACAGAAGTTGACTTGCAAAGTGTCAAATGAGCACAAAAAGGTAAAAGAAACCAAACCAATCCTACAGGGATTGATGACATTCTGCACAAAAGGGAGCAAAGACTTGATTATGTGTGAGACTTGAGGTTGTGGTGCTTAACATATGTTAAGACATAGGGCTTCCTTGTACCACACTCTATATCAGGTACACAACATTGATTGTTCTGGATGCATTATCCCTAAAAGTGAAGAAAAAGATTGAATAGGGAAAATCTATTTTTCATTTGTTTTGAGATCTAGTCTCTTTTTCAATTTCTTTCATGATGTGACAACTTAATTTATTTCAGGCTGCTAAATTGGGTTAGTGAGTGATTATCATTGCAAAGCTTATGGGACATGGATAACTACAAGAACCTGTTGTGATTTATGAATTTTTTCCTTTTTCCTAGAACTTTTTTCACTTTTCTGATATTTTATATTTCTCTCAGAAGTTATTTTTCTTTTTTCTTTTTTTGATTCTTTGATATTTTTGATAATTCATTCATATACCTTATGACTTGACCATGTATCCCTATGTGATTCCTATGTATCCTCTTCAGGGGGAAATGGGTGATTATTCTCCTCATTGGGGACTATGTTATTGCTATGAATTTTGATTTGAATTTGACCCTAATTTAGAACAGACAACTACCTCCTAGAATCCAGAAGGCTCCATTAAGATGCCTGAAGAGATCACCTGCTACACGAGAAGATCCAGAGTGAACTTCGAGATATGGCATATTTGAACTTTGGGAGGGTTGAATGCATTTATTTTGAATGGACAATAATGCCAAAAAGGTAACTCCCTCCTATTTGGCTTTCTGTTAATGCAACTAACATTTGTTTTGTTCTTTCTCCCTTTTATTTCCTCTTTGTCCCCAAATTAATTTCAGTTTTAATTTGATTATGTTTCCATGATCCATTGGGGAGACTGGTCTCTGAAAGGATCACAGGAGGGAATGTAAAGTTGGAAAATCTTGAACCCCTGGAATTGCATTATACAGGATTCCTTTCTATATTTACCCACAATTAATTTTGCCTTTCATATATGTGCATCTTTACGTGGTTTATATATAATTTGGGTTCAATCTGCAACACTCTCTCTCTTCCACATGAATTGAGTACTTGTTCCCATGAATGCTATACTCCATGACATGTTCTTCCTTCTTTTTCCAGTGAGTAAAATCACTTCTATTTTCCATTGCTTTGAGAATATTTTTTCTGTGTATGCATGTGCACATGCTTGAGTGTGTGTTTGTGTATGTATGTGTGTGTCTGTATGGTTTGGATAAGAAGACACTCCTTTACTCTGCTGTCTTAGTTCCCAGCATTCAACTACCACACTACTAAATTTGCCAAGGAATTTTCTATATCCTCTCTAGGCCATTAAATTACAACCCAATTTTTAAAGTTAATTCAAATGTCACTTTCTTCATAAAGTCTTCCTTGATTTCCATTGCTTCTAATATGCTTTCTCCTCCTAGCTCATACACTATGTTGGCTTGTTAATTTGTAGTTTGCTTTTCTTTTTGTTAATGTATTTTATGTAATTGTTTTCTTGTGTAATTTCAATTTTGTTATAAATTTTAATATAGTTTTACCTTCTTCACACTGAGTTATCAATTAAAAGGAATAAGAAAACTTTAAAGAATCAACTCAGCAGAAGAAATTTGATCATCATTTGAAATAGGCAATTATTTCAAAGGGTTGGCTCATTAATCAGGTGTCTAAGATGGACTTTTTCCACATGAAGAAATAGGACAATTGCTTCCAGAAGAATAATGATGAGATGGAAAGAAAGAATTATGAATAACTGGTTTGGAGTCAAGAAGATCTGGCTCAATTATTACATTGTTACATTGTCTGTTATTTGGAGTAATTTGAATTCATTAGGCATCTAGGAATATAAATTGTTTGAAAGTGCTGACCTGTTTTGGAAAAAGCTGTTCCCTTACTGGCACCTCATGTTAACCATATATGTAGTCACTATTCCTATAATCAAAACCAAAAGGTGATAGAAAACTTTCCTATTTTTTAATCTTAATTAGATTAGTACAAAGCATATATTTTTGATACCAGAATGCCAGAATATGGCAATAATAATGACAGCAAGGGTCAGGTAATGTGAGATTTGAAAATGGCCATTAGATATGGTCATTAAGAGATCACTGATGATTTTTAGTAAAGGAATTTTGGTGGAGTGATGGAAGCTCTATTTGTTTATAAAATCTGAGGAAGAAGCCAAGATTGTGAAGTATAAGCAGACAGGAACTTGCTTGAGCTCTTCCAAATTTTAAGGTAATAAGCAAAGAAATAAATAAGTAAATAAATTTAAAAATTAAGAAAAAATCTCTGATGAAGAACTAAAATAATGTCACAAAATACATTCTGCAATGGTAAATCAAAAAAGGATGTGAAACAATTTTCTAATTTAAGACAACTTAGAAAATTAGCAGAAAAGATTTGTTTCACTGGATGAGAATAGAACTCAGTTGGTGATGGAATCCTATTGTGCTAAAAGGAATAATAAACTGAAGGAATTCCATGTGAACTGGAAAGACCTCCAGGAATTGATGCAGAGTGAAAGGAGCAAAGCCAGAAGAACATTGTACACAGAGACTAATATACTGTGGTAAAATTGAATGTAATGGATGTCTGTACTAGCAGCAATGCAATGACCCAAGACAATTCTGAGGGATTTATGGAAAGGAACACTACCCACATTCAGAGTAAGAACTACAGGAGTAGAAACACAGAAGAAAAACAACTCCTTGGACACTTGGGTTAATGAGGACATGATTGGGGATGTAGACCTGAAAAGACCACACTCATGTAACTATCAATAATGTGTAAATAAGTCTTGACTGACTACACATAATAAAACCAATGGAAATGTGAATTGGCTACAGTGGAGGGGGGCGGGGGTTTGAGGGGGTGAAGGGGAAAGTAAAAACATGACATGTAACCATAGAAAATTTTTCTAAAAATAAAAAATTATTAAAAAAAAAGAACTCAGTTGGAATGCAGGTCAAATTTGGGTGCATGGTAGCAGCAAGGTCTTATAATAACAAGTAAGGCAACCAATAATGGCCCACACCAGAGTAAATCAGAAGTAAGCCTTCATGGTGACTGAATTAGCCATATGATCTTGGGATCTCTTAGTTGTCACATAAAGTTGTCAGAAAACTTGGTGAGAAGGAGATTACTAGTCAAAGTTAGTACTGGATACAGAAATCTGTTTCATTGATTTTATAGAATGCTGGGGCATACTTCTAGAGCAAGAAGGAGCACTACCCATGGCTGCAGGGGAGAAGGGATTCTGCTCAAACTTTGAAATTGGCAAAGTATGCTTATGGTCAACTAAAGACCAGAGCATGGGCCAGGAGAAGAGTATACATAACTCTTTAAGATCTGAAAACTTAAAGACCTTAAGAAATAGCTCTGAAAGTGGCAGCAATAAAGACCTAAAGTTTGAGACAACACCTCCTCCATTCTGTGAGCAAAGTTCAGCATCAATACAAATTTAAAACTCAAGAATTAGACTAGAAAGTAAGCAACCCCAAATAAGAACTTTACCATTAAAAAAGTATCAGATGTGTAAAGGTTAAATTTAGGAGTTTAACAAAGTGAGGAGAGCAGTTTAACTGAAACTTTATTTAAGTTAAGAAAGAAGTACAGATAGAAAGATAGAAAAGAGGAAAGAGAGATGATTAATCCTATATCCTACAAATATACCTAAAATTCCTAATACTACTTAAAATTTCCTAAAACTTTATCTAACTGTCTTCTCAGGACAAGTTCTTCTGCCTGACCACCAGGCCTAATCTATTCTACTCTATCTATAAATCATTCACTAATTACCTAACTCCCTAAAATCATAGACAGTCACCACTTGCTCATTCCTTCAATCAGTTTTCTATAGTAGCAAAAATGTCAATATCCAACTGCCAGTAGCCCCTTGTCTCAGAGACAGACCTCCTGCTCTCTTGAGATCCAAGAGGCAAAAGACCTCCAATTGTCAGCAGCTGCTTCCTTTCTCCTCACTGATAAACTGTCCCCCTCACTTTCTGTCAAAGGGCCTGCTATTCCTCTCCTCAGTCTTGGTCTCCCTGGTAATGGAATCTTCAGCTCTGGCTCACTGACTCCTGTCAATTCTGATCTACTTAGACACCTTGCTCTCTAGCCTCTTAAGGATACAGATGGAGAGATTAAGAAAATCTCTTTAACAGAGGGAAGATCTAGACAAAAACTTAAAAGAAGACAACCAAGTCAAATAGATTATACCCAAGTCTGAAAGAAAAAATTGAGAATTGGTCTAAAGTCTCCTCCCAAAAATGCAAGAGCTCAATTTTTTTTCAAATTAAATAAGAAATATAGAGGGAAATTTTTGAAAAAAAAGAGTGATTTAAGAAAATCATGAAAATATACATAATATCCTATTTGTGGAGGCAAAAACAAACAAAAAACTATATTTCAGAATATTTCAAATGTTTAAAAAATCTTAAAAATGAAAAGAACTCATGAATTACAGAATTGGCTAAATGGAAAATTATGTGCAAGAATATCATCGAAGAAAAGAGGTATGAAATCTTAAGAAAGAAAAAAATATTTCCTTAGAAATTAGAATTGGGCAAGTGGAATCTACTGACTCCATGAAACATCAATAAACAATTAAAATTATTAAAATTAACTTTGCATGCTATATATTGATTAGTAAAAGTAAAAGTGAAAAAGTAAGTGAAGTATTATAAAATCTCCATGCTGGGTCTTGCCTTTATGAGTCCAGTTTCCACTCATACCACCTTCTCAGCCAGCCAGGCCCAAACTAGGGCAAAAACTGCTTCCTAGAGATTACTAAGATAAATCATTAGTGCTAATCCAAGGAGAGGGAGAACAACTTTTGTCCAGGAGGAAAAGGAAGACTGAGACTCTCTTTCACCTCCTGCTGGATTTTTTAAACCTCTACTCCCTCCTAATCTGAGTTTCTAATTGGCTAAAGTTTACTTTAGTCCCTGTATTAAAGCCAGCCACATCACCCAGTCACCTACATGCTCTTCTGTTAGTCAGGAACTTCATTGCCATGTTGACAATTCTAATCACATAACTCAGCGATGCCCTACCTAACAAAGTGTATTTTTTTTCTGTAATTGCGGTCCCTTGGATATTTAATTTACAAACAATGAAATAAATTAAAGAATAAAAAAAGAAAATGTGAAATATCTCAATTATAAAAGCTATCTAGAAAACTAATCAAGGTGAGATAATTTAAGAAATATAGGATTGCCTGAAAGCCATGTTTTAAAATTAAGAAAGTGAAAAACATATTTTAAGAAACTATTAGTGAAAACAGCTATCTGTAATGCAAGGTTGCTAGCAGAAGCCTTTTGCTTCTGCAATTACAAACTGTCACAGCCTGGCAATTAGAGGTTTTAGAATCTTCTGAAAGGCAGTTGGAGCCTGAGGCTATAAATAGGGTTAAAGTTCAACTGATTGGGCTTTTGCCTTCTGGATTTTGCTTTGCCTGGGGGCTTTTCTTTTTTGGGCTTTGATTTAGCCTGTTGGCTTTGGCTTTTCAGCTTGACTTTGGCCTTTGGCTTCCACATTGACCTGTGCTTATTTTGTCTTGGGGAAATTTGGACCTATGTGATTTCTCTGGACCTCTCCCTGATCTCGCCATTACATCCGTGCTATTTCCCCTGAATTTCCCTTTGGGCCCTGGGAGGAAGGTTGGACTTGGTGGTTGTACATTGTGGATTTAGATTCTGTAGGCAAGTAAGACATCCTTAACAAGTTAACCCCAATTTAGCGATTTGATAAACACTTTACTTCAAAGGCAGTCAAACCTTTCTGACTGAGAGAGCCAGACTCTCTCAGTCTAAACCTCTCCTGCTACCCATCCCCCACCATCCAGCCTTCTCCCTAGCAGCAGTTAGAAAACCTAAAACCTCTTTCCCTCCAATTAACCTGACATTAATCCCCTTTATTACCTACTCAAAGCCTCTGGTGAATTATTTTATCGAAGATTAAGGCAAGGGCTGAAGAGGGACAGAATTATTTTCTCTTTATTTCTTGAGGGAACCTCAGGCATCCATCGTGGCAGGAAGTACCTACCCGAGACTTCCTTTAGCCATCAGTTTTACTAACAGGGAGGAGTCCTTTGTCTCCTCCCTCAACGGACTTAGGAATTAACAAGAGATGTCCTTCAGCCAGATATAAAACATTTCTGACTGGCCCAATCCCCTTGTACCTTAGAGATACCTTCCCTGATTGAAAAACCTCAGCCTATTTCCTCAGTATCCTCTGTCTCTAGCCTCTGTGAATAAGCCTATTTAAACTGCTCTCCTGTATACTCCCTGTCAATCCCCTACATTCCTATGTACCACCTCATTCATCCCTTCCATATACTCGGCTATCTCTTTCATTCACCTTCCAAATCACCTCATTATCATTTATCCCTCCTCACTACCCAAATTGCTTGAGACCTACCAGATTACCCAGTTCTTTATAACATATCCTAGGGCCTGTGAGTAAAATTGAAAGAACCCATCAATTACTTCCAGAAGTAAATCCCAAAATGAAAACTCATACGAATATTATAGACAAATTCCAGAAGTCAGGTCATGAAGAAAATGTTGCAAGTAGTCAGAAAGAAGTAAATCAAATATCATAGATCCACTACAAAGATAACATAAGCATCTATATTAAAGAATCAGAAGACTTAGATATTCCAGAAAAATATCCAAATGAGCTAAGAATAAAAACAGGAATTACCTACCCAGTGAAACTTAGTAAAATCTTAAAAGAAAAAAATAAAGGTATTTAATGAAATAGAAAACTTTTAAAGAGTCTTAAAAAAATATAGTGAAATATAAGATTTGTTGTTCAAGTACAAGATTGAAGAGAAGCATAAAAACAGTAAAAAGGAAAGGGAAACCAATGGAATTCAATAAAAATAACTTGTATACATTCATCCATGGAAAGACTATACTTGTAATTTTTAAAAACTTTAAAATTATTAGGATAGTTAGAAAATATTTACATTGGCAGAGGGTAATGATATAAGTTGACCACGAAGATATGATATGTAAAAAAATAAAAATAAGGATTGAGAAAGATGAATGATATGATGACATGAAGTCTAAAAGCAATTTATAGAATAGATGAGAAATAGGAATGCACTAAGTATAACATTAAAGGTGTTTTATATGCAGCTGCCTAACTATTTTTATTTCAAGATTTGCTCCTACCACAAGATATTTCTCCACAGCATTTTTAAGTAAGAAAGTAAAAAAGAAATAGATTTAATATTATTATGAAAAGATCTAAGAATTGAGCTTACAACAGAAAACATAAATGAATTTATATAGGTAAGAAGAACACAAGCAATAATAAGAGAGAGAGAGAGAGAGAGAAAATAAAAAATAAGATCACCTAATGGAGAACCTCCAACACCTGAATAATCCATCTGAGAAGTTCATTATACAATCTTCAGGGTGTTCTTCTCAGGAAAAATCCCAGGTAAAGCATCCTTTCTATAGGTGAGACTTCAAAGTACATTTTCCAGAAGGGGATTCTTATTGACTTCAAAACAAGGAAGGCTTTTTGCTAACTGTAGCTTGCATCAGTTCTTCCAGGTCCTAGCAACCTAGCCATGGTCCTGAGCCCCAGAAGCAAAACAGGTCTCAAAATTGAATCAAGAATCATAAAGACAACACATTCTGTGAGATGAGGGTTAATCTCACCAAAGTATATTTATCTTCCAAATAGAGATCTTGGGAACATGCTGAGAACTCTGGCCAAAGTTCAAAGCAGCCCCATTCTCTACTGGTCAATGTGAGGCCTATGATATACAGTGGAGAAAATTTGCTAAACTTTTACTTTAATCCTTAACTAAGAGAAAGGGAAGTGAGAAGTAAAAATGAGGTAAATTACTTCATATGAGATATGTACAAAAGAGATTTTTCAATTGTGGGGGAGATGGGGGTCTTGTAAGCAATACTTTCTCATAGGAATTATCTCAAAAAGTAGAAAGAAAGAAAAAGAGAAGGGGAAGGAGAGAGACAAAAGTTTAAAAAGGGGAAAGTAGGAGGGAATGAAATACTTATTAATCATAATTGTGACAAAATATATCATTTCTCAGATAAAATGTACTTTGAAGTCTCACTCTTCAGTTTATATATTTATGAAATATATAAAAAGTCAAATTTATAAGCTTACTATTCATTCCCCAAATGATAATTTGTTCAAGTATATGAAAAGGCTGTTTCCCAATTGATAAATCAAATGCCTTACCTTCTCAATGTGGGGAGAGGAGCTAGAGTTAGGGAGGGGGAGAATTTGAAACACAATTTTTTTAAATTGTTAAAAACTTTTATATGTGATTGGGAAAAAAACCCTAAAATATAAAAGGAACAAATGTTTGAAGAGATTGAACAATGAGAGAATCGAACCGTAAGGTAAGGAAAAAAGGTTATATGAAATCCATCACTTAAAAGAAGGGTTAATATATGGTGATACCTCCATAACTGAGTGAGATAGAAGAAGCAAAAGATGCTTTTTTATGTTGTTGTTTTAATAATACCTATAAATGTTTGTAGAAAATGGTCAGAGACATTTGAGGGGGCATTGAAAATGCATAAGAATAAGGACATATCTCATTTTTCAAGGTTTCAGGAGGGAGTTCATACAGAAATAGCATCAAACAGCAAAGAATAGAGATATCTCTGTGATCAGAGGAAAGGAAAAAAATTAGTGATGGTCATGGGAAATAATAGAGAATGTAGAAAGGTATCTTAGGCATGGACTCAATCTTCTGAGTGCAATAGGTCATTTGAAATTAAGTGTGATATTTTAACTCAATTCACAAACATTTATGAAGTTCAGATTATGTTCAAGGTACAGTGGTGGCAAAGACAAAAATGAAACATTCTCTATTAGGAGCTTTTTGTCTACTGAGAACATCAACCATGCCTACAAAGAATCCATAAAAGATAATTTGAAGAACAAATTCACACAACAATCAGAGGTCAAGAAAGGGCTATTTGTAGGAAATGTTACCTGAAACTTTAAGAAATTTAAGTTTTCTGAGAGGTAAAAGATGTATGAATGCATTCCATTTTAGGTATTAGGGAATATTTGAATGTGACATAGAGATGATATATGTAGTACTGTATTCAAAGAATAGCTGATAACCTACTTTTACTTTAAAATAAAGAGAAGCAATATGAAATGCCTTCAAAAGTATATCAGAGTTCATATTATGAGGGGCTTTAAATACCAAGCTGTCAATGTTATTTTATCTTGGAGGTAGTTGAGAGCAACTGGTTACTTTTTATCAAGGGAATTTCATGGTTACACTTTTGCCATGAAATGTTTGAATAGTTGTTTGGAAGGAGGATCAGAAAATGATGACATTAAAACAGAGTCAAATTTGACACCTTTAAATAGATTGCAAGGGAAAGGTAAAGTAAGTTGGACTTTTGTTATTTTCTTTAGCAACACACAGAAATTCTACAGTAGAAGTAAAGAAAGTAGATAGTGGGGACTTCTGAGTTAAGATGGCTGCAGAATAGAACAGGGTGTGTAACTCTCCTCACAAACAACCACCAGCATACCTCCAAAGGACAAAAAAATACAAATGAAAGAAGGGAACCCACAATAGGGCACAGTATTAAAGGTATGTGGGATTTGGTCATGTCCACACTATAAGGGAGGAAATAGTTCCCATTGAAACGTGAGCTGATCAGCCCTCCCCCACCCCACCCACAGTACCAGAGTCAGAACGAGTGGGTGGCAAATTCTAGCTGCCTGGCAGCTAACTGGGATCACCAGCAGCTTGCTCCTGAGAGACGCAAGACCTGAGACCTCAGGAGTGGAGCAGAGAGAGGCAGTGGAGAGTGGAAGCAGCTCAGCACACTGAGACTCAGGGTAGAACCTCAGGCAGAGGAACAAGCATGGGCCAATTTCCAGGCTCTGGGCAGCTGACTAAGAAAACTCAGGGCTTGACCCTGAGAATAGCTAGACTAGAGACCACAGGAGGTTGGAGAGCTGAGACTTGGGTGCACAGGAATGAAGCTGAGAGGGGCCTCAGATAGCAGAGGCCTAGCAGACAGTGGAAGCCAAAAGGCTTGCAAAGTAGCCTCAGACAAAATCTGCTCCTTAGCTCTATACACAGAGAGTCTGCCTGCCTCACTCAGACTTCTGGCTGAGAAAGAGAAACCAGCATAATGATGACAAGAAAGGCCCAAGAAATAATCACCAAAAAGACTAAGAAAAAAGTTCTAATACTTGATAACTTTGGCACAGAAAAAATCCAGAAAGCAGAGGAAGACAAACAATTAAAGACATCCAAACCTTCCCAAAAAAATGAAAATTGGTCACAAGCTCTTGAAGAGTTCAAATCTGAGATCATGAAAAAGATGGAAAAGATCTGGCAAGAAAAGTGGGAAATAGTTCAAAAAGAAAATAAGAGTTTTAAAAGATAGAATTTCACAATTGGAGATTGAGGTTCAGAAATCAAATGAAATGATAAGCAAATTGAAGATCAGAAATATCCAGCTGGAACCCATGAAGAACCAGATAGACCAGACTGAAAAGGAAAACCAAAAGATTATAGCTGAAAACCAGTGTTTAAGTAGAAGCCAATGATCTCACAAGACAGCAAGAATTAATAGAGCAAAGTCAAAAGACTGACAAAATAGAATGAAACTTGAAATATCTCAATGAGAAGATGACAGATCAAGAAAACATATCAATGCTAAAATCAACAATTTTAAAACTGGCTTTTAGTCTAAAGTTTTCACCAATTGACATAAAAGACAAGCTGACAGATTTCTATGCATAAAAATCAAACTCTAATCAGCAAAATTAATTATAAATATTGTATTTCTCACAATTACTATAGGAATTCATATTTTTTCAAAGATTTTCTGTTTATGTTGCAGTGATGAGGTGCATATCTCTGTTTATCATTTTGGGCAAGGTACTCTCGAGGGTTCAGGTACATTTGGCAGAAAAGAGAATTTATTTCAGTTAATTTAACTCCTGCAAAGGTTATAAAAATTAACTTAAATGTGATAAAAAAAGTTTTGAAGATGTGATGGTGGTAACAAACTATTTGTATCTAGACTCTATATTTAGAAATCTCTAGTGGGTAATTTACATCTACCTGCATAGGTAAGCATCTTATAAATAAGTGAAAAACTATCCAAAAAGAAATTTAAGATGGTCTCTGAAATAGCATGTGCAATATTACTCACCAGTTGTAATAATTGATACAAAGGAATGGAAAAAAAATTATTAGGAATCTTTAAAATGCTTCTGTTATTTTATTTCACAAATTAGAATAAACCATAAATGTACATATTTTATATTTAAATTAATCAATAAAAGAATTTAATCATTTTCTCTTTCATAAATTCTGTTAAAATTATCAGACTATTTCCCACTTTTCAAAATATACTTTCTCACTAATAACTGGATGATTTAATTTTTTGATGAAATAGAAATCTAACTATCAGTAAATTGTTAGATATAATGTCTCAAAAACAAACAAACAAACAAACAAACAAACAAAACCACCTTTGTTTTAAAGTTATACCAGGCTTTTATTCATGTGAAATTAATTGATACATGCCAGAAAATATAGCCTAATAAATCATTCCTATGGCAAATGTGTTTTTATTCATTGAGACAGAGTTGTGAATTATTTCTATCAATCACTCAAAATTTTGTTCATACTTTGGAACATTTCTAGCTTTAATTCATATAGCATATATTCTGTGACATACATTTATTCAGGAAAGTAAAAAGCCGATAGGAAAATGAATGTTATGGCCCAAATTAGTTTTAGACATCAAAGAATCAACTTTCCTTCAGTTAGATAAATGTGTTATAACCATTTAATTAAAATTTTTAAAACATTGTATGAAGTCTAAAGCATTGAGATAAGATATAAAGGATGAACTTTAAATGTATTTAAATGAGCTATATTGGGGTCAGCTGGGTAGCTTAGTGGATTGAGAGCCAAATCTAGAGACTGGAGGTCATAGGTTCAAATCTGGCCTCAGACACTTTCCAGCTGTGTGAACCTGGGCAAGTCATTTGACCCCCATTGCCTACCCTTACCACTCTTCTGCCTTGGAGCCAATACACAGTATTGACCCCAAGACAGAAGATAAGGGTTTCAATAAATAAATAAATGAGCTATATCAAAATTTTAAATAAAATGTATTCAAAGACAGCTTATTTTCAGTATCAGGAATGATTCTGCTATTATTAATCCATCGTAACAGAAATTAAGGTATTAGAATAATGAATAAAGAGCCTACTCATAGGGCTTTCCTTGTCTCTGTCCTGTGATAATGAGATTAAACCTACCCTGCCCATCTTTATATTTAATCACCAAAGGTAAAAACATCACCACTTAATTCACAAGATGAGAAGTCTATAACACACATATGTAAGAGTGAGTGACGAACCAGAATTGACTGAATGCCCCCTGATAGTCCTAAGCAAAGCATCTGTTGTGATTAGACACAAACTAAGAAGAAGGCACAGGAAGTGATAAAAAATAAGCACTTTTAGAAGGCAGAGACAACTTCCTGTGGGCCAGTTCTGGTTCATTTTCCTGGAATTGGAATACAAGTTGGAGGTGCTGCTTGTTGAACCCAAGACCTGGGACTCTGAGACCTTTGTGAGACTGTTCTTAAATCTTACCCTTAAAACTACATGTGGTGTGTGAAGAAGGCTGAGGTATTAGCCTCTTGGAGGCTCCCTTGATTGGGAGAAGACCCTGTGGCTAAACCCTTTGTTAATTGACATTTAGGCTCTCTGCCTAAGACCACTGGAGTCCTGCTGGAGTAAAGCCAGGGATTGAGTACATAGTCTAGTTCTTTAAGCTAGATCTCTTACTCTACCCTCTTCTCATCTCTCTACTTTTACTCTCTCTCCTATATTTTATAAATGAATTACTTAATTCATTTTAGAATTGATATTTATTCAATTCTTGGTGACCACACCTTTAAATATTAATATCCAAACCAAAAATCCCTTTTTTCCCTTTTATAGGAGCCTGGAAAAAATTGATATGATTGAAAAAAGTAAGTAGAAAAGGGTATACATTTATATGTTATCTCTCTCTCTCACTCACACATACACACTTCTTTATGTCTCTCTAATTCTCTCTCTTCCTCAATAGGGAGGGAGGGATAGTGGATTAAGAGCTGGAAGACCTAGGATCAAGTTTCCCTTTGGGTATCTTATCTGCCTATGTGACATATGACATTTTAAATAAAGCACTTAACCTCAGTTGTTTTTTGCTAATGTTTGCATTTTTCTGGTTTTGTTAGCTACCTTCTGGTTGTTTTTGTTGTTGTTGTTGTTTGTTTTTGTTTTTGTTTTTTTACCACTCAGTGTCCAAAGTAGCTATTTAAAAACTGCAAAATAGTTGATGTTCTGTATTATTAGAGGAAGTTTCATTATATTTTGCACTTATTTGTGTGTATTAGGATTATGTATGTGTATGTAAGTGTGGGAATATTCATAGATATATATTCCTTAAAATAAAATATAAGTCCCTTTAGCATATGAACTATTTCATTATCTTACTAAATATTTCCTAAATTGTGGGGAAAATGAAATGATTATTATTTTAAAATACATTTTGGCATTATATTTCTTATCAGTATTAATAATTCAGTTAGGATATTTCAGTTAGGATATTTAGATCATTTTCATTATTTTATTTCATTTTAGTATTATTTAATTAAAATACTCAAAATAAAAATATATATGTTAAAAGAAGATATACATAAAAAGTGAGATATCAATGTGCAATAGTATTTTTAAAATAAAAAATGGTAGAAAAAAATATCTGTTTTTGCCTAACCATAGAGAGCTCTCTGGTTGTAAAAACAAGACAAGTGAGTTTTTCCTGCCTCAGGTTTATTGAGCACCTGTGTTGTACATGTGATTGGTATTCTGCTTTATGCAGAGAAAAGTATATTTTTTAAATGTTTTATGTACATATTAATATACTCAATGAATTTCTCAGTTTCTTGGCTACATGTTTCCATAGTCATTAATAAATTCATTGAATATTTATTAGTAGTGTACTAATTACAATGTATTTCAAGGATAAAAAATATTAATTAGTCAAGACTTTTGCCATTATAGATTATGTTTTTATAGGACATATGACATATAGATAAAAAATTTAAAAAATGATACAAGTTAGAGTATAAAATTAAGGCAACCATTCATTAGAAGTTAAGATAAGGAGAGATTCTTTATCTATTCTTTCACTATCTGAGTTTTGTAAGTGAAGTTTTGCAAGATTTGTAAGAAGCCATGTCTGGGGGCAGGTCGGCCAATTGGACACTTGGAATCTTGGGAGATTTCTGATGTTATGCCAGGGCATGAGACCAATCATCAGTAAAACTGTGCCCTATATAAGGAGGAGAGAAACCCAGTACAGTGACTCAGTCTTGAACCAGGGATCCAGGTGGTTAGGACAAACCTTTCTCTCCTGAATTTAGTGATTAGCCTAAGAATCAACCAGCATACCTTGAAGTTACAGGTTTTACTACTGAGCTTTAGGTTCAATTAACAACATTCAAAACTTACTACAGAAGATTTATCTAACTAATTCTCTCCGATCAAGCTGCAACCTAAACCATCTATAGGCAAGCAGTGTCAATTATAGGAGGCCAGTGGGCCTGGTCTCAGCCCTACCTCAACATTCTGAAACTGTTAGATTTTATAGTTTGAGTTAGGAATAGATTTCATTTAGGGATTCCTAAAACCCTCTTCCCAGCTTCCCTGATTATTTGAATAACTCAAGTAAAATCTTTGTTGTAAAACGAAAACCATCTACAGACCTTTTGTTGGTTGACCTGACAATAAGGCAGCCTCCTAGGAGTTTAAGGGAACTTAAAGAGACAGAGAGGTGTCCAGTTTCATCATCTGAAGCTATGACTAATTACCATTATTAATATGAGCAGTCAGATGTGTTATTGACCTTCATCAATATTTTAATAACACTGATTTACCTATCATCAGTTCACCATCAATTGATACCAGGAAGCTAGTCTTCCTGAGGAACCATACTGTGATTGATTGAGGGAATTGCAAAGGAAGTCTGGTTATACCAACAGACTTCCTGGTGAAATCAAGGGGAGGCTTAAAGCTCTTCTAACATCTGGAGCTTTTTGCTTTATTCTTCTAAGCAAATGCATAATTTCTACTGATTTCCTAAACAATCTTAACACTTTCTTTAGGACATTTCTGCTATTTTTCATAATTGATATTATATAAATTGTTCAAAAATGAATGAGCAAAGTCTTTATGGATTTAGGTTTCTCTAAGTTCCTTTTTACCTTTGGGTGTGGTAATAAGGTGGGGTATGTTTTATTTTATTTTTCATTTAATCTATTAATAAGTTTCCCTTTTCCAATGATGACCTGTTGGATCCTTTCATGCTGTTAAAACAAAATATATTAGTCATCATCTTCTTTTCTCCTCCAATACAAAATATTTTTAAATACTTATTAAACTCAAGAAGAAAATATAGTAAAATGGATTATTCTTCTGTATATGGAATAGTGTATGTGCATATTTAGTTTATTGGAGATCAATTTTGAAAATTTTGTCACTTTTCAAAGCTTTTTATTTAGGATATTTTTCTATTGACACATCAATATAATAATGTATTCCGGAAATAATAATAATAAAAATAAAAACTCTCTCTATAGGATGGGAAACATTATAGCATATATTCCACATGAATAGTGAAGAATTATTAAGTTCATGGGTTGAAACTCTTAAAAAATATCATATTGACATGTGACACATAGGCTCAAGAATAGAACCCAGATATAAGTATGTTGGTCTCCAGTGGACATCATAATACATATTCCACATAAATATATCCTGAGGGAAAAAAAAAACTAGGAAAATCCATTTTTTCCTTAAAGGATGATACTCAGTTTTTTGTTTTTGTTTTTGTTTTTGTTTTTTTCACGACGGATGACACTTGGTTCTAATCCTAGCTACTTTGCCCCCTAAGATACCATATTCTAAGCAGTTTAACTCCTTAAGTTAGTATCTGATAATATTGGGTTACCTTGATTGTGAGTCCATGATATATGAATTATTTCTAGCTGCTTATGATATTTTCTTCTTGAACCAGGAGTTCTAAAATTTCCCTAAAATATTTCTTAGAATGCTTATTTTTTAATATCTTTCAGGAGGTGACATGATTTTTTTTTCAATTTCTGTTTTATCCTCTTATTCTAGTTTATCAGTGCACTTTTTTCTTGATAATTATTTGTAATATAATCTCTAGCCACTTTTTTATTATGGCTTTCAGTTCAATGATCCCTAGATTTTCTCTAATTGATATATTTTCTTGGGCAATTTTTTTCTTGTGACATATTTTGCATTTTCTTCTATTTTTCCTGTCTTTGAATTTGTTATATTGTTTCTGGATATCTCAAGGAGTCATTAGCTTCCATTTGCTGAATTCTAATATTTAAGGAATTCTTTTCTTCATTTAACTCATGTATCTCCTTTCTTTTAGGCAAGTCTACATTTTAAGGAATTAATTTATTCACTGCATTGTGCACTATTTTGCATTGGCCAGTTCTGCTTTTTAAAAAGTTCTTCTCTTCGATGTATTTTGGAGCCTCTTTTATCATTCTGCCAGTTCTTCTTTTACAGTGTTATATTCAACAGTTTTGTTTTGTTTTTGTGCCTCCTTTACCAATTATTGTCCCTTTTTTCATTATTTTCTTTCATCACTCATTCATTTTCCAAAATTTTCCTCTACCTCTATGACTTATTTTTTAACATTTGTTTTCAACTCTTCAAGGTATTCTTTTTGGTCTTGAAACCAATTTTTATTTTTCTTTAATACATTATATATTGCTGTTTTGACTTTGATGTCTTCTGAATTTTGTTTTGATCTTCCTTGTTAATGTTTCTTGCTTTTTCCAGTTTCTTTCTCTCTCTCTCTCTCTCTCTCTCTCTCTCTCTCTCTCTCTCTCTCTCTCTCTC
>NC_058132.1:220344049-220362012 GCF_016433145.1 Gracilinanus agilis
TATATATATATATATATATATATGTATGCATGCTCATATATTTCAGTACTTCCTATAATCAATGTGTACATATGACTTAATTCTTTCCTAACTTGATCTACTTTATGTAATGGATATTTGCTTTATTATATATATTTGCATGTCCATGAATATACAAATATATATATTATATATAAATTATATAAACTGGATCAATTAGCAAGGAGTGAAGTTCTTGGAGCCATTGTCTTACATTACAAAATAAATGGTTTGGGGATGCTTCAAAAGCATTATCTATACCTTTCATCATGTATATAATAGAATGGTTTACAGAAGAAAAATATTATAACCACATTTATTTATATGAAAATTTTAATATTTGTATATATATGGTATCTCAAAGAGTAGTTAGGATAAGAAAATTATCTATCATATGTACATATAATTATGTATGAACGTGTAAACATCTATTAATTTATAATCCATAAAATTCTTCTTAAATCTGAACTACTTGCATAACGATATGAATATAATTTTAAATGACAAAGTAGTACATGAACATAAAACAAACTATTGTTTGATCTTCTAGAATTAGATCAGATCTGTTAGTTTTGTAATGTTCCCTAAGCCTAATTCCTTACTTTTTTTGTAAGACAATTAAAGTGTCCTAAATCCATCAATAATTCTTCAGTTTGTTATAAATAGTGGTTATCTAAAATTGCTTAATTGATTGCATAAAGGCATTAGAAACCCCAAGATTGTGACAATCCTGTAGTTGGTTATATTTTATTAAAATAATAAAAAAGAATAAGCATCATGGCAGAATGCAAAACACTTCAGATTTCAAGTCACATGACCTCCAATCAAATTTTCCTTCTCTTACTGTGGTACCTATATGATGTTGTTTATTTGCACCTCTCTGTGAATCAATGTCGTCATATATAAAATGAAAGGATTATGCAAGATGGGATCTCAAATCGTACCCAGCTCTAAAACTATGAGCATATCATTTTGCGAATAACTATAACAATACCCATTAACTAAAGAAATCAATTGTTTTCCTCTATATTTAAATATACTACCATCAAAATTTTGTAAGTTTCTCTTGCCAATTACATTATCCATTCTGTGACAAGAACACAGCAACCTCTTTGTGCTTCTCTGCCACCATAGTAGTATTTATGGCCAGATTATATTTTATTGCTTATTTATTCTCAGGCCTTTTATACTTTGAAATTTATGTTAAATTTGGACTCTGCTAACCTCTGGTTGAGTGATATTCACTGACTTAAGCTTTTTGCTTTTTTCTCCATATTGTTTCTTTTCACATCTACTTTTTGTGTCTGTATAAAAAGGAAAGATTAAGTCAAATCTGAGCCAATCTGACTTTATTGTGACCTCCCCCAAAAGCACAGAAGTCAGATGTCAAAACTTCTAATCAAAGTGGGTTTCTTCTGCTTCTAAAGAAATAGACAAAAACAGATATCACAGAATTTTATTTTATTTGATAAGTAGTCAACTATATAAATTAACAATTTGATTAGATTAAGCAGAGAAATGGAGGGGGGTAATGAGTTCCATGAGAGTCTAATAGAAGGAAGATACAAACTCTAAACATTTTATATGTAAATTTACGCATTTTTAGAGGAAAATGTAATAGGATTAATAAATCTATGTGAAATTAAAATATTTAGATAGTAGACATGTGAATATGACTATAGAATAAATTTAAAACAATTTATTTCTAAAACTATAGTTCTATAAAACAGTCTCTCTATGGTTCATAGTCCTGAACAATAACAGTATTTTAATGTTTTGTTATTTTTATGCATCTACATATTGATAAAGTTACAATATTGATTCCCATAGTTTTGTAATTTTATGAAGTTGTCTTATATATAACAAAAAAACTTGATCTCTAGCTTTGAAATACCCAATTGTTGAGGGAAACTAGGTAACAGATTGGATAGAATGCCAATCCTGAAGTCAGGACAACCAGGATTCAAATCTGGTCTTCACTTTCTAGTTATGTGACTTTGGGCAAGTCACTTAACTCTGTTTGTCTAACTCTTACCCTTTTTTCTTAGAGTTGTTACTGGTACAGAATGGAATGGTTTAAAAAAAAAGAAATACCCAATTATTACCCAAGCTTTTGGACCTTCTTTTTTTACAGTTCTATAAACTCTTTAAGAACAAGTAGCAGAATTTTATTTGTTTGGAACTCTTACGTTATACAATTTATTAATTTGGGTTGAAAAACTATAGTTATTCTTTGATTATTATAAAAACAATATTTTAAAATATTACATCCAAATAAATTATAATCAGATGAATTTATTATGAAAAATAGAAAGATCATTTAAATTTCACACATATACACATATAAACACAAATAAGCCAACAGTATGGAACAATACCAAGTTGAATGATTAGAGGAAGCATTCAAAATAAAATCTACAATATTCTATTCCAAATTACTTGACAATAATATATTTATTTGAATTCTGTAATGACATTGCCAGAAAATGGTTGGGGTGAGAAGATTTTCCAATTCCAGGACAACTGAAAGGAGAAGTCTATGACACTGAAATGGAGAGATGTCAAGCAACTGTGAGCCTTAAAGACATTATGAGTGGCAGAGGCAGCACCAGAACCACTAGCTCTCATTACTTATTCTGTAATCAGATTGGACATAGGGTGAGAAAGAAGTTACAGGAGATCCCTGTTTGGGAACTTAGAACAGGACACTGCTGTTGTCACATTCATTATTCATTATCTAGTTCCAAGTAGCACATCAGAGAAAAGGAATTGCTATCACAAGAGAGCAGGAGCCCTTTCTGGATAAACATCAGAACACAGAAGAGGTCAATGACCAAAGTTCTCTCTGGATCACACCACCTTCAAATCAACAAAATCTGACAGAATGAAAAGGATACTTGCCTTAAATTGGCTTTATATGATTTATAATAGCTGATTTAATATATAATCTGATAATACGTAATCAGATTAACTATTAGTCATTAAAACTATAACTGTCATTTTGCCTTAAAAGAGATAATAGCAGTTATTAGCTGATTGAATACCTGGGTACAATAAACAATCATTTATAATCTTAGGAGTGATTAAATAGTAAGTGTAATCAGAGTGTGATTTGTAATTATGGGAATAAGATTACTTCTTTGTTTTCTGCCTTACCTTACAACATACCCTTGTCTCCAAATACTGCCCCAGCACACATTATCAGTATCTGGATGTGTTTAAAAAAAGGGGAGCAGAGTGATGTTATATGGAAAAAAAGAAGGCACCAAAACTTTCTTCTCCTAATGTTTTGATATAGTCTCATGATACTTAAGATTTCTTCATTGAGCAGGGCAATGACCAAGAATGCCTTCCTTTTATAATAACTAAAAATGATAAAAGCTGAAGTTATGAGGGCAAATAATAGTTTAATTAAAGCCATGTTAATAAAATAATTTGGACGACCAAACCTGACTACTTTTAAAAATGCCACCCTTCAGTATCTCCACCCATCTTCCTTAGCCTTGCATGCCAGAGAGAGTGTCTCAAGCCTACCTCCGAATTTAAGTCGAGCTCAACGTTGGTTCCCGTTGTCTGACATAGTCACATCAGAAACTCGAAACCCATTGGATCACAGGAAATGTAGTCTCAAAATTCCCCACATTTATTAGTTTTAAGGTATTAATAGATCTCCTAACTCTCATTTCATACTTATTATTTTCCTTTCCCTGCATTTTACAAGAAGAAAATAAATTAGTTGTATTAGATTGCCTTCAGCCACTTCATCCACCACCTAAACCAGTTTGGCCCTTAAAGCTTAAACAGTTCAACTTACAAGATTTAGATTTACCCATTACCAATAATAATATAAATATTAATTATTATGTTGGCAATAAAAGTATTTAATTTAACCATTACAATATATATGTATATATGAATATTTAGGAAGGAGAGGATGAGGAAGGTTTTTATTAATTAAAAACAGTGAATAATTTCAGTAGCTCTTAATGTTTACCATAGTTTCTGCTTCTGAATGGATATCCAATGATAATTCCTTGAATAACTTAATCCATTCAACTTTGGAATTTCCGTGCTTAGGCCAAACTGTTCTGATTGGTGGATAAGTACAATAGTACATATTCCACAAAATCTAGCCAGTTCTTGAGCATATCAATTAAATCTTGCTTTATATCTAATCCTGCCATTTACCTTAAACACCTACTTGCCATCACACTCCTACTCCTTAGTTAACCATTCCTTCATTTTACATCTCTTCCTCTCACAAGTAAAAGCAGATTAATACCACCATTGTTTCTTGAGGTGTGTCAATTTCATCCTTCAAGGGAGCACTCACCACTTATGTCCCTTCATAGAGAAGAAAATAACCTTCCTTATTAAGATTTTTTTACTTTATTTTATTAATGAAGAAAATTTTCCATGGTTACATGATTTGTGTTCTTTACCTCTACTCCTACCACCACCATCTCATAGCCAACATGCAGTTCCATTGGTTTAACATGTGTCAATGACCAAGACCTATTTCCATATTATTGATATTTGTACTAGGGTGATCATTTAGAGTCTACATCCCCAATCATATCTCCATTGACCCATGTGATCAAGAAATTGTTTTTCTTCTGTATTTCTGCTCTCACAGTTCTTTCTCTGGATGTAGATAGTGTTCTTTCTCAAAGAAGCTCAGAAATATCTTGGGTCATTGCATTGCTGCTAATAGAGAAGTCCATTACTTTCAATTGTGCCACAGTATATCTATATCTGTGTATAATTACATTTTTAATTTTTTCTGACTCTTGCTTATTCTGGAAATCTTTCCTTTCCCAAAGATCTGACAGGTATACTATGCTGTGTTCACCTAATTTAATTATAGTTTCCTACTTTATAGACAATTCATCCACCCATTCTGAGTTTATTTTGGTGTAGGGTGTGAGATGGTGAGTAAGAAAATTTTAAAAAATTAATTTCTGTTAGAGTGGACCTCTGACCTTGATGGTCCTGTCTATAAATGGAAAAAAAAACCTCTTACCGTAATATGTCTGACAGATGGTTAGACAAATATCTATTGTCTATCCTTAAAGACCTTCAATTTGCAAAGACTACCATATATTGAGATAGAATACTCCATATTTGGAGATTTTTAGGAAGTTTCCTCTGCCTCCTTTTATTCAAGCAATATGTCTTTCCTTGCAATTTCCATTCTTTTATACTGGTCCTGTACCGTGTGGTCAATCAGAATAGTATAATAATTCTTTACCAGTTATGACTTCTACAAATTGAAGAGTCCTAAATATAATTTCTGGTGAATTTTAGTTTTTTAATGTCCTAAACATATACAAATTATATTTTATGATAACTGCTACTAAGAACCATCTAATGAAATCTGATTAAGGGTTCTTATTTATTTGCTTAAGGATAAGAAGTAAAAGCTTATAAGTAAAATAAAATAGTAAATAAAAATGATGGATGCCTGAAGGGTAGAAATATTTGGATCATCTGGCATTTAATCAAGTATTCTCAAGAAGAAATACTCCTGTACAGTTCAAATGATCCACACATGGCATGGATTAAATGTTTTCTTTTTCTTTTTTTGTTCCAGCAAAAAACTTATGTTTATTTTCCTCCCTTGTTTACAACTTGGTTTATTCTTTTATTTAATTGATTAACTTAATGCAGAGTCCCGGTAAGCTTCAGTCATATATAAATGAGGAAACTGAGTCCCAGAAAAAGAAGGCTTCCTTTTTACCCCCAAAGGACACATAGTGGCACTCAAGCTTAAAGTTTAAGTCTTTTGGCTCTCATTCAGGTCTCAGCATAGTAAGACATTAGATTAGGCCACTAAGCAAAAATTTTTCCAGGGACAGGAAAAGATGGATAATTAGATATTTATGTTGATTATGATGATGTTGATATTGATGAAGATGCTGATGTTGATAATGTTGCTGATGATGATGTTGGTGATGTTGATGATGACTGAATTTCGAGTTGGAGGTTTTCCTTCCACTTGAATCTTTATGACCCCTTCCTACTGAAATGATTAAAATTTTCTTGGAGACTGTCTCCAACCTCTTTCACCCTTCCACTGTATTGGTATTTTCCCATCCTCCCCTAAAATGCATCTTCATGAAATATAAAATAAAATTACCCCATTTTATTTATTTTCCCAATTATCCTTGTTTTCACCCTTAGTTTTTTTTAAATATTATTTTTGACATTTCATCCTATATAGTTTGTCACTGTTCCCTCTAAGTATAATACTTATAGCTACCTTGATGATAATAACAATTTTTAGGAGTTACCAATATCATCTTTTATTATAGGAATACAAATCATTTGAACTTATTGAGTCCCTTAAAAAAAGGTTTTTGTTTGTTTGCTTATTTTCCCCTTTCTTAATTACATTTTGGTGATTCTCTTGAGTTCTATGTTTTGGCATCAGATTTTCTGTTTAAGTCAGGTCTTTTCTTTAGGAATGCTTGGAAGTCTTCTATTTTATTAAATGACCATACTTTTCCATACAAGAATATAGTCAATTTTGCTGGGTAGTTTATTCTTCTTTGTAGACACAGTTCCCTTGCTTTCTGGAATTTTATATTCCATGTGAAAGGATGGGATTTGTGCAAGGGGGTGGGACAAAAGGAGCCAGAGAAGGAGTGACTGACAGTTGGTGATAGTTACTGACAGTTGAGAAACAAAGGAGAATTCTGTGAAATTCGCCAGGAGGAGAAGAGGAGGGGAGGACTTCCAGCAGAGGAGAGAGGAGGAAGACATCCCAGCTCGGATCCAGGCCTGAGAGCTTCCTGAGGATCTTTATTTGTACACTGAAACCTTGATTCCCTGGTCAAATATTCCATCACATCTCACCCAGCAAGACTTCAATCATCAGGTCAGCTAAGTTTTGGGACTACATTTTGGGAGCAATCTCTTAATTTCTTTTCCCCATTAACCAACCTTGCTGATAGACCTTTTCCAGTCTAACTTACAATTATAGATAGGGATAGAAATATAATATAAATAGAATCAGAAGGAGAAGGGGGAGAAGAAACTTGGGAGTTTGGAACCCCAAAAGTTCCCATCTGAGTGACAGACCCTATAGAAATAGAGAAGAGGGCACGCCAAAATCTCTCTATCCTTCACTACTTTCCCTAACCCCTGAATTGCAAATAATAAAAGCTATTCATTAGTCAGATAACTTTCTGGAGTGCCTGAGAGACAATGAGGGGGAGGGAAACCACAGCTTGGTCTGGCTGCCTCCATCTTGAAGCCAGAACACCCGCTGTGAAGTTGACTGACCTCAGGGGAGGCTTTGTGAACCCCTCCCTCATTCAGAATCAGATTTGGGTATCACATATCTCCTCTTATAGGGAAGCCTCACCCCCAACTTCTGTGGGGCATCACAGCCATCCAGGTCACCCAGTTTTGGGATGACACCCACTCAATGTCTCTCAGTATATATTTGGCATGAGGGGAGAGCTAAAAGAGAGTCTCACTTCTCAGACTATCTATCTCCCCTCAATCATAGCATTTGTGTACTGGCTCTGATTATTATTACAGAGACCTCCTTGTCCTTTGCCAGGTCTTGTATTATTTTCACTGTCATTCCATGATATATGAAAGGTTTCTTCTTAGCAGTTTGTAATATATTTTCCTTGGTCTGGTAGTTCTTGAATTTGGCTATAACATTCTTGGGCATTATCAATTGGGGATTAAATACAGGAGGTGATCTGTGGATTCTTTCTATCTCTACTTTTCCCTCTTGTTCAAGAATGTTGGGGTAGTTTTCTCAGATAATTTCCTGTAGAATGATGACCAAGATTTTTCTTTTGTCATGATTTTCCAGGGGTCCAATAACTCTTAAATTGTCTCTTCTGGATCTATTTTCCAAGTCTGTAGTTTTATCAATAAGATGTTTCATATTTTCCTCACTTTTTTCATTCTTTTGATTTTGTTTTATAGACTCTTGCTGCTTGGTGAAGTCATTGGTTTCTAGTTTTTGGATTCTAATTTTTAAAGACTAAATTTCATCCCTGACTTTTCAATCCTCCTTCTCCTTCTGGTCTGTTTTTCTTTGTAGGTCATCTTTGACTTTCTTTGCCTCATTTTCAATTTGGTCAATTTTAGCTTTCAATACACTATTTTCCTGTTTTAGTTCATTTGCTTCTCTTTCCAGATGACTTATTTTGCTTTTTAAGTTCTTTTCCCAATTGTCATCAACATCTCTTAGTTTGTTTGTTTTTTTAGTGTGTTTTGAGTTCTTCCAAAGCCTGAGTCTAATTTGCTGGAGTTTCTAAATTTTTACTTCATATTTCTTGGTCCTCCTCTGTTCCATTTGTTTTTTGTTCATTACCTGGATAGAAGCTTTTGATTGTAATTTCTTTTTTCTTTTCCTATTGTTTACTCATATTTTCTCCTCTTTCCTCCCTGTCATTGGCTTTAGTATTGCTTCTCTGATTATTTTCTGAATCTGTGGTTTTGAGGTATATTGTCCTGATTGAATAAAGCAAATATATTTTGAAAAAAAATTTAACAGTTTGGTAAAAGTGGCAGTAAAAATATTGAAAAACTCCTAAAAATTAGAATTAACCAAATGGGAAAAAACAAGATATGGAAATTCACTAAAGAAAGAAGTTCTTAAAAACTTAAATTAACTGTGGAGGTGCAAAACTTTCTTGGAGAAAATAACTTCTGAAGAAATTAGAATTGGGTGAATGGAAGCTAATACCCAAGAGATATCAAAAAATAATGAAAAGTACAAAAAAGAAAAATATAAGAAAATAAGAAAATGTCATAAGAAAAAAACAACTGATCTGGAAAATAAATTAGAGAAAATTTTAGTATCATTGAACAGCCTGGAAGCATTGATATAAGAATGAGTTGAGAAATAATATTTCAGTCAAATATAAACAAAAACTGCCCTAATATCTTTGAATGAGAAGAAAATACAGAAACCAAAAGAATCTACTTCTTAACTCCTGTAAGAGATCCCAATATGAAAATTCCCTGGAGTATATATGATACTCAAATTAAACAGTGCCTTGGTCAAAGAGAAAGTAACACAAACATCCAATAAGAAGCTATGAAAATATAATAGATATTGGAAAATGAGGGGATGCCCTTTGATGGGGGAATGGCTAAATAAACTGTGGTATCTGCTGGTGATGGATTATGATTGTGCTAAAAGGAATAATGAACTGGAACACTTCCATGTGAACTGGAATGACCCCGGGAATTGATACAAAATGAAAGGAGCAGAACCAGGAGAACCATATACACAGAGACTGACACCCTGTATCACAATCAAATGTAATGAACTTCTCTATTAGCAGCAATGCAATGATCCAGGACAATTCTGAGGGACTTATGATAAAGAACGTTATTCACATCCAGACAAGGAACTGTAGAAGTAGAAACACAGGAGAAAAAGAGCTGCTTGATCTCATGGGTTGATGGGGTCATCATTGGGGATGTGGACTCTAACTGATCACTCCAGTGCAAATATTAATAATATGGAAATAGGTCTTGATAAATGACACATATAAAATCCAGTGGAATTGCATGTTGGCTATGGGAGGGGAGTGGAAAGGGGGAAGGTAAAGAGCATTAATGGTGCAGACATAGAAAGGTTTTCTTAATTTCTTCCCTGGGTACAGTGATTTTGTTTGTCAGCCTGGATGTTTTGCTTAGTGGAATATTATATCCCATATCTTCTACTTTTTAATGTTGAAGCTGCTAGGTTCTGTATAATATTGATTTTGGTTGCACAATATTTGAATTTTCTGGCTACTTCTAATATTTTTTCCTTGATTTGAGATTTCTGGAATTTTGCTATAATTCTTATGGGATTTTAAATTTGGGATTTCTTCCATGATTTAATTGGTTGATTCTTTCAATATCTGTTTTCTACTATTGTTCAAGAATATCTGGACAATTTTCCTTGATAATTTGTTTTTTGTATAAATTATATGTGTTTTCTTTCACAATTTAATGAACACAGGAATCTATATTGCATGAAAGAACGTGTATAATCCATATAATGTTACTTATGTTTTGGGTTAGAAAGAAGTAAAATCAAAATGTCATGGAAAAAAACATTGTTTTAGAATTAGGCAAAATGAGACTAATGATTTCATGAGACACCAAGAAAAAATAAAACATCAAAAGAATGAAAAAATATAAAAAAATGTGAAATATCTCATTAAAAAAATGAACATGGAAAATAGATACAGGAGAGGTAATTTGAGAATCATTGGACTATCTGAAAGTCATGCCAAAAAAATAAAAGCCTAGACATCATAGTATAAGAAATTATTCAAGAAATCTGCCCTGAGATTTTTAAATTATTTTTTATTTTGAATATTTTCTCCTAGTTACATATTTCATATTCTTTCCCTCTCCCCCAAATACTCCCTACCCCCTTAGCCAATGCACAATTCCACTGGGTTTTACATGTATCATTGATCAAGACCTAATTCCATATTATTGATAGTTGGACTAGAGTTATCATTTAGTGTCTACATCCCCAATAATATCCCCAACAGCCCCCGTTTTCAAGCAGTTGTTTTACTTCTGTGTTTCTCCTCCCACAGTGCTTCCTCTGTGGCTAGTTTTCTTTCTTATAAGTCCCTCAGCCTTGCTCTAGATCCTTGCATTGCTGCTAATATAAAAGTATGTATGTTCAATTGTACCACAGTGTTCTCCTGAATCTGCTCCTTTCACTCTGCATCAATTCCTGGAGGTCATTCCAGTTCACATCGAATTCCTCCAGTTTTTTTTATTCCTTTGAGCACAATAGTATTCCAACACCAATAGTTATCACAATTTGTACAGCCATTTCCCAATCGAAGGGCATTCTCTTATTTTCCAATTTTTTACCACCACAAAGAGTAGGCTATAAATATTTTTGTACAAGACATTCTCCTTATTATGTCTTTGGGATATAATCCAAGCAGTCCTCTGGCTGGATCAAAAGGCAGATAGTCTTTTAAAGCCCTTTGAGCATAGTTCCAAATTGTCATCCAGAATGGTTTGATCAGTTCACAACTCCACCAGCAATGCATTAATATCCCAATTTTGCCACATTCTCTCCAACATTCATTACTCTCCTTTGCTGTCATTTTAGCCAATCTGCTAGGTGTGAGGTAATATCTCAGAGGTGTTTTGATTTGCATTTCTGTAATTATTAGAGATTTAGCGAACTTTCTCCTGTGCTTATTGATAGTTTTGACTTCTTTCTTAGAAAATTGCCTATTCATGTCCCTTGCCCATTTATAGATTGGGAGATGGTTTGATTTTTGTATAATAGATTTATCTCCTTGTTTATTTGAGTGATTAGACCTTTATCTGAGTATTTGTTATAAATATTTTTTTCCATATTTGTTGTTTCCCTTCTAATTTCAGTAACATTTGTTTTGTCTGTACAAAAACTTTTTAGGTTAATGTAATCAAAATTATTTAGTTTACATTTTGTATTTTTTTCTAACTCTTGTTGGTTTTAAAACCTTTCCCTTCCCATAGATCTGACAAGTATACTATTCTGTGCTCACCCAATTTACCTAGAGTTTCCTTCTTTGTATTCAAGCCATTCACCTATTCTGAGTTTATCTTGGTATAGGGTGTAAGACATTAATCTAGGCTCAATCTCTCCCATAGTGTTTTCCAATTTTCCCAGCAGTTTTTGTCAAATAGTGAGTTTTTTCCCACAAAGTTGGGTTATTTAGGTTTATTGACAACTGTCTTGCTGAGATCACTTACCTCTAGTCTATTCCACTGATCCTCCTTTTGTCTCTTAGCCAGTACTATATTGCTTTGATTACTGTTCTTTGAAGTACAGCTTAAGATGTGGTACTGCTTGGCTACCTTCCTTCATTTTTTTTTCATTATTTCCATTGGTATTCTTGGTCTTCTGTTCTTCCAAATAAACTTTGTTATAGTTTTTTTTGCTAATTCAGTAAAAAGAGTTTTTTTTGTATTTTGATAGGTATAACACTAAATAGGTAAATTAATTTGGGTAGGATGGTCATTTTTATTATGTTAGCTCATCCTACCCATGAGCAATCAATATTTTTCCAGTTGTTTAAGATCTAGTTTTAATTGAGTGGAAAGGGTTTCATAGTTGTGTCCCTATAATTCCTGTGTTTGTCTTGGCAGATAGATTCCTAAGCATTTTATATTGTCTAGGGTGATTTTAAATGGTTTTTATATTTCTACCTCTTGCTACTATGATGTGTTGGAAATATATAGAAATGCTGATGATTTATGTGCATTTGTTTTGTATCCTGCAAATTTGCTAAAGTTGTTGATTATTTCCACTAACTTTTTAGTTGAATCTCTGGGATTTTTTAAGTAGACCATCATATCATCTGCAAAGAGTGATAACTTGGTCTCCTCATTGCCTTTTTTAATAACTTCAATTTCTTTTTCTTCTCTAATTGCTAACACTAGTGTTCCCAGTACAATATTAAATAATAGAGACGACAATGGGCATCCTTGTTTCACTCCTGATCTTATTGGGAAGGCTTCTAATTTATCCCCATTGCAGATGATGTTTTTTGATGGTTTTAGATATATTCTGTTTATTATTTTTAGGAAAGGACCTTCTATTCCTAAATTTTCTACTGTTTTCGGTAGGAGTGGATGTTGTATTTTGTCAAAAGCTTTTTCAGCATCTATTGAGATAATCATGTGTTTTTTGTTGGTTTGCTTGTTGATATGGTCAATTATGTGGATGGTTTTCCTAATGTTGAACTATCCTTGCATTCCTGGTATAAATCCCACCTTTTCATAATGAATAATCGTTGTGAGCATTTGCTGGAGTCTTTTTGCTAGTTTTGTATGTAAGAATTTTGCATCAATGTTCATTAGGGAGATTGGTCTGTAGTTTTCTTTCTCTGTTTTTGACCTACCTTCTTTGGGATCAGTACCATATTTGTTTCATAGAAGGAGTTTGATAGAACTCCTTTGCTTATTATGTCAAATATTTTGTATAGTATTGGAACTAGTTGTTCTTTGAAAGTTTGATAGAATTAACTTGTGAATCCATCTGGTACTGGGGATTTTTTTAGGGAGTTCTTTGATGGCTTGTTCAATTTCTTTTTCTGATATGGGATTATATAAATATTCTGTTTCTTCTGCTGTTAAACTAGGCAATTTTATTTTTGTAAATATTTATCCATATCACCTAGATTACTATATTTATTGCCATATCATTTGGCAAAATAGTTTTTAATGATTGCCTTGATTTCCTCTTCATCAGAAGTGAGGTCTCCCTTTCCATCTTTGATACTGGTAATTTGGTTTTCTTCTTTCCTTGTTTTAATTAGATTGAGCAGTACTTTGTCAATTTTATTTATTTAATCTAAGTACCAGCTTCTAGTCTTATTTATTAATTCAATAGTTCTTTTACTTTCAATTTTATTCATTTCTGCTTTGATTTTAACAATCTCTAATTTAGTTTTTAGCTGGGGGTTTTTAATTTTGTTACCATCCTAGTTTTTTAATTTGCATACCCAATTCATTGATCTTTGCTTTCTCTAATTTGTTATTTTATGCACTCAATGATAAAAATTTCCCCCTGAGTACTGCTTTAGCTGCATTCCACAGTTTGGTAGGATGTCTCATCATTATCATTCTCTTCAATGAAATTATTGTTTCTATGATTTCTTCTTTAACTATCTGATTTTGGAGAATCATATTATTTAATTGCCAATTAGTTTTTGTTTTGCCCTTGTGCCCTTACTGATTATTATTTTTATTGCATTATGATTGGAAAAGGTTACAGTTATTATTTCTGCTCTTTTGCATTTGTTTGCCATGTTTCTATGCCCTAGTACATGGTCAATCTTTGTGAATGTACCATGTACAGCTAAAAAGAAGGTGTATTCCTTTTTGTCCCTATTTATTTTTCTCTACATATATTTTAACTCTAATTTTTCTAGGATTTCATTCACCTTTTTATCTTTTTCTTATTTATTTTTTGGTTTGATTTATCTAGATCTGAAAGAGGAATATTTAGATATCCCACTAGTATGGTTTTACTATCTATTTCCTTCTTGAGCTTTTCCAGTTTCTCCTTTATGAATTTGGATGCTATACCATTTGGTGCATTGAGCACTGTTATTTCCTCATTGTCTATACTGCCTTTAATCAGTATGTAATAACCTTCCCTGTCTCTTTTTTATCATATCTATTTTTACTTTGGTTTTGTCAGAAATCATGATCTCCACTCCTGCCTTCTTTTTCTTATTTGAAGTCCAAAAGGTTTTGCTCAGCCCTTGTCCTTAAACCTTTGTATGTCCACCTGCGTCATATGTGTTTCTTACAGTCAACATATGATAGGCTTTTGGTTTCTAATCCACTCTGTTATTTGCTTCCATTTTATGGGCAAGTTCATCCCATTCACATTCAGAGTTATAATTATCAGTTGTGTATTCCCCAACATTCTGGTGTCCTCTCCTAGTTTTACTCTCTATTCTTACACTATTTCCTTTTAAACCAGTGGTTTGTTTTATGCCAGTAACCCTTGTCCCCTCCCTTGATTTACTTTCCACCACTTCCCTTTTTATTCCCCTCATTATTTTTTAAGTCCTAATGTATTCCCTCCCCCCTCTCTTCACCTCCCTTTAAGAACTCCCCCCACCCCACCCACTGCATTCCTTGGTTTCTCCCTTCTGACTTTAACCATAGGGTTAGATAGAATTTGATATCCTAATGTATTAGCTAGTCTTTCCTCTCAGGATTAATTCCACTAAGAGTAAAGTTCAAGTATTTTCTTTTATGCTCTCTTCCTCTCCTTCTTATAATTGTATTGCTCCCCTCCCCTTCCCATGCCCTCTTTGTGTGGTTTAGATTATCCTATTTTCTTATTTCTTCAAGTTACTCTTGGTGCCATTTTCTATTCCCCCACACATACACACACACACTTCCCCCCCCCCATATCATCTTACACCATTTAGTTCTCCAACTTCTCCTTATATAATGCAAGGTGGCTAACAGAAACTTTTTGCTTCTGTAATTTCTAAGGGTCACAGAAAGTCAGTTAGAAGTCTTAGAATCTTCAGAAAGTCAGTTAGAACTTAAACTTATAAATAGAGGTGAAGTTCCAACTGATGGGGCTTTTGCCTTCTGGCTTTCACTGTGGCTGGAGGCTTTGCTTTGTCTTAGCCTGTTAGCTGTGGCCTTTCGGCTTGGCTTTGCTTCAACTTTGGCCTGTGCTTATCTTGTCTTGGGGAAATTTAGACCTATCTCATTTCTCTGGACCTCTCCCTGATCTCCCCATCCATATCCCTCCCCTTCCCCTGAATTTCCTGTGGGTCCTGGGTGGAAGGGAGGGCTTGGGGATTGAACATTGTGGGTTTTAGTTTCTATAGACAAGTAGAGTATTATTAAATAAGTTACCCCTCATTTTAGTGATTTAATAAGGACTTTACTTAAAAGGCAGTTAAATCTCCCAACTGGGAGAGCAGGCTCTCTCAGTCTGAACCTCTCCGTGACCCATCCCCCACCATCATCCCTCTCCCTAGCAGTGGTTTAGAAAATCCTGAACCTCTTTCCCTCTGACTAACCTGAGATTAATAAACCCTCTTTTTACCTATTCAAGCCTCTGGTGAATCATTGTATCAAAAATTGAGGCAAGGGCTAAGGAGGAAGGAATCATTTTCTTTTCATTTCTTGAGAGAACTGGGGGGATATCATTGCAGGAAGTACCTACTCAAGACCTCCTCCAGCAATCAGTTTGAGTGGCAGGGAGGGGCCCTCTCGACTCCTCCCTCAAGAGACTTTAGAAACTAATAAGAGAAACACTCTAGCCAAAAACCTAAACATTTCTTTCTGGCTTAAATTTCCTCTGTCTCAAGCCTCTGGGAATAAACCTGTATGAGCTGCCCTCTCTTACATACCCCATTTCCTTTATCTCCCATATACCTTCCCTTATCTTCTTTCCTCCTCCAATCACCTTATAATCACCTAATATCCCCTTTATCCTTCCTCACACCCAAATTGCCTTCATTGACCTACTCAGATTACCTATTTTTATAACACTTACTATTAATTCTTCTAATTACTATAATAGTGAGTACAATTTTTAGAATTATGCATAATATTTTCCATATAGAAATACAAATAATTTGATCTTATTTAAGCCCTTGAAGAAGGCAATTTAAAGGTCAGAGTTTTCTTTCTGTCCCCTCTCTTTCTTATTTAAATTTTCATGTTTCTCTTGTTTTTTGTGGTTGGATATCAAATTTTCCATTTAGTCCTGTTTTTTCTGTGCAAATGTTTGGAAATCTTCTATCTCGTTGAATGCCCATACTTTCCCTGTCACCCTGCTTCTACTCAGCCATGATCTTAACCTGGAAGTCCCTGAGATTTTTTAACAAGAGGGTAAAATAGAAATTTAAAGAATCCACAGACCAATCCCTGCAATAAATTGTAAACTGACAACTCCCAGGAATATTATAGCCAAGTTCAAGAGCTACTCGGCCAAGGAGAAAATACTGTAATAAGCCAGAAGGAAATAATTCAAATATAATGGAGCCCCAAACAGGATTACACAGGATCTTGCAACTTCCACATTTAAGGACCAGAAGGCTCTGAGTATGATATTGCAGAATGCAGTTTTCTACAAAACTGACTATATTCTCTCAGAGGAAAATGTAGTCATTTAATTAAAAGAAGATTCCTAAGCATTCCTGAAGAAAAGATCAGGCTAAAACAGAAAACTTGATGTCCAAATAAAAAAAAAATTCCAGAGAAACAGAGAAAAAAGAAATAAAAAAGAGAAAAAAATTAAGGGTCTTAATATGGTTGAGTTATTTATATTCCAGTATGGAAAAATGGTATTTTAACTAAAAAACTGTGTCATTATCACAGTATTTAGAAGAACTATATATAGACAAAGAGTATGGTAGTAAAATTATTATGATTATATGCAAAAAAATCAAGGGGTGAAAAACTGGATTTAATTAAAATAAATGAGAAGAAAGAAGTAAAATGGGGCAAATTATACCAAATAAAGATGAATGGGGGCAGGAACTATTAAGTTGGAGGGAAGTATGAATGTGATGATGGGTAATACTTAAACCTTACTCTCTCATTGGAATTAAGTCAGAGAGGGAAAAAATAGTCAGATTCATTGGGGTGTCCAATCCTATCTTACCCCTTGGAGAAGTAGAAGAGGAATAAGGAAGGAAGTGGTGGGAGGGAAATAACATGATGGAGGGAGAATGGGGGTTGAAATTAAAAGACTCTATAAAGAAGTAAGAGAGGAATGAGAAGGATGATGGTGGGAAAGGGAGTAATATAATGAAGGGTAATATGTGGGGTAATAAAAGCAAAACACTGGTGTGGAGGGAAAGAGTCAGAGGAGAAAGGGCAGGATTAAAAGAGAACAACAAGATAGAAGGCAATATGCAGATGATAAATATAACTGTTTACCATGGGATGGGATGAACTCACCCATAAAACAGAAGCAATAGCAGAGTAGATTAAAATCCAGAATCCTACTATATGTCATATATGAGAAAACACATTTGAGATAGGTAAACACACAGAGAATAAAGGTAAGGGGGCTGGAGCAAAAACTATTGTGATTCAAATGAGACAAAGAAGGTAAGAGTAGAAATCTTGTTCTCAGAAAGATAAAGCAAAAAAAAAAGATCTAATTAAAAGAGATAAGGAAGGTAATTATGCCTGGATAAAAGGTTGTATATATAATGCAGTAATATCAGTACTTAACATATATGCACAAATGGTATAGAATTAAGATTCTTAAGGGAGAAACAAAAGGAGCTTAAAGAGAAAATAGTAAAACTGTACTATTGGGTACCCTCAACCTTCCTCTTTCAGAACTAGATAAATCTAAGGAGAGAGAGAGAGAGAGAGAGAGAGAGAGAGAGAGAGAGAGAGAGAGAGAGAGAGAGAAAGAGAGAGAGAGAGACAGAGAGAGACAGAGACAG
>NC_058132.1:220366927-220495071 GCF_016433145.1 Gracilinanus agilis
CAATACACAGAAGTTAAAGGTTTAAAATTAAATATATATATATATATATATATATATTAGAGAATTACAAAAAAATAATAACAGTCATTTAGAAGAACAAAAGATCCAGAATATCAAGGCAACTAATTAAAAATAAAAGAATGGATGGTGACCTATCAGTACCAGTTCTTAACCTATCCTATAAAGCAGTAATCATCAAAGCAATCTGTACTGGCTAAAAAATAGAAGGGTAGATCAATAGAATAGATTAGGGTTAAATTACATCAGCAATTTAGTGTTTGACTCACTGACAAAAACTTCAGGGGAAATTGCAAAATAGTAAAGCAAAAATTAAGTTTAGATCAATACCTCACATCCTATGCCAATATAAGGTCAAAATGAATATATGACTTAAACATAAAGAGTGATATAAGTAAATTAGAAAAACAAAGAATATCTTACCTGTCATACATGGAGAAGAAAAGAATTAATGACTAAACAAGAGATAGAGAATATTACAAGCTATAAAGTCAATGATTTGATTATATTAAATTAACGTGTTTTATTCAAAAAAAATTTGCCAAGATGAGAAGGAAAGACAAAAATTAGGAAAAAAAAATTATAACATATTTTGCTGATAAATGTCTCATTTCTCAAATTTTTAAAGAACACAGTCAAATATATAAGAATCCAAGTCATTCATCAATTGACAAACTGTCAAAGGATATGAATAGGCACTTTTCAAATGAAGAAATCAAGGCTATCAATAACCATATAAAAATATGTTCTGTCATTCTTAATTCAACAAATGAAAATTAAAACAACTCTAATATATCATCTCATACTTATCAGACTGGTCAATATGATAATAAAGGAAAATTATTATAAAGATTAAAAATAGGGAGTCACACCATACATTCAATACTTTATTAATCAGAAAGGAGAAAGGAGAAAGATAAGAGAGAGAGACTAGAGAAAAGTTGCTCCAAAATGAAGGTGAATACAGAGACTCCATTTTGCTGACTAAGGCCTATATTTTCCTTCTAAAAAAGTTTTAATTAATTAAGATTATTTTCCCATGTTTACATAATTCCTGTTCTTTCCTTCCTCTCCTTCCTCCCCCTCTTGGAGTTGATGAGCAATTCCACTGGGATTCACATGTATCATTTATCAAAACCTATTTTCATATTATTATTTGCAATAGAGTGATCATTTAAAATCAACATCCCCAATCACATCCCCATGGAATCATGTGATAAATCTTGGTTTTTGTCTGCATTTCCAGAAGACTGGAAATTTGCCAAAAGTGCTTTAAAAGAATATCTGACCTTTGTTTCAGCCATACCACTGCTGGGTTTGTATCCCAAAGAGATAATAGAGAAAAATAAGTGCACAAAAATATTTATAGCCTTGCTATATTTGTGGTGGTAAAAACTGGAAAATGAGGGTGTGTCCATAGATTGTGGAATGGCTGAACAAATTGTGGTATCTGATGGTGATGAAATACTATTGTGCTAAAAGAAATAAGTAGCTGTAGGAATTCCATGTGAACTGAAAAGACCTCTAGGAATTGATGCAGAGTGAAAGGGGCACAACCAGGAGTACATTGTACACAGAGACTCATACATTGCAGCACAGTGAAACCTAATGGACTTCTCTACTAGCAGCAATACAATGATCAGGACAATTCTGAGGGACTGATGGGAAAGAACACTATCTACATCCAAAGAAAGAACTGTAGGAGTAGAAAAGAAAAACATATGATTGAACATAAAAGTTTGATGGCTATATGATTGGGGATGTTGACTATAATTGATCACTCTATTGCAAATATTAATAATATGGAAATAGGTTTTGAACAACGATACAAGTAAAACCAAGTGGCATTGCTCATCAGCTCCAGGATCAGGGAGAGAGGAGAGGAGGGAAAAATATGAATCACATAACTGTGGAAAAATATTATACAATCATATATATTTAAATTCATTTATTAAATCATTTATCATATAATAAATGGATTTAAAAAATAAAATACACATAATTTAAAATAAATAATGAAGTGAAATTTTTTAAAAATTAAGAAACACTTCTGTAAGAAAACAAAAATGATAATTGAAGGGGATATAGGGAAATTATTATACTAATAGCCTGATGGTAGAATTGTGATATGATTCAACCATTCTCTGTAGCTGTGTTAGCAACCCTATGGCATATGTGCTGGGGCATGCCAGAGGGAGCTGCTCCCTTTCTTCATTCTACATGCACCTGTGAACATTTCTCACATGACCCACCCCTCTGTCCAGCAGCCCAAAGGAAGTACTTCCTGCCAAACCTGTCTCCTTTAAGGCAGGAGACTTGCATGTGCCATCCACATTGTAGTTTGGGCACTCAGTCACTAAGGTCTATAAAAAGTTCATCATCACTGTTCTAGAGCAATTAGGTGATGAGGATTTGTACCTCAGTAGCTTGAACAGGAAAGATTATGAATTGTGACTTTTAACATGTAATAATTTTCATTTTTTAGAAAAGTTAACATGGTTACATTATTCATGCTCTTACTTTTCCCCTTCATCCCCTCACCTCTCCCCTCTGCCATAGCCGATGCACTTTTCCACTGGTTTTAACATATGTCATTGATCAAGACGTATTTGCAAATTATTGATAGTTGCATTGGTATGGTAGTTTCGAATCTACATCCCCAATCATGTCTGCCTCAACCCATGTGTTCAAGCAGTTGCTTTTCTTCTGTGTTTCCACTCATGCAGTTCTTTCTTTGAATGTCGGAAAAGTTCTTTTCCATAAATCCCTCAGAATTGTCCTGGGTCATTGCATTGCTGCTAGTACAGAAGTCCATTACATTCTATTTTACCACAGTGTATTAGTCTCTGAATACAATGTTCTCCTGGCTCTGCTCCTTTCACTCTGCATCAATTCCTTGAGGTCTTTCCAGTTCACATGGAATTCCTCCAGTTTATTATTCCTTTGATACACAATAATATTCCATCACCAGCATATACCACAATTTGATCAGCCATTCCCCAATTGAAGGACATACCCTCCTTTTCCAGTTTTTTGCCACCACAAAAAGTACAGCTATAAATAATTTTGTACATGTCTGTTTATCTATGATCTCTTTTGGGTACAAACCCAACAATGGTATGGCTGGATCAAAGGGCAGGCATTCTTTTATAGCCCTTTGAGCATAGTTCCAAATTGCCAACGAGAATGGTGGAACAGTTCACAACTCCACCAGCAATGCATTAGTGTACCAATTTTGCCATATACCCTCCAACATTCATTACTCTCCCCTTCTCTCATTTTAGCCAATCTTCTAGGTGTGAGGTGGTACCTCAGCGTTGTTTTGATTTGCATTTCTCTAATTATTAGAGATTTAGAACACTTTCTCATGTGCTTATTGATACTTTTGATTTCTTTATCTGAAAATTGCCTAATCATGTCCCTTGCCCATTTATCAATTGGGAATGCCTTGATTTTTTATACAATTGATTTAACTCATATATTTGAGTAATTAGACCCCTGTCAGAGTTTTTTGTTATAAAGATTCTTTCCCAATTTGTTGTTTCCCTTCTGATTTTGGTTGCATTGTTTTTGTTTCTTCAAAAGCTTTTGATTTAATATAATCAAAATCATTTATTTTACATTTTGTAATTTTCTCTAACTCTTGCTTGGTTTTAAAAATCTTTCCTTTCCTAGAGATCTGACAGGTATACTATTCTGTGTTCACTTAATTCATTTAAAGTTTCCCTCTTTATATTTAAGTCATTCACCCATTCTGAATTTATCTTGGTGTAGGGTGTGAGATGTTGTTATAAACCTAATCTCTCCCATATTGTTTTCCAAATTTCCCAGGAAATTTGTCAAATAGTGGATTTTTATCCCAAATTTGGGCTCTTTGGATTTGTCATACACTGTCTTGCTGATGTCACTCACTCCAAGTCTATTCCAGTGGATCCTCCCTTCTCTCTCTTAGCCAGTACCATACCATTTCGATGACCACTGCTTTATAGTACAGTTTCATATCTTGTACTGCTAGGTCACCTTCCTTCACATTGTTTTAAAAATTATTTCTCTTGATATTCTTGATCTTTTATTATTCCAAATGAATTTTGTTATAGTTTTTTTTCTAATTCAGTAAAAAGTTTTTTGGTAATTTGATAGGTATGGTGCTAAGTAGTTAAATTAATTGGGGTAGAATAGTTATTTTTATTGTGTTACCTTGTCCTACCCGTGAGCAATCAATGTTTTTCCAATTCTTTAGATCTAGTTTTAATTGTTTGGAAAGTTTTTTGTAGTTGTTTTTGTATAATTCCTGTGTCTGTTTTGGTAGATAAATTCCTAAGTATTTTATATTATCTAGGGTAATTTTAAATGATGTTTCTCTTTCTACCTGTTGCTGCTGTGATGTGTTAGAAATATATAGAAATGCTGATTATTTATGTGCATTTATTTTGTATCCTGCAAATTTGCTAAAGTTGTTGATTATTTCTACTACCTTCTTAGTTGATTCTTTAGGGTTGTTTAAATAGATCATCATATCATCTGTAAAGAGTGATAGCTTAGTCTCATCATTGCCTATTCTGATACCTTCAAATTCTTTTTCTTCTCTAATTGCTACTGCTATTGTTTGTAGTAAAATATTAAATAAAAGAGGTGATAAATGGCACCCTTGTTTCACTCCTGATCTTATTGGGAAGGCTTCTAATTTATCTCCGTTGCATATGATGCTTGTTGATGGTTTTAGTATATACTGTTTATTATTTTTAGGAAAGGACCTTATATTCCTATACTTCCCAGTGTTTTTAATAGGAATGGGTGCTGTATTTTGTCAAAGGCTTTTTCAGCATCTATTGAGATAATCATGTGATTTTTGTTTGTTAGATTGTTGATATGGTCAATTATGTGGATAGTTTTCCTAATGTTGAACCCTCCTTGCATTCCTCATATAAATCCCACCTAATCATGGTGGATAATCCTCTTGATCACTTGCTGGAGTCTTTTTGCTAGTATTCTATTTAAGATTTTTGCATCTATGTTCATTAGGGAAATTGGTCTGTAGTTTTCTTTCTCTGTTTTTGATCTACCTGGCTTTGAAATCAGTACCATATTTGTGTCATAAAAGATATTTTGTAGGATTCCTTCTTTGCTTATCATATCAAATAATTTGTATAGTATTGGGATTAATTGTTCTTTGAATGTTTGATAGAATTTACATGTGAATCCATCAGGACCTGATGATTTTTTCTTATGGAGTTCTTTGATGGCTTGTTCAATTTCTTTTTTCTGATATGGGATTATTTAGGTATTCTATTTCTTCTGCTGTTAATCTAGGCAATTTATATTTTTGTAAATATTCATCCATATCTCCTAGATTGCTATATTTATTGCCATATTTGGGCAAAATAATTTTTAATGATTTCCTTAATTTCCTCTTCTTTAAACGTGAGGTGTCCCTTTTCAACTTTGATACTGTAAATTTGGTTTATTTCTTTCCTTTTTTTTATTAGATTAACCAGCACTTTGTCAATTTTATCTGTTTTTTCAAAATACCAGTTTCTAGTCTTATTTATTAATTCAATAGTTCTTTTACTTTTGATTTTATTAATTTCTCCCTTGATTTTTAGAATTTCAAAATTAGTTTTCATCTGGGGATTTTTATTTGCTCTCTTTCTAGTCTTTTAAATTGCATGCCCAATTCATTAATCTCTGCCCTCCCTAATTTGTTAATATATGCACTCAAGGATATGAATTTCCCATTGAATACTGCCTTAACTGCATCCCACAGAGTTTGGTAGGGTGTCTCATTATTGTCATTCTCTTCAATGAAATTGTTGATTGTTTCTATGATTTCTTCTTTGACTAGCTCATTTTGGACTATCATATTATTTCATTTCTAATTAGTTTTTGATTTGCCTGTCCAGGTGCCCTAACTAATTATTATTTTTATTGCATTATGATCTAAGAAGGTGACATTTATTATTTCTGCTCTTTTGCATTTGTTTGCCATGTCTCTATGCTGTATAACATGGTCATTCTTTTTGAATGTACCATGTGCAGCTGAAAAGAAGGTGTATTTCTTTTTGTCCCTACTTATTTTTCTCCACATATCCATTAAATATAATTTTTATAGGATTTCATTCACCTCTCATCTCTTTTTTATTCATTTTTTGTTTGATTTATCTAGATCTGAAAGAAGAAAATTTAGATCTCCCACTAGTATGGTTTTACTATCTATTTCCTTCCTGAACTCTGCCAGTTTCTCCTTTATGAATTTGGATGTATGCCATTTGGTGTATACTCATTGAGCACTGTTATTTCCTCATTGTCTATACCACCTTTTATCAGGATGTAATTACCTTCCCTGTTTTTTTAATCATATTCATTTTTACTTTGGTTTTGTCAGAAATCATGATCACCACTCCTGCCTTCTTTTTCTCATTTGAAGCCCAAAAACTTTGCTCAAGTCCTTGAACTTAAACCTTTGTATGTCTCCCCACTTCATATGTGTTTCTTGTGGAAAACTTATGGTAGGCTTTTGCTTTTTTATCTACTCTGCTATTTGCTTCCATTTTATGGGTGAGTTTATTCCATTCACAGAGTTATAATTATCAGTTGTGTATTCCCCAACATTTTGGTATCCCCTCCTTTGATTTTCTTCCCTTTCTACTCCCTGCCTTATTATTCCCCTCTTTTTATTTTTAAGACCTAATGAATTTCCTCACTCCCCCTTCTTCTCCCCTCCCTTTTTTGACCTCCCAACTTCACTGATCCCTTTGGTTTATCCATTCTCACTTTCTCAGTAGGGTTAAATAGAGTTCTATATCCAAGTGGATATAGCTAGTCTTCCCTCTGAGGGTTAATTCCACTGAGAGTAAGCTTTAAATATTACCTCTTAATGCTCTCTTCTTCTTCTTCTTATAATAATATTCATCTCCTCCCCTTCCTATGCCCTCTTTGTGTGTAATATAATATTCTATTTTTCTTATTCATTCATGTTTCACTTGGTGTCCTCTACTATTCAGTCTCCTCTTTCCCACCCCCCAAATCATCTTCGAAGAACCTCTCCCTATGAATAATTCTTCTAATTACTATAATCGTGAAAACTATAATAGTGAATAGAGTTCACTACAGAGAATTACACATAACATTTCTCCACATAGAAATACAAATAATTAGATATTATTGAAGGCCTTAAAGAGGAAACTTTAAAAAATAAGTTTTCTTTCTTTCCCCTCTGTTTCTTATTTACCTTTTCATGTTTCTCTTGATTTTTGTATTCGGATATTGAGCATTCCATTTAGTCTTGGTCTTTTCTGTGCAGATACTTGGAAATCTTCTATCTTGTTGAATGTCCATACTTTCCCCTGGAAGTATATAGTCAGTTTTGATGGGTAGTTGATCCTTGCTTGTAGACCCAGTTCTCTTGCCTTTCTGAATATCATATCCCAAGCCTTGCGGTATTTTAGCATGGAGGCTGCCAGATCCTGTGTGATCTTGATTGGTGCTCTTTGATATCTGAATTGTCTCTTTCTGGCTTCTTGTCATTTTTTCTTTTATTTGGAAGCTCTTGAATTTCACTATTATATTCCTGGGGGCTGACTTTTCAGGGTTAAATGATCTATGGATGATCTATGGATCCTTTCAATGTCTATATTGCTCTCTTGTTGTGGAACTTCAGGGCAGTTTTGCTGAATAATTTCTTTTAGTATGGAGTCCAAATTTCTCAAATTGTTTCTTCTAGACCTGTTTTCTTGATCTTTCAATTTCTCATTGAGCTACTTAATGTTTCCTTCTGTTTTCAGTCTTTTGACTTTGCTTATTTGTTCTTGCTGTCTTGAGATATCATTAGCTTCTAATTGCTCAATTCCAGCCTTTAGAGGCTGGTTTTCCTTTTCAATCTGGTCATTTCTGGTCTTCAATTTACTTGCTTCACATTCCATTTGTGAAATTCTGCCTTTTAAACGGTCATTTTCTTGCCTGATTTTGGTTTCCAATTTGCTTACCATTTCGTTTGGTTTTGGGGCACCTTTCTACAATTGGGAGTTTCTGTCTTCTAACCTGTTAATTTCCTTTTGAGCTATTTCCCACTTCTCTCGCCATATCTCTTCCATTTTTCTCGTCATCTAAGATTTGAACTCTTCAAGAGATTGTGACCAGTTTTCATTATTTTGGGAAGGTTTGAATATGATTATTTGTTTCTTCTCCTCTGCTGTTTGCTCTGTTGTCTGGATTTTCTTTGTATAAAAGTTATTGAGTGTTAAAGATTTCTTCTTGTTGATTTTCTCTTTTGGGGTTCTTGTGGATGGCTTCCCATTGTGAGCTGCATGCCCTCTCAGGTTTATCCTCACACCCAGGGTCTGTCTGCACTCTTTAGTCTCCTGAGGTCTCAGGTCTAGTTGTTCTCAGTGTCAAGCCTCCTGGTGGTCCCCTTCCTTGTTCCTCTTCCCAAAGCTCCTTTAACAGTCTCAGGGCACTGCTTCCACCATCATGTACCCCTCTGCGCTGGGTCCCCACCCAAGGTCCGTGCCTGCTCTCAAGTTCCATGGGTGAGCCTGTGCTCAAGGTCTGTGTTCAAATTCCTGCATTCTTTAGCCTCTTAGTGTCTTAAGTCTTGCTGCTCTCAGGAGCAGATTCTGGTGGTCCCAGGTAGGGACGTAATGCATGCCCAAACTTGTTCTAAATCTTGTGCACTGGCTTTGACCCTGTAGGTGGTATTGGGGGGGTTTGAGGGGGTTTCTCAGCTTGCGGTTTAGTGAGAGCTATTTCACCCCATTATAACATGGCAATGCCCCAATCCCACATGCCTTCAATACCGTGCCCTTTTGTGGGGTCACTTCATTCATCCGGATTTGTTTTTAATGTCCTCTTGAGGAGTCTATATGTCTGGGTTAGGAGAGATTAAGCAGCTGCTTTTTACTTTGCCGCCATCTTAACCTGGAAGATTAGCCCTTTTGATCTGAATTATTTTGAATGTGTTAAACTTGATGTCTCTATGGCAAATCAAGTTCAAAATGTCTAATATAAAATTGATGATGAGGGTTCAGACTACAGATAGGATTAGATTCATAAGCATTCACATTGAAATTGAACTTTTACTAACAGGTACAGTCATCAAAAGAGTATAGAATAAGAAAATATGATCCAGGAGAAAGTCTTGTGTAATATCACAGTTAGAAGGCCTAGCATTATGATGATCTATTAAAAAAGAGTGTTCAGATAGAAAGAAAATCAAGAGAGAAATATTGTGAAACTTAGAAACAAGGGGTAGTCAGCAATATCAACAATGAAGGCAATTTAATAAGTATGAGGACTGAGGAGGGAAGACTAGATTTACCCTATAATCAATTTCATAGAAACAAATATATGTCAAATGATAAGGTTGGAAGGCATATTTTGTAGAGATGCAGTGACTAAGAAGAAAGGAAAGTAAAGCTAAGAAAAGAGGAAGTTTTTTTTTCTTTTAGGAGTTTGGCTGATAAAGAGATCAAAGGTGTAATTTGTAGCAATTATTTTCTGGTAAAATAATTTATTTGGACTCAGATATTTCCTAGCTCTATAATCCCATACAAGTCACAACACTCATCACCTAACCTTTACCACTCTTCTGCCTTATAGCCAATTGACATTATTGATTACAAGACTGAAGATAAGTTTTGTATTTTTTAAATCACTGCTAATCAATGAAATGCAAATTGAAGCAATCTAAGGTAGAAAATAATACTCAAAAATGTAGAGAAGTGATTAAAATGGGAAAGTCTTTGTTGGGAGAATGGCTTAGTGATTGCTGATAGACATGGAAATTAATCCAATTATTTTAAAGAAATATATGTAATAATGGAATGTTTTTTCTATTTTTTAAAATCATCCTTGACTCCTTAATTCTCCTTATTTTGTAAACTAAGTAACATAATGATAGCACCCTCCCAATATTAAAAAAATTATAAATATCATCTTTCAATTAAAATAAAACATAAATGAAATATTTCCCAATCATTAATATGAGTCATATATAAATATAACAGAATATTATAATATAGAGAATGATATACTAAAAATTCAGAGAAAAATGGACAATTGTTTTAATAGTTAGAATGAAGAAAGTACTGTCGAAAATGAATTGCAGTTACTTCAGCAATTTAAATAGACAGTACTAAATACAAAACAATTGATGACAAATGTAATGGAAAATACTGAAACCATCTAATATAACAATGTTTATGTTAATCAGAGGAAAATTATAAATGTGAAAATATGAGGCACAGTCATTGCATTAGGCAGGATTAATAAACTACTTGGAGGAAATCTACTTTGTAGACTTCATTTAGATGTTTTTCATGTCAAAACAAAATATTAAAGTTATGTTATTTGCCATTTAGAACCTATTCCATTTTCTAGCACATCTAAGTCATTCTAGAGAATCACACTTGAACAAATATAAATATAATAATGAGTCTTTCTTATGTTTTTCTGGTATGTCCACATTTTTTCCCTTGAGTCTGATGTATGTATATGGAAATCAAATTCTTGCATGATAAATTAAATTTCTAATTAAATATTAATTCACTAATTATCTCAAATGTCTTTTATTAATGCCAATTGGCAATTTTATTGCAAAATAACCACAGAGTGATGGGTGATTATGAGTCTGATACAATTTAAAATAATATTTTGAATTTACAATCATATTTTCAAGGAAAAATCAATTATGACTTCCTGCTAATGCATTAACATATTCATAGAATTCTATCTTATTTCCTTTTTTCTGAACTTACCCTCTAACCTTCTTCCTCAAATGATCTGCCCTCATCATCTTGTAGCATCTGGATGCCTTTGTGATTCTGAGAAATATATATTTGAACACAAAATAAGAATAAGCAGTTCAGCTCTACCACTGTTAACATGTCAGTCAAATTCCTTATTATAAAAAAAGTGTGGTTTCAGATTTGTATAACAAACTTTCCTGTCACTCAAAAGCAATAAAAATACATGTATATGACATCAAATTCAATGTTCAGGATGCTCTTGATTGACAAATAAAGGCACTTACACTTGGAAAGGCAGAATATTAGGCAGTTAGTTTTCTTTTTTCACTTTCAATTCTTATCAGGCCATGGTTTTCAAAAATGGTTAGTATAGGGGGCAGCTGGGTAGCTCAGTGGATTGAGAGCCAGGCCTAGAGACGGGAGGTCCTAGGTTCAAATCTGGCCTCAGACACTTCCCAGCTGTGTGACCCTGGGCAAGTCACTTGACCCCCATTGCCTACCCTTACCACTCTTCTGCCTTGGAGCCAATACACAGTATTGACTCCAAGACGGAAGGTAAGGGTTTTAAAAAAAAAAAAATGGTTAGTATATTGTTAAATGATAGTTTCTTCATAGTACAACAGCCACTGATGGAGTGAAAAATGTAGATATATATTAAATCTGTTAATCAAATTTATTACTCAGTGATCATTCCTGTTGCTCACAAATATCTAACAAGTGACTGATTTTTCTAAGCAATCATCACTGCTATTAAAGTACTGAATATAAAAATTGGATTTTGATACATCTTTTAATAATTATATTAACTGAGTACTTATACAGTAATTAAATAAAAGAAATGAGAAAAAGCTTTTAAAAATACTGTATTGTATAAGCATATTGCTTTGAAAAACTCAAATTTATAAAGTTAATAAACAAACATTAATAACCCTTTTACTCATGACCTCTTTGTTCATCCTCCTTTCACTAAAAAACTTCCCAATTACTAGATTTCTGCTAGAGCTTCTGATTCTTTGTATTATCTCCCCATGATACAAATGAACATAAACTTTCAAATAACAAACCATATTCTCATTGTTTTTCCTTTAATTCTTTGCCCTGAGTTTTTGTCAGGGAGATTCTTCTATTTGACTCTTTTGAAATTCATTTTTTTAAAAAAATTACTCAATTTATATGTGCTAGGATTCTGCAATGATGATTCCTTGGGAAACCAACACCAGATTTATTCTCTATTGTATTTGCTTTTCATATTTAAACAATCAATAACTCAGAATACTTTGGAAGTAGCACATAGAGAATTAGTTTTCTCTATCTATAATGGAACCTAGAAAAGCATATATATAGGATATACTTAGAAACTCTAAAATGATTTTGAGTTACTAACTTTGTAATGATTAATAGAAACAGTAAGTTTAAGGAAAATATATACTCATTAGTGCCTACTATGTCATATAATTATAGAACGATGCTAAGAAATCTGAAATTATTGGTTTGCATAAACATATTAGTTTTGCTTTGTTCTACTTTTCTACTCTACCAGTGGTTAAATGAAATATATTTCTTAAAAGAAGAATTTAGATAAATGCCAATATATAAATGTATAAACACTGATGAGGTGGGGGTGGGGTGGGAGGGAGCCATTCTCAGAGAGCATGCTCTCAGGTAGAACCGTGAAGGTGCGGTAAAAACAGCAACCCAGCTCACCTGTCCTAACATTCCATTTCAAATTTTTTTTTAAATAATGGTCAAATTAAATTCTGGAGCTCCATAAGCAACAAAAGGTTGAGGTGAGACATTTTTCTAGCCCAAATTAATTTAGAATGTCAGTAGATCTGTTAAAATGGGTGGAGGGAGTCTCAGAGAGATCATGGACTCAAACTAGTGGTAGGTATTGGCAATAGTTGTGACAGAGGCAACTTAAGGAAATCTCAGTCCAGAGATATTAAAGGAATTGGTCAACTGGTCAGAAAGAGATTAAAGGGTATCTTGGGTTTACTCTGAGCTCAGGGCCAAATAGATAATAGCATCAAAGATTTCAAAGATCATAGTGTGATACAGGTTGACAAAATGAACGTGAAAAACTCTGCAAAGAGATAAATCTGAATAGATACACAAAAGAAAGTGCATCATCATGTAGAGAGAGTAATTATGATTGCATTATATTCTGAAAGGAACCAGATTTCCCAGAGCACCAAATCATTTAAGACAAAGATATTAAATATCACACAATACAGTATTTATATAAGGAACATTTTAAAAGTTAAATTAAAATAGAACATGGATAATGTTAATGTGTTTTTTCCTAAGTCAATATGTAGCAATAAACATCCTTACATTTGACTTGGTGGTCTTATTTATATTTATGTTTGACATCTTTGATGTACAGTGTATGAGGTAAAAGTCTACAATTATAGGAAATATGTTAATGACCAGGCAGAAGGGTCCTGATTGCAAGCCATCTACATCTACTGTGATTATTCTTTGTTAGATTATCCATAAAATACCTAACCAACTAGTTGGAGCTCTTCCTAGATATCCTTCTTTTCACTCAGTATGATCATCTGTGTCTTCTCCTTTCACGAAGTGAATAACCTACCACCTTCACTTTAAATAATACATTTCCTTTCTAACATATCTTAAGCATGCATCCTTATTTGAACTGTACTATAATATACTTATGAACATGATAAATCTTTCTATTATCACCATTATACATCTCCTTTGTGGTCTCTGTGTCATTCAAGATATTTGTTTCTTTAAAAATACAGTCTTCCAAGAAATCTCAAAATAAAATCTCCAGGAAAAAGAAATCTATTGAAATGATTAGCCTTTGCATATATAATTCAGCTTATGATCATTATTAATACTAGGCAATTTTTCTCAATGTAATCCAAGCTGATCTTTTCTTTAATTCTAGGCTGCAAGCACATACAAGAATGCATTCATGTATTTATGTGCAGGTACATTTGAATTTAAATAGATATAGATATAATGTATGCAACACACCCATATACAGCTTTTCCAGTCTCATCATTCCTTCTACTTAAATATTGGGCCTACCCCTCACATATAAAAATGCAAATATGCTTATATCTATGTGTCAGGGGGTCTTGGAGGGTTAAATAGAATGAGGTGTAGTAGGAAGGATGAGAGGAAACACCTCTAAAGAGTCAGAAGGGCTAGGGGCACTGATGGCAATCAAAATCAACTTTATCGAACATTGCATCTACTTTTTTAGGGGGAGAAAGCAAAATGAGAATTTTGAACAGGTTTTCAACTACACAATGAAAGTAAATGATTGTTAAAGTAATGCAATGTAATCTATTTACCTCATTGAGTCTACACAATTATTTCTATAGGATAATAATTCAACATGTTAAGAGCCTATCTTAGATTCCCAAGGAAATGCATACATCAATGATTTTGTAGTACAAAAGGGAGCGGTAGGTTGAGGCTACATGTCTGGGGTGAAAATGTGAGATACATGATGAGCTTCAGCTGCATAATGGCCTTCAGCTTTACTGAGGGTGCCTTCAATGTCCCTAGAGCTTTGCTCAGTGGGTCTTCAGGGTTTGCTTCCCACATCTATGTATATCCACATCTGTACATATACAGGTGTGTGTGTATGTGTGTGTGTGTGTGTGTGTGTGTGTGTGTGTGTGTGTGTGTGTGTGATGGTGGTGGTGGTGGGGTCAAATTTTAGGAGATCAAATCTTGACAACATGCACATTTTCCCCTACTTGACTCCAATCCAAATAACTTCACATAGAATTAGGGAGAATTTAGCGGAAGCTGGGTAGCTCAGTGGATTGAGAGTCAGGCCTAGAGATGGGAGGTCCTAGGTTCAAATCTGACCTCAGACACTTTCCAGCTGTGTGACCCTGGGCAAGTCACTTGACCCCCATTGCCTACCCTTACCAATCTTCCACCAAGGAACTAATACACAGAAGTTAAGGGTTTAAAAAAAAGAATTAGGGAGAATTTGTAACTACTTATGCATATATGAGGGATTAACTTGAAATGTAGGAATTATTCATCCATTTTTCATTATATAATTGTCATATAGATCTCTTTGGATTGATAACAAACATTGAAAAGGTACTATAATATATTTAGGTCTGATACAATCAGCATGACCTCAAGGAAGTGAACATATAGATAATTTAATAATCTATTAATTGTTCTTCCTACATTCAGACCACATGTAACAAACCTTCCATGATACTGATAAGCATATTTAGCAACCATAATTCTTGCTTACTGAAATATTTGATATAAATAATCAGAAGTTCATTAAGTTTGGTTATGTAACTGGTTGTTTACCTAGGAATTTGAAATGAACTTAAAAGTCTTACAAGGATCAATTGGGGAATACCCAAACAAATTAATAAAATGGAATATTATTGTATTGTAAGAAATTATGAATGCAGAGAAGTATGTATGGGCAGATCAAAGAAAACTTTGAGCCAAATGAAATAAGCAAAACCAAGGAAATAATCTATGTGCGTTGCCATAAATTGAAACTGCAACAAATATACACAAAATTGAAAGTGAATTACAAAAGTATAACTGTAGTTCATAAGTAGAAATATGAGAAGATACTCTAATAACACTTCTAAGAAGGGCTGAGAAGTGAATAATTTATGCACATTGAGCATATTTTCAGATGTTTTTGTGAGTTGATCAGTTATACTGATTATTTTTTTCCTCTTTTCCTTTTTGTCTTAAAAATAATTTTATATGGGATGTCTCTCTGAAAGGGGAAGAGAGAGAGTTACTGGGAAAAATTAGGTGATGGTAAAAATAAAAGACATTAATTAAAAAAAAAGTTTACAAGAAACTTTTTGTACCTTTAAATTTACATTGGGTTCCACAATCTTTATTTTTACACTTTGAAACAATAGTTAGTGTTTTATTTTATTTTTGTATCTGTTAACTTCATATTTGTAAAATGAAGTAGACTAAAGAAAATTATTTATAAATACACACATTTTTTTTCTTTTTAATATTTTCATCAGGGATACTTTGATATCCTATATTTGAGACTTAGGCTCTAAAGATTTTACATAGAGGTAAATGAGTAATTAGCAATTTTTATTTTTTAAATTGCCTTTTATTGTCATTAATATTGTCCATGAATATTTCTAGTGTCTTTATATATTTCTCACCTGAATATATTTTAGGAAATGATTTTTCAATAGCTTGGCATATGGTTGTTTAGCAAAAATTTCCTTGGTGCATTCTTGATATGGTTTAGCTCAACTATTCATTTACAACTTATTAAGAATCATTTTACTAACTATTTTATAAAACTTCCAATAAGAATCTAGGGTGCAGAAGTGGGATGGGACATGCACATAATATTTCGGAGTTTTTCGTTGTTATTTTCACTCCTAATTTCCACATCTATTTTGAGGATTATTTCTTCTGAAAAATCTTTCTCTTTTAAAATTATTTCTTTAGTCATTACTTCCTTGTTGCACTTGTAACAATTAATTTTCCCCTTGTCTTCAAAGTCTGAAAAAAACCTATTTTATTTTACTTATTTGTAAATAGTCCTTCAGTTCCTGTGACCCTTACCTAGAAATAATCTAAATAGTCCGGTAATATAAACAGCATGTCAGTAGCAACTTTTATTGAAACAGATGCCAGAATGAAATCTAATTATGTTTCACTGCATGATTGAGATTTGGTAGTCAGTTGCTAGTTCTCTGATTGTTTATACATAAAGCAGAATCTTTAAGTACATAAAAAATCCTAGCTGAATATCATAGAAGACAGAAAAAGTACATCAAAGATGATTCAGTTGTAGAAAACTGCCTAGATGTTGGTTTTCTGCAGATGTACTGAAAATCATTAGCACAGGGTTATGATGAGCTCAGAAAATATTTCAACTTTTCAAAATATAAACATCATGGGTAATTCTATGCAAATTACAATAATGATGTATAAAAGTTTTAGTACCATCACAAAATTCCATTTTTAAGTGAAAACATCTATGGAATGCAATAATTCATTCTCATCTACTGAATTTAAAGAGATTTTTTTTATTATTGCAACATTTACTTTAAAATGAACAACTTGCTAAAAAGAAAGGAAAATTAATGATACTCTGCATTCTTCTGTATTATGCATCTCTGAGTAGCTACTCCATTACTTAAGCTACTTTATATTGTTTATATCAATTCCAGATCATGCAACCGTGTCTCATATCCTATCAAGCTGCCTTCCTCAGTTATCTACATGCTTCTTTCCTTGACTCTATGGCATCACTATTTTGCTTCCTCTTTTACACCTGTAGCTGTAGTAGCCACTTATAAATTTGAATAAATAATGTATGGAGCACCTCTAATTACTTCTGGTAAGTTAATAACCATGTAATTCTATTCATCACCACTGTAATTTCCTAAAACAAAATCATACTTCCTCAATCAATTTTCCCATATGTTTTGCCTATTAGAATGTAAGCTCCTAGAGGTCAGAGATTTTCTTACTTTTATATTTGTATAATCAGAATCTTTCAAAATATTTAGTCTATTATTATTTTTTCATAGTATGTAATAATTTTGGAATATTTTATTTTTAGGATATTTTCTTTCTTGTTACTTTTAAAACACTTACCTTCCATCTTAGAATCAATACTATGTACTGGTTCAAAGGCAGAAGTGTGGTAAGGGTAGGTAATGGGGGTCAAATGACTTGCCCAGGGTCACACAGTTGAGAAGTGTCTGAGGCCAGATTTCAACCTATGACTTCCTGTCTCTATACCTGGCTCTTAATCCATTGAGCCATCCAGCTGCTCCCAGATATTTTCTTTTTAAAAAACATTTTATTTTATTTTATTAGTTTCATGTGAAAAAAGTAATATTTTTAACATTCATCTTAAAATGTTTTTTTTTGAATTTCAAATGTCCTCTTTTCCTCTAATACCTCTCCCTTCCTTGAGAAGGCAAGTTATTTGATTTTGACTATATATGTACAGTCATGCAAAACATATTTCCATGTTAATGTTACAAAAAAGAAAAGAAAAAAACAAGAAATATAATGGTTCAAAATAAAGATACTTCTAGTTGCATTCAGACACCACTTTGCATCAGTTTGTATGTCTTCACAGTTTTTTTTCTGAAACTGAAATGAAATGAAAATGAAAATTCATCATTTCCTATAGCATAATAATTTTCAATCAAGATCAAATATCAAACTTGTTCAGCTATTCCCCACTTGATAATCATTCTTTATTTTCCAATATTTTTACCATAACAAAAATGACTTTTATAAATATATTTTGGACATCAAAGGCATTTTGCATTTTCTTTTATTGCTTTGGGATATAGACCTAGTACTGAGATAACTCTGGTAAGTGGTATGATCATTTTTGTGTTTCCATCTAATCTTTGTTGCATTAACTTTTTTGTGCAAAATATTTTTTTTTCACTTAACGTAACCCAAATACAGTGTTGTTCTCTATCTCTTGTTTGGTCACATATTCTTCCTCAGAAGAATTCTTCCCATAGATCTGACAGGTAAATTATTCCATGATTCTCTAATTTGCTTATGACATCAACTTTTATTTCTAAATCAGGTACCCATTTTGATATTATATTAGTATATAATGTGAGTTATTAGTCAAAAATTAAATTCTCCCAAGCTGTTTTCCAATTTTCCCAGCATTTCTTGTCAAATGATGAATTATTTTCCCAAAATCTTGATTCCTGGGTTTCTCAAAAACTAGTTTTTTTATGGTTATTTATTATTGTGTATTTTGTACCTATTCTGTTCCATTAATCAATTTATTTCTTAGGTAGTAGGAGATTACTTTGTTTATTACTGTTTTACAATACAGTTTGAGGGTTAGCCACATTGATTCACATTTTTTTTCATTTATTACATTAAAATTCTTAGCCTTTTGTTCTTCCAGAAATAATTTGTTACTCTCTTCTCTTGCTCTATAAAATACAACTTTTAGTAGTTGGAGTGGCATGGACCTGAATAAGTAAATTAATTTAGGCATGATTATGATCTTTTTAATGCTGTATCAGGCTAACCATGAAAAAGTAATACTTTTCCAAAAGTTAAATCTGACTTTATTTGTGGAAAAAGTGTGTTGTAATTGGGTTAATATACTTTTTGAATTTGTCTTGGAAGATCAACTCCTTACTATTATATATTATCTGCAATTACTTTTAATGGAATTACTCTTCTATCTCTTGTTGGACTTCGTTGCTAATTTATATAAATGCTAATGATTTATGTGGGTAATTTTAGATCTTCTGCAAATTTTGTGAAGTATCTAATCGCTTCAACTGGGTTTTTAGTTGATTGTTTAGGCTCCCTTAAGTGTATCAACATATCATCCATAAAAGGTGATAGATTTGCTTCCTTGTTCACTATTCTAATTCTTTCAATTTCATTACCTATTTTTCCAAATACTTAATGTATTATTGGAATTAATTTTTCTTTAAATATTTGGTAGAATTCTCTTGTGAAATCATTTGGTCCTAGGGATTTTTTCTTAGGGCATTCATTCATGGCATATTCAATTTCTTTTTTTCTAAGAAAGCATTTCCTGTTAAACTGGGCAATTGCATTCTGTAAATACCCACTGATTTTTCCAAATTGTTACATTAGTTGGCATATAGTTGGGCAATATGGGTTTAATATTTGATTTAATTTAATCTTCATTGTTTGGGAATTTTTGTTTTTACTATTTTTTAATACAGGCAATGTAGTTTTCTTCTTTCTCTTTTTAATAAAATTATCCATTGTTCATCTATTTTCTTATGTTTTTCACTAGAAAAACAGCTTATAGTTTTATTCATCACTTCAATATTTTCTTAAATTTGATGTTACTAATATCTTATTTGATTTCCAGTATTTCCAATTTGCTTTTTAACTGGGGCTTTATATATTTTTTTCTAGTTCATATTTTTTTTTAGTTACAGATTATTTTTACCTTCTTTTCTTTTGTGCTTCTTTTACCATTAGACCAATCCTTTTTTAAGTATAATTTCTTGGTATTTTCTTGTTTCCTTTACCAAGCTATTACCTTAGTTTTGATAATCTTCTTATATTGCCCTCAGTTTTTTCCCCATTTTCTTCTTCTACTTTTATTTGATTTATATAATCTCTTTTTAACTCTTTCAGGAAATATTTTGAGTTTTGTGTCTAATTAATATTTATCTTTGATTCTCTCTCTATATGTGTGTGTGTCTGTATAATTGTTTGATTTTGTTCTCTTCTTTGTTTGTTCCTTGATTTACCCCATCTCCATAAAACTTTGCATGGTCAGTTTCCTTTTTTTCTTCTTTGTTCATTTTTCTAGCCAATTTCTTGACTTTTAACTTTATGTTAAAGTTGACTTGTAGAGGCAGTCAAGATGGCTGCTTAGATGTAGCAAAAGTCCAGATATCTCTCAAAATTCTTCCACACAAAGCGTTTCGAGGGGAGAGAATATTAAATTTAACACAGACAGAGCTGGGCTCCAGTCCAGAGGGAGTGCCTTACTGGCACAGCTCTGCTAGGCTTAGGGCATTGAACATAGGTGGCAGGGAGGAAGCTGGAGGAGAAGCACAGAGATAACAGCCTAGCTGCAGCCAAAACATTCCATATTACCCCCCTCCCCCTTCTCTAGGTTTTGGCCTCAAAGCACATCCAGCTCTGCAGATCAACTCTGTCCTGACTTAATCTTATCAATAGGACAGATAAAAGCCTTCAGATGCCAGGGAAGCTCAATCTCCAACACTCCTCCCCACTGACTCCACTGAGAGCCTTGCTGACTAAGCTCTGAGAGCAAAGGCTACAAAGACTACAGAATACCTTTGATAACAGGGTGGAAAGCTCAGCTCCCTTCAGCCTCTACACCTTCACCTATACCTTCAGCTTCTGCTGCCAGTTGGGGAAGATCTAATCTCAGGACTCATTAATACCATCAGCCTAACCCAGTCAATCAGCAGAGCAGAGAAGAAACCCCTTCAGGACAAAATAGCCCATACCCACAGATCCAGCAAATAATCAGAGGAGCAATATTATAGCCAATGACATGGGAGAAAGAAGGGGAAAATAAGAATAAATAACAGAAAAACAAAAAAGAAATTACAATCAACAGTTTCTAATGAAATGAACAAAAAGCAAATGGAACAGAGGAGGACCAAATAACACCAAGACAAAAACAGAAACTTCAGCAAATTGGACACAGGCTTTGGAAGAACTCAAAACACAATTCAAGAAACAATTAAGAGAGTCTGAAGACAATTGGGGAAAGAACTTAAAAAGCAAAATAAATCATTTGGAAACAAAGGAACATGAACTAACACAATAAAATAGTGTATTGAAAGCCAGAATTGACCAGCTTGAAAAAGAGGCAAAGAAAGTGAAAGATGGCCTACAAAGTAAAGCAGACCAGAAGGAGAAAGATGACCAAAAATCCAGAGATGAAATTCAGTCTTCAAAAGTTACAATCCAACAATTAGAAGAAAATGACTTCACAAGGAAGCAAGAGTCTATTAACAAAGTTGACTTGGCTTTTGGGATATAGAGGGTGCTGAACCAAGTTTCACATTTTTTGTTCAGAGGTAATCCTGGGGCCTGAAAGCTTTCAATTTTTCCAAGGTAGTATATCTAAGAAGAAGTATAATCATTCACATGTGCTCTGACCTGTGAGCCCTAATAAGCATTCCTCTGTTCTTCAGAGCCAATACCAGGGCTCCTTTACCATATTAGTACATATGCTCTTCAACATGAGACCCTACTCCTATATTCTTCTCTGCTCTGAACTGGAGACGTGGGCTCTGAATCTCCTTTGAATGATATAGGAATTACAATTTATTATTATTTATTATTAAAATTTATGGTTGGACTAAATATAAATATAAAAGAATGTGGTTGCTGAAATTATAACTCAAGTCAAAATGGCCTTTTATTTAGTAAAGAAATGTGAAAGAGGGTAGAGTAAGCAGTCTAGCTTATCACCCTAATGTTTCTTTGGTGCCTGGCTCAACTCAGGCTGGGCTACTTAGCCCTACATCAGGGAGTCCTCAGTCAGAGGGCTTTTTAGCCAGAGGATCTGGTGGTGAATAATCATGCAGTCTCCCCAAGATGGGGAGGCCTCTCCAGAAACTAATTTCTCCAGAAGCAAAGAAAGGAGTTAGCCTTTTTAGTCAACCATATGTAGTCCAAAGGAAAGATCTAAGAGCAGACTTACCAGAAGCAGTCCAAGAATCAGAATCAAACCTGAGGTTCCAAGCCAGAGCTCCTCAAAAGTTAAGTCCAAAGAAGAAAGTGTGTTTAGATAGGAAGTTCAGGGCTTTTATAATGTTTTTTCTTTTTTGTTGTTGTTTTTTTAAACACTTATGAATATTCATTTTTAACATGGTTACATGATTCATGCTCCTACTTTCCCCTTCAACCCCCCGCACTACCCCCAACAAATGGCCAATGCACATTTCCAATGGTTTTAAGATGTGTCATTGATCTAAACATATTTCCAAATTGTTGATAGTTGTATTGGTGTGGTAATTTCAAGTCTACATCCCCAATCATGTCCACCTCAACCCATGTGTTCAAGCAGTTGTTTTTTCTTATATGTTTCCTCTCCTGCAGTCCTTCCTCTGAATGTGTGTAGTGTTTTTTAACATAAATCCCTCAAAACTGTCCTGTGTCATTGCTTTCTGCTGGTACAGAAGTCCATTACATTTGATTTTACCATAGTATATCAGTCTCTGTGTACAATGCTCTTCTGGCTCTGCTCCTTTCACTCTGCATCAGTTCCTTGAGGTCTTTCCAGTTCACATTGAATTTCTCCAGTTTATTATTCCTTTGAGCACAGTACTATTCCATCACCAGCATATACAACAATTTGTTCAGCCATTCCCCACTTGAAGGACATAGACTCGTTTTCCAGTTCTTTGCCACCACAAAAAGAGCAATTATAGATATTTTTGTACAACTTTGTTTATTTATGATCCCTTTGGGGTACAAACCCAACAATGGTATGGCTGGATCTAAGAGCAGGCATTTTTTTATAGCCCTTTGAGCATAGTTCCAAAATGTCATTCAGAATGGCTGGATCAGTTCACAACTCCACCAGCAATGCATTAATGTCCCAATTTTGCCACATCCCCTCCAGCATTCATTAATCTACCCTTCTTTCACTTTAGGCAATCTGCTAGCTGTGAGGTGATAACTCAGAGTTGTTTTGATTTGCATTTCTCTAATTATTAGAGATTTAGAACACTTTCTCATGTGCTTATTGATACTTTTGATTTCTTTACCTGAAAATTGCCTATTCATGTCTCTTGCCCATTTATTATTTGGGGAATGGCTTGTTTTTTTATACAATTGCTTTAATTCGTATATTTGAGTAATTAGACCCCTGTCAGAGTTTTTTTTTTTGTTATAAATATTTTTCCCTATTCGTTGTTTCCCTTGTGATTTTGACTACATTGTTTTTATTTGATAAAAGGCTTTTTAGCTTAATATAATCAAAACCATTTAATTAACATTTGGTAATTTTCTCTAATTCTTGCTTGGTTTTAAAATCTTTCCTTTCCCAGAGATCTGACAGGTATACTATTTTGTGTTCACTTAACTTATTTATAGTTTCCCTCTTTATATACAAGTCATTCACCCATTCTTAATTTATCTTGGTGTAGGGTGTGAGATGTTGATCTAAACCTGATCTCTCCCATATTGTTTTCCATGTTTCCCATCAGTTTTTGTCAAATAGTGGATTCATGTCCCAAAAGTTGGGCTCTTTGGGTTTATCATACACTGTCTTGCTGACGTCATTAACCCCAAGTCTATTCCACTGATCCTCCCTTCAATCTCTTAGCCAGTACCATATTGTTTTGATGACTGCTGCTTTATAGTATAGTTTAATATCTGGTACTGCTAGGCCCCCTTCTTTCACATTTTTTTTCATTACTTCCCTTGATATTCTTGATCTTTTGTTATTCCAAAAGTAATTTGTTATAATTTTTCCTAATTCAATAAAGAAGTTTTGTGGTAGTTTGATAGGTATGTGTCTAAATAGGTAAATTAATTTTGGTAGAATGGTCATTTTTATTGTGTTAGCTCATCCTACCCATGAGCAATTAATGGCTTTCCAATTGTTGAGATCCAGTTTTATTTGTTTGGAAAGTGTTTTGTAGTTGTTTTCATATAATTGCTGTGTTTGTTTTGGTAGATAGATTCCTAAGTATTTTATATTGTCTAGGGTGATTTTAAATGGTGTTTCTCTTTCTACCTCTTACTGCTGTGATATCTTGAAAATATATAGAAATGCTGATGATTTATGTGCATTTATTTTCTATCCTGCAACTTTGCTAAAGTTGTTGATTATTTCTACTACCTTCTTAGTTGATTCTCTAGGATTTTTTCAGCAGACCATCATATAATCTGCAAAGAGTGATAGCTTAGTCTCCTCATTTCCTATTTTGATACCTTCAATTTCTTTTTCTTCTCTAATTGCTACTGCTAGTGTTTCTAGTACTATGTTGAATAATAGAGGTGATAATGGGCATCCTTATTTCACTCCTGATCTTATTGGGAAGGCTTCTAATTTATCCCCATTGCATATGATGCTTGATGATCCTTTTAGGTATATACTTTTTATTATTTTTAGGAAAGGTCCTTCTATTCCTGTACTTTTCAGTGTTTTCAATAGGAATGGATGCTGTATTTTGTCAAAGGCTTTTTCAGCATATATTGAGATAATCATGTGATTTTTGTTTGTTAGACTGTTGATATGGTCAATTATGTGGATGGTTTTCCTAATGTTGAACCATCCTTGCATTCCTGGTATAAATCCCACCTAATCATGGTGGATGATATTCTTAATTACTTTCTGGAGTCTCTTTGCTAGTATTCCATTTAAGATTTTTGCATTTTTGTTCATTAGGGAAATGGGTCTATAGTTTTCTTTCTCTGTTTTTGATCTACCTGGCTTTGGAATCAGTACCATATTTGTGTCATAAAAAGAATTTGGTAGGACTCCTTCTTTGCTAATCATATCAAATAATTTGTATAGTATTGGTATTAGTTGCTCTTTGAATGTCTGATAGAATTCACTTGTGAATCCATCATGTCCTGGTGATTTTTTCTTAGGGAGTTCTTTGATGGCTTTTTCAATTTCTTTTTCTGACATGGGATTATTTAGCTATTCTATTACTTCTGCTGTTAATCTGGGCAATTTATATTTTTGTAAATATCCATCCATATCTCCTAGATTGTTACATTTATTGCCATATAATTGGGGAAAATAGTTTTTAATGATTGCCTTAATTTCCCCTTCATTAGAGGTGAGATCTCCCTTTTCATCTTTGATACTGTCAACTTTGTTTTCTTCTTTCCTTTTTTTTATTAGAATGACCAGTACTTTATGTATTTTATCTGCTTTTTTCAAAATACCAGCTTTTAGTCTTATTTATTAATTCAATAATTATTTTACTTTCAATTTTATTAATTTCTCCCTTGATTTTTAGTATTTCTAATTTAGTGTTCATCTGGGGGTTTTTAATTTGCTCGCTTTCTAGTTTTTTGAGTTGCATGCCCAATTCATTAATCTCTGCCCTCCTTAATTTGTTAATATATGCACTGAAGGATATAAATTTCCCCCTGAGTACTGCCTTGGCTGCATCCCACAGAGTTTGGTAGGATGTCTTATCATTGTCAGTTTAAATATTACCTCTTAATGGCTCTTCCTCTCCTTCTTATAATAGTATTTGTCCCCTCCCCTTCCCATGCCCTCTTTGTGTGTAATAGAATATCTTATTTTTTCTTATTCTATCAGGTTTCTCTTGGTGTCCCCTACTATTTACCCCCCTCTTTTCCACCCCCCCATATCATGTTAGATCATTTAGTATTCCATCCTCTCCCAATGAATAATTCTTCTGATTGCTATAATAGTGACTAATATAATATTGAATAGAGTTCACTACAGAGAATTATGCATAGCATTTCTCCACATAGGAATACAGATAATTAGATCTTATTAAAGCCCTTAAAGAGTCAAATTCAAAAAATTATGAGTTTTCTTTCTTTCCCCTCTGTTTCTTATTTACCTTTTCATGTTTCTCTTGATTTTTGTGGTTGGATATCAAACTTTCCATTTAGTCCTGGTCTTTTCTGTGCAAATACTTGGAAATCTTCAATTTTGTTGAATGCCCATATTTTCCCCTGGAAGTATATAGTCAGTTTTGATGGGTAGTTGATCCATGGTTGAAGGCCCAGCTCTCTTGCCTTTCTGAATATCATATTCCAAGCCTTGTGGTATTTTAGCATGGAGGCTGCCAGATCCTGTGTGATCCTGATTGGTTCTCCTTGATATTTGAATTTCCTCTTTCTGGCTACTTGTAAGATTTTTTCTTTTATTTGGAAGCTCTTGAATTTGGCTATTATATTCCTGCGTGTTGTTTTTTCTGGGTCTAGTGTAGAGGGTGATCTATGGATCCTTTCAATGTCTATACTGCTCTCTTGTTGTGGAACTTCAGGGCAATTTTGCTGAATAATTTCTTTTAGTTTGGAGTCCAAGTTTCTATTAATTTCTGCTTTTTCAGGAAGACCAATGATTCTCAAATTGTCTTTTCTCAACCGGTTTTCTTCGCCTGTCACTTTCTCATTGTGATATTTCATGTTTCCCTCTATTTTATCAGTCTTTTGTCTTTGTTTTATTTGTTTTTGCTGTCTTCAGAGATCTTTAGCTTCTAATTGCTCAATTCTAGCCTTTAGGTACTGGTTTTCGGCTATAATCTTTTGGTTTTCAGCTATGATCTTTTGGTTTTCCTTTTCAATCTGGTCATTTATGGTGTTCAATTTGCTTAACAGTTCATTTGATTTCTGAGCCTCACTTTCTAATTTTGAAATTCTGCCTTTTAAACTGTTATTTTCTTGCCAGATCTTTTCCATCTTTCTCATCATCTCAGATGTGAACTCTTCAATAGCTTGTGACCAGTTTTCCTTATTTTGGGAAGGTTTGGATATGATTACTTGTGTGTTCTCTGTTGTCTGGATTTTCTCTGTGTAAAAGTTTTTGTGTGTTACAGAGTTCTTCTTGATAATCTTTCTCTTCTGGGGTTTCCAATTTTGGCTTGCCATTGTTAGCCCCATCCCTTCTCAGCTTTATCCTCAGGGTCTGTCTGAGCTCTCTAGGCTCCCGAGGTCTCAGGTCTCCTTCTTCTTGAGGTCTAGCCTCCTGGTTGTCCCTGGTCTGCCCCTCTGCCCGAGGCTCCTTCAGCAGTCTCAGGGCACTGCTTCCACAGCTGTGCTCCCATCTGCACAGAGTCCCCACTAGAGGTCCAAGCCTTCCCTCGAGATCCTTGTCAGAGACTAGGGCAATGCCTTCACCCGCACAGGTTCTCTGTAATCAAAGTCTGTGTGCGTTCTTTAGCCTCTTGGGTTCCTAAGTCTTGCTGCTCTCAGGAACAAGCCCTGGAGCTGCCAGTGACTTAATGGATGCCCCAAACCTGCTTTAACTCTTGAGTGCTGGCCTTGGTGTTGTATGTGGTGTGGGGGTGGGGGAGGGGCTTCTTTCACTAGCGTTTTAGTGAGAGCTGTTTCACCCCTTTATAGTGTGGAAATGCCCCAATCCCACATACCTTCAATGCTGTGCCCTATTGTGGGGTCCCTTTGTTCTTCTGGATTTGTTATTTATGTACCCTTGAGGTGTCCTGTATGCTTTGGTTAGGAGAGATCAAGCAGCTGCTCCTTACTCTGCCACCATCTTAACTGGAAGTCTCGAAAACTTCTATAGTGCTTTTTCCATGTCACTTCCTGTCCTTCCTCCGCTTTACAGGGAACAATTTCAGGCTTTAATTTTGCTTAGGACTGCCCAGGGGGCAGTGTTTGTAGGTTCTAACTCTTGTCCTAAGAGGGTGTAAACTCTTCACAAAGGATTCATACGTTACTGACTGATTGATTTGAAAGGATGGAGCTCTTAAGTGGCTTGCAAGCTCCCCCACCTAGGGTTAAATAGGAGTGCTAAGGCTTTTGTTGATTAATTCAAAAGTAGGAAGAGGAGAGTTAATCTGATCTTCACAGTGACCAAAGACATTCCTTTTTGTGCTGGAATGAGACCAGTACTCCTGTTCCCTCTTGGCCACAAGAATGAATGCACAAGTGTCCTTTTTTACTACATAACTAGGTTTATGGAATACAACAGAACCCTTCCCCAGGAAAAGGTCCCTTTCAATAGCCTTCTTACAACATCTATAATCCCACTATTCTCTGTGTCCTAAGAAACCCAGATGTTGATGTCTTACTAATGTAGCCACCCTGAAGGTATGGTCTTCCCTTTTTGTTAACCCTCCCAGGGCCCCCCAGTACCATGCAGAGATAGAATTTTTCTGGTAACAGCTGGTATTTTCCCAAGTTATCTTGGGATCAAAAATTGCTTTACCCAGAATTTTCTTGCTTCTACAACTCTAAATTGAATTTGAGGCATTAATTTAATGTCCTTTTGAGAGAAATGTTAGGTAGCTCAAATGGGTCTATGTTACTCTAATATCTTATGTCAATCTCTTGATACCATCTATTAATGTTTACAAAGTTTTTTCTTTTGTTCATGAAAAATATTCAATTTTTTTGAATGTAAAAAGAAACAAGAATATTTATTTATTTCTGTGTATATATAATTCTACTTCATTTTAGTTCAATGTTTCCTTTATGGGCATTGCTACTGGTGTCTCTTTTGCTTATTTGATCATTTATACCATTCAAGGAAGCATTTTTCTCTCTCTCTTTTTTTAAACCCTCAACTTCTGTGTATTGGCTCTTAGATGAAAGAGTGGTAAGGGAGGGAAATGGGGGTCACGTGACTTGCCCAGGGTCACACAGCTGGGAAGTGCCTGAGGTCGTATTTGAACCTAAGACCTCCTGTCTCTAGGACTGACTCTCAATCCACTGAGCTACCCAGCTGCCCCAATTTTTGTCTCTCTTAAGAACATCATGTTCATCCCACTTTTATTTGCAAGACAGACTACAAAGAGAAAAAAAAGTCACAGGATAATTAATATTGAACTGGAATGGATCTCAGTGTTCAATAAATCTTTCAATTTCATTGTCATACAAGGAAAATGAGTTAAAAAGAAATTATTATTTGCCCAAGGTTAGGTCATGTTAGTTTTAAATAGCAGTCATGACCCATTTTGATAATCTGATGTGTTTTCCACTGTTAATACTGATCAGGTAGCATCGTACTGATGAAAATATTTCCAAAAAAAAAAAAAAGAAAAGTTGAAGTGTTTGGCAAAAATAAAACAACAACAAAAAAGCTTGGCTATGCTTTCTAAGTTTCAGAAATATTATTTGTTCTGCTGTCAACTCTAATGTCATTCATTTGTTATCCTCCAAAACTCTAGGGAAAAGTATCCTAGGACTTACTTCATTGTGCATCTTTAGACTCTCTAAATACTAAAAAAAACTGATAAAGGCTCATGATTTTTATTTCATTGCCAAATAATTGAGCATTTGAAAGTGATAACATGATTCAACATTTTATATGGATCTTATAAATGAAGCTTAATCGTGCTTTTAAAAATCAAAAGAAGGACTTATTCTTTATTTCCCTTAACATACCCAAATAAACCATTTTATGAATATCTAAACTTTCACAATCTAGTTTAAATGGATCAAAAAGGGGGATTTGGGGAACACAATGAAGTTCATTACTAAAATAGACACACATGAAGTGATTATGTATGCACACGAGTCAAACTATTTTTAGGTTTAAACAAAAAAAAAGAGAGATGGGTTGTAGGAAATAGAAAGATTTGAAATGCAGAAAAAATTATTTTCCATAAAAATCAAGGAAAACTTTCCTTGAAGAAATCCTAGTTTCATTTCTGGTTTATCCATGTTGCAGGGAAATGTTAACAGCAAGTGTTCAAGCTGTGATCATTGGGACAGAACAGCTGGTTTTCTATGTGCCTTCCCTGAAATCAAAAGTGTTCAAAATGCCAAGAGAAATGGAAATTCTCAAATGAAAGTTGTATTTATGGTTCGTGTAATTAGAACATTAGGCAAAAACTGCATTAAAAATTGAAGTGTTAAAAATTAATTCTTGAACATGACTTTTCTGATTTTTATTCTTTCTTTTTTCTTTTTTTTTTTTTAGGCAATGGGGGTCAAGTGACTTGCCCAGGGTCACACAGCTGGGAAGTGTCTGAGGCCAGATTTGAACCTAGGACCTCCCGTCTCTAGGCCTGGCTCTCAATCCACTGAGCTACCCAGCTGCCCCTTTTTAGTCTTTCTTAAAGAAATATTACCTTCTTATTTTCACAGGTGATTATATATTATAATACCAATATTATGGATGTTGCAGCAATATTTTTCTATCCAATATTATGGTAACCCACAACTTTAACAGCTGGCTGTTATAGAACTATTATCACTAAGAAACTTATATGGAAGACTAGGTCTAGTCACTTTTACTTTACATATATCTATCAAAATTACATATTTGAAATGATTAGAATTTTAAAAGATTCTAGCATATGATTTTTGTCTATTTCTGATATTCTTAAATATGAAATTTATGTTATAAAAGACAAAATTTTTTTCTAACTTGTAACAAATATACAATGAAAACTTAGCTGTAATTTAAAAAGTCAAATATAAGCAGGTCTCAAATTTTCCAAGATTGTTGAAATTAAAAAAAATTTTTTCTAAAGTCCCAAGTAGAATTAAAATTAACATAGTTATTAAGAGGTTTTCTGGTAGCATACTTATTTATACATTCCCTTCTGTTTCTGTAAACAAAAAATAATTCTGAAAGAACTGCAGTAAGTTATATATAGAGAACTATCTAAATAGACCATATTTTCCATTTATGTTAATTTGCTTAAAGTACATTAAGATATATAAAACATCAATTAAAAATATTTACTTAATATGAATAAATGTGACAAAATAGTTTCAGATGAAATTTGACACAATATTTAATTTATCTAAATATATGTACAGAATGCACTTTTGATGTTCCTTACTACTTAGATACATTTAGACCAGCTTTATTTAATCCTTTTATATTTTTTATGTACTGAAAGTGAAATAAACTCAGCTGTATTGAAAAGTTTGTTGTCTGTTCAAATGTCTATTTCATAGTTTTTATTCTTAACAAAAAACATAACTTTTCAGTTTCATTTCAGTTGGGTCCAACTCTTTGTAACCCAATTTGGAGTTTCTTGGGCAAAGGCACTAGAGTGGTCTGAATTTTTTTTTTTCTGGATGAGGAAAGGGAGGCAAAAAGAATTAAGTAACTTGTCCAAGGTAACACAGTTACTGTCTGAGACTGAATTTGAACACAGAAATTAGTTTTCTTGGTTTTAGGTCTGATACTCTATCCACTGTACCATCTTCCTGCCCTTAAACTCTCATAATGTATTACTTATTTAATTTTGATCATTCTTTTTTGTTTAAATTTTGAGTTTCAAATTATTTTCCTCCCTCTTTCTCACAACCACTGAGAAGCCAAGCAATATACTAACAAATACACATGTCAAATGATGCAAAACATATGTTTATGATAGCCACTTTTTTAAGTTAAGAAAAAGAAAGTGATAAAAATTTATTGTAATTTAAACAGAGTTCATAATTTCTCTCTCTGGAAGTGTGTTCTCATGGGTCACTGACCGGGGCAAAGGGGATGGATTTGAGATTTACAGGAGGACCAATCCCATCCAAGAACCACTTATAGAAGTCTCTTAGAGTGGTGACAAAGTTTAATGGGTTGAGATCTACAATTTATAGAGTGAATGATATAGGTAAAGATTAGGTAATCTTCATACAGAAACGATGATAGGTAATGATACATAAGATAAAGATAATGGAAATGAACTACTTCAGTCATTCTCAACAGGACTTTCTATAGGTAATAGATCATAGGTAAATATGTAACCATATAGTCCAGATTCACAGAGAAATGTTTAACTTCTTTGAGTTTCTATAGAATACTAGTCATTTATCAGGGAGGGGTTTTGGGGGCCTCATGTGAGTAGTGATTCTGGGCAGACCATGGCTTTGATTTTACTGGGGCCTACCCTCATAACTGGAAGCTACAAAAGTGGCTAGTGTTTTCATCACGAGTCCTTCAGAATTGACTTGGATCATTGTATTGATGAGAGTATCCAAGTCTTTTATAGTTAATCATCATTACAGCAATGCTGCTGTTGTGCACAATAATAGCCCAGTTTTTCTCACTTCATTTTGAATTGTTTTATAAAGGTCTTATTTTGTGGTTGTTTTTTAAACAACCTTCATAATTTCCAATATTACAATGTTCTTTCATTATAATTGTATGTTATAACTTGTTCACAACTGATGAGCAGCTTCTCAATTATGACTACTTTCCCATCACAAAAATACATTATATAAATATTTTGTAAATATGGATTTTTGCTCTTTTCATTCAACTTCTTTAGGATATAGATCTAGTAGTAGCATTTTTACTGCTTCAACAAATATGCACAATATCATAGACCTTTACACATAGTACCAAATGGTTTTCAGAATAGGAGGACCATTTCAGTATTCCTAACTTTCTCCAAAAATCTAATTTGCTTTAAATCATTCCTTTTCCTTAATATTTCCTCCATTTTATCATCTTCCCCCTTTACTCATCACTTTTCCCTTCTATTTCTCTATTAGTGAAGTTATCTTTTTATACACATTTTACTGTGTGTGTATCTGTATACTCTTCCCTCATTGAACCAATCCCAATGAAAATAAAGTTCAAATAGTTCCTTTCTCATCTCCACTTACCTCCCTATTGTAAAATATCTGTCTTGCATGCCTCTTTTATGTTGGAAAATTCCCTCTATTCTAACTCTCTTCCAGTGCATCCTTTTCTCATTCCTTAATTTTTTGAGATCATTCCACATAATAGACTCAAAGCCATGCCCTCTGCCTATGTAGACTCCATCTAACTGATCTACTAAAGTTCTTAGAAATTACTTGTTTCATTTTTCCATAAAGGCATGTACATAGTTTAATTTTATATAATCCTTCATGGTTACTCTTTTTTGATATTTCATTTTCCCCCAGAGTTATATGTAAAAAAGATTTTAACATTTTTTAAATTTTGAATCTCAGATCCTCTCTCTTCCTTCCCCCAACATGGTAAGCAATCTGATAAAGAATTTATATTTGCAAAATATTTTTGATATTAATATGTTTGTGGAAGGAAACAAAAATGTTAAGAGAGTGAGAAAAGTTTATTTTGGTCTCTACCTATGCTACTGAAAAATATAAAGTTGTCAATTCTGATTCTTTCAATTTCTATTCCTTCTCTTATTGTTATTGATAGCATGTTTTTTTTAAACCCTTAACTTCTGTGTATTGACTTATAGTTGGAAGAGTGGTAAGGGTAGGCAATGGGGGTCAAGTGACTTGCCCAGCGTCACACAGCTGGGAAGTGTCTGAGGCTGGATTTGAACCTAGGACCTCCCGTCTCTAGGTCTGGCTCTCAATCCACTGAGCTACCCAGCTGCCTCAGCATGTTTTATATTATGCTAAATAGTATTGGTGATAATTGGCTACTTTGTTTCATTCCTGATCTATTGAGAAGGCTCTAGTTTTTCTTCTTTACACATAATACATGTTAATGGGCATAACTAGATGCTTCATTTCATTTTAAGAAAACATCCATTATACCTCTGTTTTCCAGTTTTTTAACAGGAAAGAGGGATTTATTTTGTTAAAGGTCTTTTCTGCATCTGGTGATATACTCATAAGGTTCCTAACACTTTTATTATAGATATTATCAATTATATTGATAGTAATTTACCCTCTTTTCTGTCAGCCACATTCCCTTTCTTTTATCATCTTCCCCTCCTTCTTTCCTGTAGGGTAAGATAGATTTCTATACGCAGTTAATTGTTTATGTTCTTCCATCATTAAACAAATTTTTAAAAGAATAATATTCATATGCTCACCAAGCCTATCTCACATCATCTTCACCTTCATGTAAGAGATTTTTCATGTCTTTTTCCAGGAAAAAAAATCCCTTTCTATTTCTCCTTTCTCCTGCTCTCAAAGAATCCTTCTTTCTCTTTCTTTCTTTGTATTTTTAACATATTATCTCATCATATTCAACTTATAGCCTTCCCCTCTTTTCAATTATCCAAATATTGATAAAGATTTTAGGAGTTACAGAAATCATTTTCCTATCTAAGAATATAAAGTCTTTTGATTTCCCTTTCCTATTTATCATTTTATGTTCCTTGAGTCATTTAAGAGGCAAATTTTCAATCCAGCTTTTGTATTATTATAGGGAATGTTAAAGTTCTCTATTTCATTAAAAGCCCATTTTTTCTACTGAAGGATTATCCTCAGTTTTTTTTCCAGGAGAGTGATTGTTATTTAATTCCTAGATCCTTTGTTCTCCATATCATTATATTCCAGATATTTAATATAGAAGCTTCTATGTGTTATCCTGGCTCTGACTCCATCTTATTTTAATTATTTATTTTTTACTACATGCAATATTTTTTCCTTGATCTGGGAGTTCTGGAATTTGGCTATAATATTCCTGAGAGTTGACCATGTAGCATCTTTTCCAGAAGGTATATATGGAATTGTTTAAATATCCATTTTATTATCTAGTTCTAAATTATTGGAACACTTTTCTCTGAAAATGTCTTTATAAAATTATTAAAATATTCATTTTTCCAAATTTTACAAAGCAAGCATCTCTCAAAACAAAGAATGGAAGAGTTCACACATGAAACAACAAATATCTATTTTATCATACTTTTCTTCATACTTACATTATAAATCCCATCCATAAGTGTCACAATCCTTCCCTTCCCTCCACAAATAACAGAAGATCTCTTCAGGGAGACCAACAGGTGCATATAAACTAAATCTTTTGTGTTTTACTTTCTGGAGATAACCGTAAGAGTTTATTCTTTGAGCATCAATTCTGTGGCTGTGTATACTGTTCTCCTGGTTGAACTAATTTCACTTATTATGTCATATAGTTCTTTCTAAATTTTGTTTTGTTTTTTAATCATTTTGCTCATCTTTTCTTATGGTGCACTAGTATTACATCACAATAATATACCACAGTTTGTTTAGCTATTCCCCAATTGATAGACATCCTTTCAATTTCCAATTCTTTGCTATCATAGCAAAAAGAGCTACCATAAATATTTTTGAAACATATGAGTTTTTTTCCTCTCTTCCTGATTTTCTTAGGAAATAGACCCAGAAATTATATTTCTGACTCTTAGTATTTGTACTAGTTTATAACTTTCTGGTTGCAATTCCATTGTTCTCTAAGATAAGTTCATAGCTCCACCAGTGTTATGATGATAATAACAGATAGTTTGGAGAAGCAGATATATGTGTCAGGGCCAAATAGAGCTTTAAGTCAAGAGCCAGAGATTGACAGGCTACAGTGAGGAAAGGAGCAGGTAAAACACTCCTGGCTCTCAAACCCCTCCCCCTTTAACTGCTTCTGCTTCAGTTGGTAATGAAGACAGGAATAGGATTCTTCTGGTAAGTTTCTGATATGGCTGAAACCCCAATAATGTTCCTTTTCATTAATTTATATTCCTCTCAGGTCAGTTAGAGGAGATATAACAGCTAGCTATCTAACTGTTGAGGACAGAGGAGATCTTAAACTGGCAGCCAACAGGATTCAAATTAAATATACAGACTGAATTGTAAGTATCTTCCCAAATAATTATCAGGCACAGATTTGAAGGTAAAAAGTTATATTAGGAATTAACAAGGAAAATTAGAGAAGTTAATGAAGGTATTTGAATAAAGGAAAGGTGACCCTGAACTGTTAGAGAACACTTAACTAACACTGGCTCTCTTGCTATAGATAAATATCTTACTCTCTAATCACTAAGTAATTATATAGTTATATTAATGAAGTATAGTAATAACAAATAGGCTAACCCTATGAGTAGAAATCACTAGCTTATGCTACAATGGTCACCTCAGGAGAAACCCCAAGTCAGGAGAAACAAGCAGAGAATCTGCTCACATCCTCCCCCACAAAATTAACTGTACAAATCTTTTTCCTTATTATCTTCTTGGGGTACAAACCCAGCTGGGTCCTAGGGTAGGCATCTTTTAAATCTCTTTGCACATAGTTCCAAATTGCCCTCCAGAATGGTTGGACCAATTCACAACTCCACATGTAAGGTATTAGTGACCCAATTTTGCCACATACCCTTGAACATTTATCACTTTGCTTTGCTGCCATATTGGCCAGACTGCTAGATGTAAGGTGGTACCTCAGTGTTGTCTTAATTTGCATTTCTCTAATGAGTAGGGGTTTAGACAAATTTTCCTTTGTTTATTGATAGTTTTGGTTTCCTCATGTGAAAACTGCCTATTCATGCCCTTGACCATTTGTCAATTGGGAACTGCCTTCATTTTTATAGATATGAATAATTTGTCAGATAATTTTGTTATAAAATGTTCTCCCAGTTTATTGATTTCCTTCTAATTTTGGTTGCATTGGTTTTGTTTGTACAAAACCTTTTAAATTTGATACAAAGTCATTCATTTTACATTTTGCAATGTTTTCTATCTCTTGCATGGCTTTAAATTCTGTCCTTCCCCACAGATATGACAGATATACTAATATATGTTCACCTAATTTATTTATGATTTCATTTTTTATATTTAATCATTCATCCATTTTGAATTTATCTTGGAATAGGATGTAAGATGTTGTTTGTGTATCCATTTTTCTACATATCCTCCAACATTTTTCATTTTGACTTTTTCATCGTATTAGACAGTCTGATAGATGTGAGGTTACCTCTTAGGAATGTTTAGGTTTACAGTTCTGTAATCAGTAATGATTTACAATATTTTTCATATATTTGCATATGTATATATAGCTTAGATTTCTTTATGTAAATTGGCTTTCTATATATTTTTTTCTTATTTATCAATTGGGGGATGGCTATTATTATTAGAAATATAACAAAGTTATCTATATGTTTTATATGAGACCTCTATCTAAGGGGCTAACTATAAAATTTTATCCCCATTTTCTACTTTCCTTCTAATCTTGGCAGGATTTGTTCTATATATACAAAACCTTCCCAATTTAATGTACTCAAAATTATACATTTCATATTTTGCAATGTTCTCCATGTCTTTTTTGACTTTTAAATTCTTATTCTATCAATAAACCCGAAAGGTAGTATATTCCCTATTCTTCTAATTTACTTATAATAACTCCTTTAGTTTCTAGATCTAGTATACATTAGATCTTAGTGAGTGGTATAAGACAGAGATGGGCAAACTTATTAAAGAGAGGGCCAAAGGAAAGGAAATTTTCATCTGTCAGTCTGTTTCTACGGCAACTCTTTCGAAGTTTTATTGTATTGTACCCTACTCATTGTATTCATCAGATTAGGAATAATGTCATGTACCAAGATAGAATATTTCAGGGGGGCCATATCTGGCCTGCAGGACATAGTTTGCCCATCGCTGGTTTAAGACATTGATCTATACCTAGTTCATGACAATCTAGCATTTAATTGTTCCAACAATTTTCACCAAATAGTGATTTCTTTTTCTTTTCTTTTTCCTTTTTTTTTAGATTATTTTTCCACATTTACATAATTCATGATTCGCCCCCCCCTTCTCTTCCCTCCTGAAGGCACAAGTAGGAAAAAGTAGTTCCAGTGGATTATACATGTATCATTTTTCAAAACCTATTTCCTGCTCCATTCCCTTTAACTTTCTTTCTCCTCACCAGTATTTTGCTTTTTGTCACCAACCCCATTTCTCCTACCTGCAATTAACCCTCTTTCCTATTCTTGTTCCCCTTCTTCTTCTTTGTAGGGTGATAGAATTCTATACATCACTGAGTATACTCATTTTTCCCTCTCTAAAGCAGTTACAATGAATAATTTTGAGAGTTACAGAAATCCTTTTTACATATAGACATATAAAGAATTTTACCTTAATAAGTTTCTCGTAAATTTTCTCTTTCTTATTTACCTTTTTAGACTTCTCTTGTATCTAGTGTTTGGACTTCACATTTTTTGTTTCAGTCTGTCTTATTCCTCAGGAATGTTTGGAAATCTTCTATCTTATTAAATGACTATTTTTTACTCTGAAAGAATATAATCAATTTTTCTGTATAGGTGACTCTGGGTTGCAAACCCAAATAATTAGCCTTCCTGAATATCATATTCCATGCCTTAAGGTCCTTTAATATAGAAGCCACTAGAACCTGTGTGATCCTGATTATAACTCCATGGCATTTGAATACTTTATTTCTGGTTGCTTGAAGTACTTTTTTTGTTGGCTTGGTAGCTCTTGAATTTAGCTATTAGATTCCTGGAAGTTGTCAATTGAGGATTTCTTTCTGGAGGCAATCACTTAATTCTTTTAGTTTTAATTTTATTTTCTCGATTAAAGGATCTCTGGGCAGTTATCATGCATAATTTCTTGTAATATGATATTCAGTTTTTTTTCTTTATCATGGCTTTCACATAATCCAATGATTATCAGATTGTCTCTCCTAGATCTGATTTCTAGTTCAGTTGTTTTTTTCCAATAAGATATTTCATGTTTTTCTCTGTCTTTTTCATTCTTTTGATTCTGCTTCATTTCTTGATTTCTCATAAAATCATTAGTTTCTAGATCATCAATTTTGATTTTTAAGGCCTGGTTTTCCTCTATCAGTTTTTGATTCTTCTTTTTCAATTGGGCCGTTTCTTCTTGAATCACTTTCATTTCTTCTTGCATTACTTTCTTTTAATTGGTTTTTGAAGTCTTTTTTAGCTCTTCCAGACTGTGTCCAAGCCACATTTTTCTTTCGGACTTTGGGTATGTATTCTTTGTTTTTTTCTGCCCCTTTCTGTGCCTGCACCTTGGTCTTTGTCTCCATAAAAATTCTTTAAAGTTAGGTGTTTTTTGGTTGTTTTCTCATTTTTCCTATCTAATTATAGGTAGGCTCTGTTTTCTGGGGAGTTAGGGTACCCTCTTAAACTTCAGAACTTTCTTGATGCTATTTTTGGCTTATTTTCTGGGTTGTTACTAGTTTGCCAGATGGTCTGAGGGCTGAGGGCTCTGATACCTCTCTCCCCATTTTGATTCAATCGACTCTTTAGATGTTGCTAGCTTAAAGACTTTCCTCAGGCTTGGGTGTAAGCTTTTGATCTCAATCTAAACTTGATTGGGTCAGGTACTAATCAAATTCTAACCCCAGGCTTGGATGCCAATTGCCCCAGCAGAATCTCAGTGTCTGAACTTAAGTTGGGCTTAAATTCAGAACCTGTGAGATCAGATGTGGGGGGTGTGGGTAGGTGTGGTTTGCTCTTGGCTTGCTCTTCACAAGCTGCTATACCTCCTGCTAACTCTGTCTCCTCTCACCTCAGTTCCCAAAATGGTCTTTGATTACCTTTTGGGTTTCTCTTTTTTTTTTTTTTAAGTTTTTTTTCACTCTGTTTCTCTGTTGGTTCTTTCACTACCATATTAATTTTGTGGCAATATTTTTACTCTTGGTCAGGGACAATTTTCATGGTGAAATAGTGCTGTTGCTCTGCTTACTCCTCCATCTAGTGATTTCTTATCCCCCAAACATAGTATAATTTTGTCTTATACTACATTAGTATAACCTTTTGCTGTAGTTTGTTGTATACGTTCTGTTCCATTGATATACCATTATATTTCTTAGGCAGTACAAGATACTTTTGATAATTGCTGCTTCATCAAACAATTTTAAATCTAATAAACTAGATATTTTTTATGTTTGTTTTTTCCATTAATTCTTCTCATATTTTTGATCTTTTTGTCTTCCAAATAAATTTTGTTATTATTTTTTGTAACTCAATGAAGTAGTTTTGGTAATTTAATTGGGATGGTGTTGGACATGTAGATTAGTTCATGTAGGATTGTCATTTTAATTGTATTGACTTTGTAATCCAATAACAATTAATATTTCCTCAATTATTTAGTTAAGCCTTTGTGTAAAAAGTATTTTATACTTTATACATTTTATACTTTACACATCAGGTTCCTGGATTTGTTTTGGCAAGTATATACTCCCAGTTATTTTTTTCTATCTGTGGCTGTTTTAAATGGGATGTATATTTCTATCTCCTTGCAGAGCTTTCTCTGCAATATACAAAAATATTATTGATTTTTTTTGGTTTATTTTATACCCTGCTACTTTGCTAAAAATTATTGATGGTTTCAACTAAATTTCTAGTTGACTCTCAAGAAGTTTCCATATATACCATCATGTAATCTGCAAAGATAGGTAGTTTTATTAACTCTTTACCCATTTTTATTCCTTCAGTTTCCATTTATTCTCTTATTGATATTATTAGAATATCTAATAATATGTTAAATAATATTACTGATAATGAGCTTCCTTGTTTCACTCCTGATTTTGTGGAAAGGCTTCTAGGTTTTGGGGAGTTTAACTATTCTTGTCATCTTTCCATTATCTATTGTGCATGTATGTTGTTTCTATGATACAATGTTTCAAATTCTCATTTATTACTTTATTCTTTTGATTTTACTTTATTATTTTCTGTTGTCTGAAGAAAATGTTTCATTCCCCTTCTCTAGGTCTACTTCTTAATAAATTCTTTCTTTTCTTGAGTTTCTGGGTCTCTTTTTCCATTTGGGTGATATTTCTGTAATAATTTTCTTGATTTTCTGCCTTTGTTCTTAATTTTTTTTCTATTTTTTTCTCAGCCTTTCTCTTTTAAGTTCTTCCAAAAACTCTTTTTGAGCTTATGACCATTATTGTATTTCTTTGCTTTTTTTTGGGGGGGGGGTTAAGATGGTGTTTTTACTTCATTATCCTCTCAGTTTGAACTGACCTCCTTTTTCTCTACATAAAAGCTATCATTGGTTTGTTTTTTTCTCTTTTGATTCTCTCTCTCTCTCTCTCTCTCTCTCTCTCTCTCTCTCTCTCTCTCTCTCTCTCTCTCTCTCTCTCTCTCTGTCACTGTCTCTTTCTGTCTGTCTGTCTGTCTGTCTCTCTCTCATTTTATGGTAGGAGCCAGGTCAGTAGACTTAATTATTGGCATTTTGTTAGAGTGCCAGTGGTCCTAGGGCATTGGGGTATGTTACCTCAGGTTCGGAAAGTTTTTCCCCCATGGGATCTTTTTAGTGATTCCAATTATTTATAGTACAGGGATAGATGTAATCCTGAGTCCCCCCATTCAAGCCCCATTTCATGACTGTCTTCAGTTTTCCAACCAGAGCCCTTGGACAATTCTGTGGCTGCAATCACAAGTAGATGCCCACATCACTCTAGGGAAATGGGTGAGTATTTATAAAATTATAAATTGCCTAGATCAGTGGGCCCCAAATTTTTTTGGCCTACTGCCCCTTTACAGAAAAAAATATTACTTAGTACCCGCTGTCACATACTTTCACCACCACTTTACAGTTATTCACTGCCCCCAAATGCATCTATGGCCATTACTGCCCCTCCTGGATCACTGCAGCACCCACCAGGGGGCGGTGGCACCCACTTTGGGAATCACTGGCCTAGATTAACAAAAAATGACATAGAATACTTAAACAATCCCATTTCAGAAAAAGAAATTGAACAAGTCATCAAGGATCTCCTTAAGAAAAAAATCCCCAGTCCCAGATGGATTCAAAGGTGAATTTGAACAAACATTTAAAGAACAATAATCCCATACAATAGAAACAATTTGACAAAATAAGCAAAGAAGGAGTCTTACCAAATTCTTTTTTTGACATAAATTTGATATTGATTCCAAAATCTTGAAGAACAAAAACAGAAAAAGAAAACTACAGACCAAGCATCTTAATGAACACAGATGTAAAAATCTTAAATTTAATACTAGCAGAAAGACTACAGCAAGTTATCAAAAGGATTATTCACTATGACCAGGTGGGATTTATACCAGGAATGCAAGAATGGTTTAGTATGATTTACTTCTTTGAACCACACTCACTGCTGTCACATTTTTGTTGCCTTTATTCATGATAAGAATTGCCAATATGAAAAGCACATCTTTTATACAACATACTTGATTAAAAAAAAGTTTATAAACAGTTAAAAACTCTGCTTTGACTCATTATAAGGGAAAGTGTTGAAAATCAGCTTATACCTCAATCCCACACACTTATATTTATCAAATGCACTAAAAGATTACCCAGTAGGAAGAAAATATAAACTATACTGTAAATAGAAATTAATTATAGGCAGGAAGGGAGAGGAGAGAGGGGATTGGGAATGGATAGGAGGATGTGGGATGAGATTTAATCAAGATACCTGTCAGGGCTTTGAGGTTAATTCAATTTAACATTGCTAAATTCTTGTTTTGAGAAAGGCAATACAGTTAAGAAACAAACAGACAAAGAAACAGACAAACCTTAGCTCCCTACACCAAGGAACTTAGATTCCACAGGAGGCTAAGGCAGTTGTTACTGTTGTACAGGTCAGTCACTGATAATTTATTAAGGACCTACTATGTGTCAGACACTGTCCAAAGCACTGGAGATATAAAAGAGGCAAAAGGCAGTCCCTGCCCTTAAGGAGCTTACAATATGATGCAGAAGACAACATACAAATGTATACAAACAAGTTACATACAGGAAAAATAAGAAAAAATAAAAGACATAATGTCCTAGAATTAAGAGGGGTTGTGAGAGATTTCCTGTAGTAGATGGAATTATGTAACTAACATAATGCAATATAACATTACATGAAATACAAGTGCATAAGAGAGATTACAAACATGGAATATTTTGAGAAAGAAAAAGAGAGAGAGAAGATAGACAGAAATTAAAGAATCTTGAAGATCATTTTTTGTGAATGGGGTAATTATACATGATAGATACTCCACTTTGAGTTTATAAACATTCAAATAAATTTTAGTTCACATGTAGTTTAACACATTTTTGTCATATTTACTGGAGATAACAAAGTTAAAGTTTGAATATTCCTTGCCCTTGTTATAGGGAAATTATAGAGCAGACTTAGATTTAAGATAAGACAGAGAGTTGACAGCTTGGAGCAAGCCCTGGACTTAATGCATAGACATTCCATAGATGGAATGAAGTCAGAGGTTTGAAAAGAAAAGAGATTTTCTTGGCTAAGCTAAGATAAGGAGGGCATTATCTGTGGTCCAACTTGCTAAGATCTAAGGAGTTGTGAAGTTGTGGGATTTATAGAAGACTGGAGAGAAGAGACTATCAATCAACTCAGCCTAGGAAGAGAGAAGGTTCAGATCTAAAGCTGATGGATGGCTGATAGACTGCCTATACTCCCTAGTGCTTCCTTTGGACTTTATGGACTATGAAAGGATTTGATCCTTGTTCCTGTTATCACCTTGGAGCAGCTTGTACCTGTGCAGTGAGATCTGCAACTTCAGTGCTCTCCAATATAGATAGAGCTGCCTGTAGTATAGTAGAGTTAAACCAGCTGACCCTTTACATTTTTAGGAAGTTGACCTATTTCCTTAGTTGTAGAAACCCTTCACCCACTTTCCCAATTTCCCAACAATAAAACCAGTTTTATTAGTCTTATTATACTTCCTAAATCTCCTCTAAACCATCAAAGACCCACCACTGGAGTTATCTTAACATCACTGGTATCCCTGGCAGTTAGGAGATCAGTTTAACAGTCAAACTGTCATTCCCCATTCCTCACATCCCTGTACGGTTATTCAGTGTTATCCTGTCAGTCCTTTCTCTTGTGGGTGTGGGAGTATCCCCAGTTTGTGTTATTCCCTGGCTAGCATGCAGTCTGTCCCTTCTTCCCAAATATTTTTTTTTGCCCTCAATGAAAATAAATTCTAATGGTGCAAAATGAGATATAAATTTCAGTAAAACCTTAAATATGCTAAGGATTCTAAGAAATATAGATCAAAAGAGAATACAATCTAGCCATGGAGTTAGGAAAGTTCAGGTGGGAGTGTGACAGACTTTGCTGTCCCACTTGTAAAGACAGATTAAATGTCTTTTATTGGGAACTAGCAGCTCAATAAAGCTTTGTCTTTGTCCATAATTTGAAGATATACCCAATACTTTTGTTTTGTTTGCCTCTTTATAAATTTGCTAAATTCTACTTCTCTATACAGGGAACTTTCCACTAATGTCCTGGCAGAAGAGAAAGACAAGTTCAGACAAAATACATCTGAAATGGTAGAAATGTGACCCAGATTTTTTTCCTAATAATGCTACTGTTTTAAATATAACTTAGAATGTTGCTTAATCACTTTGGGCTTGGGGATAAGGGAGGGGAGAAATGAGTGCTTACTATATTCATATGTGCATATATATCTAGTAGTATAAATAGTACATATATTTTAAATATATATTTATAGTTATTTACTTTGTATATTCAAATAATTGCTCATATATAATAATATATATGTCCATATAGTTATATATAGACACATTCATATTAGTGCAAGTATGCATAAACATAAGTGCATGTAGACATGTATATGTGCATATGCAGCTCTATACATATACAAGCTTGAATGGTTTAGAACTAATTGCTTTTCTCATTGGCTATTCTGTGACAAACAGACTGTACTTTCCTTAAATATATTATTCTAGCTATCCCATGTTCATCAAAAATGTCTGTGCATTATTGTTATTATTGGCCTTTCCATTTACAGTCACTTTACTCAAAGAAATCTCCTTTGTCCAGTAAGAGCTCTGTAGAGTAGCTATTTCATATTAATATAGTTTGTTCTGGGAATAATTACATAAGGGGATGCTTTTAAACCTATGGTTGCCAGAGAAAGTATCATGGAGATAAATACAAACTGTGTGATAAATAAATCCTAGTCTGCATGTAGTACTTAAGCAAATTGATATTTTCAGTATTTGAACTCATCGTGGTAAATTATCCTGCAAGGTAAACATCACTTGGATCCAATAATCTTGATGTAAATGTGGTTTGCATGCCATCCTTATAGAATCCAAATTTATCTTACAACATCATCCACCCAATTCCTTAACTCTAACAGTTTATTCTTGAGTAGAATAAAATCCCTGTACCAGCTGTTTTATTGCTAGAATCCAAGAATCTTCTGCACCAGAAAGACAAGAGGGAGCTGTTACTGTTGCTTACAATTGTCAACTTGAGACAGCTAAATTCTATTTCCATGTATTCTTAAATAAAGCCTATGGACATTAAACCAACCATGAGTATGCTACATTTGGCAAAATGTGGTAAACCAATGAAACCAGTAGTTTATAACAGATTAACCAAATACAAATCAATCTATCTATATACATCTGAGTAAATTCAGTGTAATTCTGTGAGTTCTATTATGTAATACAAAAACAATTTCAAGCCCAAGAGTCATGGACCATTAATTCTAGCTGTACCCTGTGTATAATTCAGTAAGCATCCTCTCTCTCTCTCTCTCTCTCTCTCTCTCTCTCTCTCTCTCTCTCTCTCTCTCTCTCTCTCTCTTTCTCTCTCTCTCTCTTTCTATCTATCTATCTATCTATCTATATCTATATCTATATCTATCTACACACAAACACACACACACACATATAGTCATTCCCAGGCCTTTTTGCCTTTCCTTTTGTCTTTTCCACTGAAAAGACCTATGAAAAATTATGTCCGTAATTTAATTCATTACCTAAACTCTGGATGATGACTTAAAATCAAGATTAGGGCACCAATAACCAGGGTCTCATGGGTTAATTCTGACCTACCATTTATTTTTGTATTATGTCAAAAACTAAGAATGCTTTTAAAATATATATTCTTAAATTTTTATTGTGTTACAAGTGTTTTTAAAAAATAGACTCTTAGATTGATGACTATATAGAAATAGGCAACAAGCTGATTGTAGTTTCCAACCTCCTGTTCCAAATCATTGAAATGAATATGCTAAAAAGAAAATCAATGGGATAAATGTAATCTTACACTTGATTAAAAAAATTATCTTCAAAAGGATAAGATGATGAAAACATGCCTAGATAGTGGTTGTTTAAATGAAAAGATCTAGGGGATTTCAGTCGACTCTAAGCTCCATCAACAGTATTATTCATGTAATGAAGTAGCTAAAAATCTAATGTGATTTTGAAAGGCAGTCGTGGTATCTTCTAATAGGAAAATAAAAGACTTGTACCCAACCCTAGTTAGAACTCATCTGGAGTGTTGTTCTGAGTATCAAAATGTTCTTATCAACCAGGATAAGTTTAATAATAATTTGATGAGGGCAACCAGGATGGTTAGGAATTCATGATATTTGATGAATGAAAATAATTAGAAATGTTTATAGTAAATATCAAACTGTTGACCTTAAGGAGGACTAAGGATAAAGGAAGAGATAGAATATGAAACTCAAAATGTCAATAAATCAATGCTTTTTTTACACTTAATTGCAAAATATTTAACAAAATAATCGCTTGTTGAATTCAGTATAGTGGGATTCTTTTCATGTACGAGTTGAATTACATAGCTACTGAGGTTACATCTGAGAAAATGCAATGTAATTCTGTGAGTTCTGTTATGTAATACAAAAACAAGTTCAGGCCCAAGAGTCATGGACCATTAATTCTAGTTGTACCCTGTGTATAATTCAGTAAGCAATCTCTTTCAGATCATTTGACTTCTTTGGATACCGCTTTTCTCAGCTAAAACATGATATTCTTTTACTAGATATTCTTTAATTCTCTTCCTACTGTAATAGGCTATGATAGTAGGATTCTGTAAAAGAAAAATGTAGATAAGGATTTTATCCTGAATCCTAGTATCTAGAAATACAGTGCTTAAACATTTTTTTTTTGCTAATGGTCATCATTTGGTTCTTTCTTTAAAAAATTCCTATAAAATAAAGTTATTAATATAAGCATTAATTTTTTATATTTCTTGAAATGTGATTAACATGTACTGCTTTCTCCCTTCCACCTTCTCATCATTCTTTTAATAGACAGCAGAGTCATAAGGATTAGAATGCCTTCCTCCAAGTCAAGAATTAGTTTAAGTTCTTCATCTCACAAATATTGGTTATGTAATCCTGGGGAAGTCACTTAAACTTTTGAAGTTCCTAGGTAACTGTGTGAAACTATTAACTGCATAATGATTGCTGATTTCAGTTGGTAGAGATGTTTCTTTATGTAGAGTTGTCTGTAGCAATAATGAACCAGAAGCTCTGGTGAAGTTTAGGTTAGGGAACAAAATAAGAGACACTTCTGTCAGAAATTTCTAAGGCACGAATAATCTTTCTTCCTTTTTTTGGAATGTCATATTTCTCTATTTAAATTGGCTTGGATACAGACATGAGATCTATGAAACTGGTTTAATAGACAATTCAATAAGTTGGTACTAAGTCCTCATTTGCAATTAAATGAAGAGCAAAATAATTAAATAATAGCATTTGACATCAAGGAAAATATTTCATTTAAGGAGAGAAAAACCACATAATATCTTATATTTTGTTGAAAAGAAATTATTCTAATCCTCAATACCCAATCCTTCCTAACTCCAACTAGTATTTTCTAGTGTCACAAGCTGGGTATGGTTGACTGAATAAATTTTCATTCTAGAGATCTCTGTGAGAAGGTCCTAAAGACTTCTACTGGACTGCTCCATGATTATTGCCGCCCTGCCCTTTTTGGTGGAATCAATCTACTGCCATGGTCAATTTCAACAGTGTGGTTGGGGTGGCCACTTAACTGGTATAGTTAGCTATGCTGCCTCTGTTATCAACTTTGCTTAACTGATATGCTTTCTTAGCCACCTAATAAGTATGGTGTCCATAGCTCTCTCAATGGACATCCCTAAATTCATTAATAGAATCCTATGAATTTTCCTTTGGCCTTCAATATTGTTTTTCCCCTAAGAATTCAAAACTTCGATAATTAAGTATTGGACCAAGAATTGGTTCTTCTTGAATATATTCACTTGAATTCCCTTGATTATATTCATCAAGGCTCATCTCTTTCTGAATTCTATCCACATCAAGAGAAAAAACTTTGGGAATAGAAATGCAGAAGGAAAACATCTGATTTTTCACTTTTTTGTGTGGGTATTGGATGCAGAGTTTTGGTTTTAAAAATTATAAAAATAAATAATATGGAAATAGGTATTGAGTGAAAATACATGTATAATCTAGTGGGTTTGTTTGTTAGCTCCTGGAGGAGGGGAGAATAAGGGGAAAGAAAGAACATGAGTTATGTAATCATGGAGAAATACTTAAATAAAAAAAGTTAAGAAGATTAATCTCTTTCTATAAACAGAGAATATTCCTTAGCTATGGAATATAATAAGTTTCTTGAGAGCAGGAACACTTTTACTTCTTAATTTTTATCTAATAATGCTCAACACCATGCTTAAAATGCAGTGGATGCTTAAGAAATGCTTGATGGATTGAGTGATAGAAAGATATGCTCCCCTTCCTTTGGACCTCAGCTTCTGTGCTTATAAGAAAATCAGAAACATTGAAACAACATGAGGGATGGGCAACACAAGAATTCGTGGCTTCATCTCAAGCATTGGTAAAACACTTAAACTATCTCCCTGTTTTTTCTTTACTAAGCAGCATCTCAAAGATCAATTGAATCAGCAGAGGGAGGGGGCTTTCAGAGCTCTCAACCCTCAAAACATCTGGTAAACTTGTAAAAACCCAGAAAATAAGCTGAAAATAACATCAAGGAAGGACTGAAGTTTAAGAGGGTACACCAGCTTCCAAGAAAAAGCTTGGAAGAAAAAGAAAAATAACTAAAGAATTATTATGGAGACAAAGAGCAAGGTACAGACCAGAAGGTGATAGCAAAAGCAAAGGAAACACACATAATGTCCAAAAGAAAGATATGGATTGAATACAGAGTCTAGAAAAGATCAAAAAAGACTTTAAAAACCAATTAAGTGAGGCGGAAAAAAGTGAAGAAGAGGAATGAAAGAGATAAATGAAGAAATAGGTCAATTTTAAAAGGAGAACCAAAAACTGACAGAGGAAAACCAGATCTTAAAAATCAGAATCGATCATCTACAAACTAATGATTTCATGAGAAATCAAGAAACAATAAAGCAGAATCAAAGGAATGAAAAAGTAGAGGAAAACATGAAATATCTTATTGAAAAAACATCAGACCAAGAAAATTGATCTAGGAGACACAATTTGAGAATTCTTGGACTACCTGAAAGGTGTGATGATGAAAAACCTTGGATATCATATCACAAGAAATTATATTTAAAAAAAAAACTGCCTTGAACAAGAAAATAAAACTAAAATCGAAAGAATTCACAGATCATCTCCAGACAGAAATCCTTAAAAGACAACTTCCAGGAATATAAAACCTAAATTCAAGAGCCACCAAGCCAAGGAAAAAATAATTTAAGCATCCAGAAAGAAACCATTCAAATACCATGGAGCTACAATCAGGATGACATGAGACTAAGAGGCTTTTACATTAAAGGATTGAAGGGTATGGAATGTGATATTTAGAAAGGCAAAAGATTTAGTTTTACAGGCCAGAATTACCTATGCTTCAAAACTAAGTATACTCTTTTAGGGGGAAAAATGGTCATTCAATAAGATAGAATATTTCCAAGCATTCCTGAGGAATAAACCAGACCTAAACAAAAAATATGAAGTCCAAACATGAGACACAAGAGAAACCCAAAAAGGTAAATAAGAAAGAGAAAATTTAAGGGACTTATTAAGGTCAAATTGTTTATATGTCTACATGAATCCACCAATTACTTTCTGAAAGAAATTCCCACATGGGAAATCACAGGTATTAGACCATAGCTTAATGTATAATTGCATTATTAATATCTGTTGTATCATACTTTATATCCCTTTATATAAAACTTCCTCTGGAAGTATGTTCTGTCTAAAGTATTTCCAACCATATAGGTGAAAAAGGAAAAATTCTAATTAATCATGTGATTAAGCTACAAAATATAGAAAAAAGTTAGAATATTTTTTCATTCAGTGAATAAGCTAAATATTTCTTTGACCCCATTTAAAAATAATCTTTCATAATATCTTATCTTAATAACGTTAAAGAATTGTTTTGATATATTATTCCATGTTTAAAATATTAATGTGTACATAAATAACATTAGAGGTATTCATTATAATTTTATTCTATCCAAAATAAGGATATCATTATATTTCTAGTCCTTTTTATTCTTACTGAGCATCATGAAAGGATATTTTGAAAGTATAGTAAAAATTTTGTTGAAATGATTTTAGTACTGTATTTTAAACACATTTAAATAAGGGAAAATCAATAAATAATTGGATCAATGGACAATATATAACATCAATAGGCATAGTATTCCTAATAAAATCAGAATAATTTTTAAAAAGACAACATTGGAATGAAGAGTGAGCCAGAGCTCAACTCATTATTGTGAATAGATGAATATGCCAAAAGAAAAAGACTATGGTAAAGGAAAAGGAGTTTAACATTCTGACATAGAATACAGATAAAATTTATATAAACCCAATATACTCCTATCCTTTGATGAAGATTGAGTAATATCAATCAGTACCTACTCACTTTTTCATTGTAAAAAATAACTCATCTGGAAAATAGAAACATGAGATAGACAACCTTAAAGTCATATGACCTCACCTCCACTACCACCCCATTGCATAAAAAGGCTAGCTATTATATTACCAAAAAAGAAATCAAGAAAAACTGCCCTGATATTCTTGAACGAGTGTATGAAATAGACATTGAAAGAATCTTCCAATCACTTCCTGTAATTCCCAAAAGGGGGAAATCACAGGACTATTACCAAATTTCAGAACAACCAGGACAAGTAAAAAATACTGAAAACAGCCAGAAAAAAAGAAGAAGAAATATCATGGAGATACAGTCTGGATGAGTCAGGACATAGCTACTTCTACATTAAAGGAGATGAAGGCTTGGAACATGATATTATAGAAAGTATAGAGAAAGTAGAGGAGCTAGAATTACTGCCAATAATTACCTACATTAACAAAACTGATTATATTCCTTCAGGGGAAAAATAATCATTCAAAGAAATAGAGGACTTCCAAACATTCCTGATGAAAAGACTAAACCTGAACAGACAATTAGATATTCAAATATAACACCTAGGACCAGCATAAAAAAGGAAACAGGAAAGAGAAAACTTAAAAGATTGAATAAGGTAAAATTTACACAAAATTTGAGATTAAATTTTTCACTCTTAAGAATTGTCATAATTAGGGCTTTGAGAAGTAGTATACCTAAACAGAAGGAGCAAGAAAATTTAACTATTACAACATATTAACCAAGTAAAAAATTAAAAATGAAAAATGGATTGTACTAATTGAATACAGGAAGGAGTGTCAGAATGAAGTAAATTATTTCACCTGAAATGACACAAAATTGTTTTTGCAGTGGTGAGGAAGATGAGGGTAGTGACAGACAACAGGAATCTTATTCTCATCAGAATTGTCTCAGTAACTGGTTATAACTCCTACTCATATATAGAATTCTATCTTATCCTATAGGAAAGTGGGAGGAGAAAATAAAGGGGAGGTTAGAAAGGGTAATGAATTTAAAGAAACAGTGATTAGAAGCAAAAACTTGTGATCATGGAAAGAATAAAAGGAGAAAGAGCAAGATAAATAGAGGAAAATAGAATGGAGTGGAATTCACAGCTAGTAATCATATCTATGAATGTGAATAGGATGAACTCAGCCATAAAACAAAAGCAGATAATGAATTGGATTAAAAAATAACGTGCTACAATATGTTGTTTAAAAGAAACACATTTGAAATGGGAAGATACACACAAAATAAAAACAAGGGGCTAGGAGAGAATCTATTGTTCTTCAGGTGAAGTGAAAAAAGGGCAGGGGTAGCAATCATTAATCTGAGGCAAAGCTAAATAGGTCTATTTAAAAAACATAAGGACGTATGTTGTAGAAGAGTCCTAGAGGGATGTTAGATGTTACAAGGTACCCAGGAACTCCCCAGGGCCAGTGTACCACAAAAACCCTTGGTTTATGTAAATAAAGTTTATTTTTAAAAGGGAAGAAAGAAACTGGTAGGTAGGACCGTAGCACTATCCAAACTAACTTCACTGAACTTCTAAGTCTCCTGCAGAAGGAGAGCCTTTGTTTTCTTCTCTGGGCCATGCTTAATCCTCCCTATGCTATCTAAGAAACCTCCTCAGTGATATTTGACTTAATCTAAACTTACTATTGTAAGTAGTCATCTTCTACAAACTGTATCTATATGGGGTTCAGAGTTTAGAATCTCTAAAGAAGGTATGTGACAGTTGAAAGACCATTGGACCAGCTTTATAAAAAGGAGGTGACACCTAGGCAAACCAACTCAGTCTTGAGTTTTGGGTGGAAAGGTGGAAGGGAGGTTAGGTAGCTCCCCATTTGAAACTTCACCAGGATTGTGTTATCCTGATACACAGTGCTGGGTCTAGCAACTTAGGTCAATACCTGCCATAGCTTGCACTCTGCAGCTTATATTTATACATCATCAGCAGCCAATATCAAGAACTATTTCAGCAAGTCATCTTTGAAGAAGGAACAGCTACTTGCCTTCATCTGGTTTAGCTAGCATTGCCATCCATCAGCTAGCAGGCAGAAGCTGTAAACAAGCTGAGTAAGAATTCCATAAGAGGCTTCCCTGTGGGGAACTGCCTAATCCTCACTCATTAGATTTAGTTTTATATATCCCTGAATCCTCAATCCTTCCTCTTTGTTCCTAGTTCCCCATACCATCAAATTATACCTTCATTAGGTAATTAAAAGTTACCTGTTGAAGAAACTGAAGTCATCTTGCTGTTCTGGTACATCAACTCCAGAAGAACCTCCATATTATCCAGTTTGGCAGTTGAGAATGTTCCCCCACTATGAGGGGTTTCATAGGCTTTCCACTAATTCTAGCCTGTGATTCGTTCTCTGACAACTTAAGATAATTATAACCACTGGCAGCCATATGTTCTTAGCCATACTTAACACCTAGATATCTAGTGTTTACCACAAATGAGTCAAAGGACTTGGGTCCTCTTCTTTTTGAAATCTCTGTCTGCTGGGGAATTGATTTTACTGGCCCATCCCTCATGGGTCAGAGCTATGAAGCTGCAGAACAGACAGCAGCTTGAAAATAATCCTAACACTACCAATAATTTATAAGAAAGGAAAGGAAAAACAAAACCTGGGTTTAGCTGCTGTATTAAGTAGCTAAAGTTATAGATGGAAAGCTTTGGATTACCTTAACCAATAGGAATTCTGGCAGCTGGACCATTGGCAAATGAAACTTGGACTCAGGGAAATTGTTTCCCTCCAAGTAAATCCTCTACCTAGATGCCAAGAACTTCTCCATGAAATCCCAACCCTCCAGGGAGAATCTCTCAGAGGAAAACCCTCATTCAGCTTGATGGGAATTTTAGGCAGAGAGACAAAATCTTCCTCCATCTTGGTGAAAATCAAAGAAGGAAGTGAAGTTCAATTATTTCTGGTTGTAGACCCACAATTCCTTTCTTACCTAGAATCCTTTCCCATGGCTTCTCTCAAAATTCCCTTCTTTCAACTAACCCTAGAAGACCAGACTATCCCTAACTATATTCCTACAGAAGGGAATCACATCCTAATAAAAAATACCATAGAAAATGAAATAACATCAATACTAAACATCTGGTCACCAGATGAAATGGCATGTACATTTTTAAAATAGTAATTAAAGGATCAGAAGAAGGAAATTGACATTAAACTGTACTAATGGGGGACCTCAGCTGTGCCTTCGCAGAATTAGATAAATCTAACCAAAATACAAAAAAGCTAAAAGTTAACGTGGTGAATAGAATTTTAGAAAATTAATATTAATAAGTGTCTGGAGAAAACTGAATGGAAATAAAATGGAATATGCTTTCCCCTCAATGGTACATGGAACCTACACAAAACCTGACCATGTATAAGTGTATAAAAAGCTCACAATAGCATTCAGAAATCTATAAATAATAAATGCATGCTTTAAAGAGTATAATGCAACAAATATTATAATAAATAAGGGACTATGGAAAGACAAATAAAATACTAATTAGAAACTAAGTATTCTAATACTAAAGAATGGATGGGTTAGAGAACAAATAGTAGAAACAATAATATCATTAAAGTGAATTACAACAGAGACAACATAGCAAAATTCATATAATGCAGTGACAGCAGTGTATAGAGGGAATTTTATATCTCTAAATGCTTAACATCAATTTTTTAAAAAGCATATAAGTGAATTCTGTATGCAACTAAATAAAACAGAAAAGAACAAATTTAAAACTTCTTATTAAAGAAAACTGGGTATTCTGTAAATCCAAGGAGAAATTAATAAAACTGAAAGCAAGGAAAGTACTAATAAATAAGAAGACTTTTCATGATTAATTTTATTATTTTAATGAAAATTACTAAAATAGACTATTGTTTTTTTAAAGAAAGAAGAAAATAAAATTAGCAGTATCAAACTGAAAATTTTTAATTCATTCCAATGAAGAAGAAATAAAGACAATCATGATAACTAAAACAAAGAAAATATTTTCCTTAATTAACTAGATGCTCAAAAAAATAAAATTAAGTATGGGCAAGGAGACTACAGCAATATATCACAAAATTCATTTGCCATGACCAGGTGAGATTCATTCCAGGAATATAAGTCTACTTAAATATTATGAAAACTATCAGCATAACTGATCTATATCAATAACAATATGCATAGAAATCAAGTGATTATCTCAAAACATGCAGAAAAAGCTTTTGACCAAATACAACATCCACTCTTACTGAAAACACTAAAGACCATAAGAATAAATGATAATCCTTAAAATGATAAGGAATATCCCTCTCAAACCATTGGTAAAAATTATTTGTAATATGAATAAGAGAGAAGTCTTCATAATGATATTAATAGCAAAGCAAAGATGCCCTTTATCAATAGTACTTTTTGATATTTTATTAGAAATGCTAGCTATACTAATAAGGGAATAAAATAAAAGGAAGATATTAAAGTAGGGAATGAGCAAATTAAAATAACACCATTTGAAGATGGCATGGTTTTATATTTAGAAAATCCTAGAGATTTAACTAAAAAAAGGTTGGAATAATAACTTTAGCAAAATTGCAGAATACAAAGTAAACCCCAATAAATAATATAAAATTATATATATATATAACCAACAATTTCCAACAACAAAAGACAAAAAGAGAAATTGAACTTACAATAACTCTAAACAATATAAAATATCTTTGAGTCTACTTTCTAAGACAAACCCAAGGATCCTATGAAAATAATGACAAAACATTTTTCACACAAATAAAGTTAGATCTAAACAATTGAAAAATGTAAGTTGCTCAACAGGATACCTATCCAAAATAATGAAAATTACAATTGTATGTAAATTAATTTATGTATTCTGTGCCATCCCAAATTATTAAAAAAAATTGTTGAGCTAGAAGATATAGTACCAAATTTTAACTGAAAGAACAAAACATCAAGAATATCAAGGGAATTAAAGAAAAACTGTGAAGGAAGGTGGCCTTGCTTTACTAGATCTCAATCAGTAATCTTCAAAACAATGTTGTATTGGCTAAGAAATAGAATAGTGGATTAATGGAATAAATGAGGTATACAATATACACTTTTAAATGATCATAGAATTTTATTATTTGATTAACACAAAGATCTCAGCTTTTGGGACAAGGACTCACAATTTGATAAAAATTGCTGGGAAAATGGGAAACTGAATGGCGGAATCTAGGTAGAGACAAGTATCTCACACCCTATACCAAGATAAGGTTCATAGGAAAATGTGATTTAGACATAAATGGTCACAAAGCAATAAATTAGAGGAGCATGAATTATTTTACCTGGCCAATCTATGGAGGATGGAAGAATATATAACACAAGAAATTGAATTACAAAATTTAAACAGAATAATTTTGGTTATATTAAGTTAAAGTAAATTGTTTTGCACAAAAATAATCAATGCAAAGTTAGATTAACCTTAGATATTAGAAGGGAAACAATATTAGAAGGGAAACAAAATATATGAGAAAAAAGATTAGAGCAAGATCCTCTAATAAAGACCTCATTTAACAAATATATAAATAATCGAGTCAAATTTATGAGAATACAAATCATTCCCAATTGACAAATTATGATAGAATGTAAAAAAGCATTTAATAGATGTCAAAATAAAAATCAGGACAATCTAGAGACATGAAAAGATGTTCTAAATCACTATTAGAGAAATTCAAATTCAACTTGATTATTAAAATTGATTACTATATTACACCCATCAGTTTGACTAATATGACAATAAGGTGAAATAATAAATGTTGAAGGGGATGTGGTAAAATTGTGTCATTTATTCATTATTGTTAGAATAATTAACAGTTTCACATTTATTCTAGAGGGCAACTGAGAACCATGTCCAAAGGGCTGTAAAACTGTGTATATTTTTTGTTCCATTAATACCACTACTCAACCTTTATTTTAAGATATCAAAAAAAGGGGAAAGGACCTATTTACACTTAAATATTTATAGCAGCTCTTTTTCTGGTAGCAAAGAATTGGGTATTGGGATAGTGTCTATTAACTGGGGAATGGCTGAATAAATCATAGTATGTGATTGTGATGAAATATAATTGTGCTATAAGAAAAGATAAGAAGAATTATTTCAGAAAAAGTTACAAAGGTCTCCATGAACTGATGCAGAGTGAAGTAAGCAGAACTAGAATGCTGTACACAGTAACAGCAATAATATATGCTGATCAACTGTGAAAGTCTTATCTATTGTCAGTAATATAATTGTCAAAGTTAATTCTAAAAGACTTGTGACTTAAAATGCTATCCACCTACAGAGAAAGAATTTATGAATTTTGAATACAGATCAAATTATACTATTTGTAATTTTATCTTATTTTATCTTATTTAAATGTATTTAATTTTTTACATGAGTATTCTCTCACAAAATGAACAATATGGAAATGCATTTTACATTGTTATTATACATATATAGCACAGATCAAATTGCTTACCATCTAGGGGAAGGAGGAAATGATATATACACTTTGAAACTCTTAATTTAGAAAAAAAACTGTGTTAAAATTATTATGTTTAATTAGGGAAAATATTAAAATAAATTAAAAAAATAAAAACAGTGTTTTCATCAATATTCCTTAGGAAAATTGATCTAAATTTTTTAATTTTGTTTTTTTCGTTACTTGGTCTAGTTATCAGCACTGTATTTGTATCATATAAGGATTTTGGTAGGACTCCTTCTTTGCCTATTTTCCCAAATAATTTATAATGTTTGGGGATTAAGTTTTAATTAAAAGTTTGATAATTACACTTGTGATTACGTCTGGCCCAGAGGAATTTTTTCTTAAAGAATTCATTGATGATTTGTTCAACTCCTTTTTTTGTTAATCTGGGCAATTTATATTTTTGTAAATATTCATGTATTTCATGCAGATTGTCAGCTTTCTCGGCATATGATTGGGTAAAATAGTTCCTAATTATTGTTGTAATATATTTTTCATTTGTTCTAATTTCACTTATTTGATATTGATATTTTGGTTTTCTTCCTTATTTCTTTAGTAGAATTAACCAATTATTTAATCTTTTTCATTGATTTTTTAGAAAACCATCTCCTTGTTTAATTTATTATTTCAATGATTTTATTACTTTCAATTCTATTAACCTCTATAATAATAAAAAAATTTCCATTTAGTGTTTGACTAGGAATTTTTATTAGTTCTTTATAATTTTTTTAACCTGGTGCCATATACTTTGATCTGATCTTTATTTTATTGATGTAAGGTCTAAGAGATGTACATTTCCCAATAATTACAGATTTTGTTGTATTCCATTAATTTAGTATGTTGTCTCTGGTGTCATTCTCTTTAAAAATATTATTGATTGTATTTATGATTCATTCTTTGAAACATTAATTCTTTAAAATTAAGCTATTTAAATTAATTTTAGACTTTCTGCTGGCTATTGTTGACTTTATTTTTTTATATAATTTGAAAAGGATGCATTTAATATTTCTTCTTTTCTACATTTGGTTAGGAGGTTTTTCTGCCCTATTATATGGTCAATTTTTGCATAGGTGCTATCTGCTGGTGGAAAAAAAAACATATATTCCTTTTGATTCCCATTCAGTGTTCTTCAGAGGCCTTTTATATTAAATTTTTTAACAATTATATTTACAATTTTTCTTGTTTATGTTTGGTTAAATTTATTTATTTCTGATTCTGCAAAGATGGTGGATTAGATGGAGTAAATCTTAAAACCTCTGCACTCATTCCACATCGAGATAGAAAAGAAAGAGCTTCGAGAAGAAAGAGGACCAAAATTAACAACAGGACAGAGCAGGGGGATCCTACTGCTAGACAGCTCAAGAGGTATGCCAAGAAAAAGGCTTGAATTCTTGAACTGTTGGGTATGAGATTATAGAAGGGGAATCCCAGGACCCCTGCCCCATGAGCTATGCAGAGCCTCCAGTGGTCCCTGAAATCTCCTGGCAGGTGGGAGCCCAGGCTGGAGAAAGGGCCTTGCTGGCCCAAGACTTGGGGACTTGAACACAAGCTCTGGGGAGGTGGCTAGAGGGGAAAGCCAGAGAAACACAGCAAAAATGCTTGGAAGATGGAGGCTTAGATGGAGCAAAATTCTAGACCTATGGCCTTTACCACACCAAGGCAGAGAACAAAGAGCTTCCAGAGGAACAAAAACCAGGTCTAATGTCAGGGCAGAGCAGAGGGACCCTACTGCTGGATAGCTCAGGGAAAACACTCCATTTTGCCCCCCACCCCATTTTTTGGCCTTTATACAAGGTTCTAGCCTGAGGGCACATTAAGCAATACAGACTAATCCAGGCTTAATCCTATTAATTGGACAGACAAGAAGTCTTCAGAGGGCAGGAAAACTCTGACACTCCTCCCCATAGACTGCAGAGAACTAACTATAAACCTCCATTGCTAGCTGGGGAAGATCTTTCTCCAAAGCTCATTTAATCCATCTGATTAAAATATCAGAATAGAGAAGGAAAAAATATGAGTAAACAACAGAAAAAGAGAAAAGAAATTACAATTGATAGCTTCTTTCCAGGAAGTGAAAAGAGAACAAATGAAATAGAAGAAAAGGAGGAAGTTCCAGCAAATTGGATACAGGCTTTGGAAGATCTCAAAATTCAATTAACTCAAGAACTTCAGGAACTCAGAAAGCAATCAAGAGAGATTGAAGACAAGTTGAAAAAGGAAATACTTGAACTAAAACAGGAAAATAAAGTCCTAAGAGCTAAAATTGACTAGCTCAAAAATGAATCAAAGAAGGCAAAAGATGATCAAAGAAAATCAGACCAGAAGAAGGATGACTAAAATGCCAGGAATAAAAGTCAGTCTTTAAAAAATAGAATTCAACAATTAGAGGCAAATGATTTCACAAGGCTGCAAGAATATATAAAACAAAATGAAAAAAAAATGAAAATTTTAGAAGAATATAAAACACCTCATTGATACAACCAAAGATCTGGAGAACAGATCTCAAAGAGACAATTTAAAAATTATTGGTTTACCAGAACATCATGACAAAAGAAAAAGTTTGGAAATTATCCTACAGGAAATTATTCAAGAAAACTACCCTGACATTCTTGAACAAGAGGGAAAAGTGGAAATTGAAAGAATCCACAAATTACCTCCTACATTTAATCCACAACTGACAACTTCCAGGAATATTATAGCCAAATTCAAAAACTACCAGACCAAGGAAAAAATATTACAAGCTGCTAAAAAGAAGTGATTCAGATACCAGGGAACCACAGTTAGAATAACACAGGATCTGGCTACATTTACACTGAAGTACCAGAAGACATGTAATATGATATTCCATAAAGCAAGAGAACTGGGTCTACAACCTAGAATCAACTATCCTGCAAAACTGACTATATTTTTGCAGGTTAAAGTATGGTGATTCTATAAAATTGAAGACTTTCAAGCATTCATAAAGAAAAACTGGACGTAAACAGATAGATTGCTGCCCAAACACAGAACTCAAGAAAATCACCAAAAGGTAATTAAGAGAGAAGGAAAAAAAATCTTTTCTTTAAGGGACCCAATAAGTTCAATTGATTTGTATCTCTAGAAGAAGATATTGGTAAATATTAAAAAAAATGTTAATTTCAACAGGGTAACTAGAAGAAGTTTACTTAAAGGGAAGAGTTACAAACTATATAGAATGAAATATCAAGATATATATGTAGAAACATGTACATATGCATGTAAGTATAAATATATATATAAAACTAGAGGAGGGAAAAGGAGATAATATTAAGAAAATGGGGAAACAGACAAAATGGAGTAAATTTATATTGCATAAAGAAGTGAGTAGGGCTAACAGAGGAAAAGATCAATACACTGGAAGAGTAAAGAGTTTGGAGAGAGGAAATACTTAATACTTAAAGGCATTAAAATTAACTTAAAGAGGTAATAATAATCAGATCCATTGGGGTTGAAAATTGATTCGCACCCTAGAGAGAAGTAGAAGTGTAACAAAAGGCCTAGAGGTGAGGGAAGCAATACTATGGAGGGAGAGGGCAGGGGTGGGGGGGCAGCTTAAAAATACCCTAGAGAAGAATAAGAGGGGAATAAGAAGGGAAAGGGGAGAAAGGGAAATGCAATGAGGGAGGGGATCAGGGGAACTGATTAAAAGCAAAACACTGCTATAGAAGGAAATAGTGAAAAAGAAAGGACAGGACAAGGAGAGAGAATCAACATGTCTGGGAATTCACTGTTGATAATTACAACCCTGAATGTGAATGGGATGAACTCACCCATAAAACAGAAGCAAATAGCAGAGTGGATTAGAAAACAAAATGTTACCATATGTTGTTTACAAGAAACACACATGAGACAGGCAGACATACATAGAATAAAAATGAAAGATGGAGCAAAATCTATTGGGCTTCAACTGAGAAAAAAAAGGCAGTGTCATATTTTCATAATTTCTGACAGAGCCAAAGTAAAAATAGATCTGGTTAAAAGAGAAAGGGAAAGTAATTATATCAGGATAAAAGGCAGTATAAACGATGAAGAAATATCAGTACTCAACTATGTGTACCAAATGGTAGAGCATCCAGATTTCTAAAGGAGAAGCTAGCAGAGCTCAAGGATGAAATAGATAGCAAAACTATAATAGTGGGTGACATCAACTTTCCTTTATCAGATGTAGATAAATCAAAGTTCAAATCCAACCTCAGACACTTCCCATCTGTGTGACCCTGGGCAAGTCACTTGACCCCCATTGCCCACCTTTACCACTCTTCCAACTATAAGCCAATACACAGAAGTTAAGGGTCTTAAAAAAAGAATACATGGAGAGGCAAACCAAAAACTAATTGGAAATTAAATAATATGATTCTCCAAAATAAGTTAAAGAACAAATGATAGAAATAATTAATAATTTCATTAAAGACAATGACAATGATGGCACTTCTTACCAAAACATAAGGGATGCAGCAAAGCAGTTATAAGGGGAAAATTTACATCATTGAGTGCATATATTAACAAATTAGGGAGGGCAGAGTTTAGTTAATTTGGCATGGAACATAAAAAAACTAGAAAGTGAACAAATTAAAAATCCCCAGATGAAAACTAAATTAGAAATACTAAAAATTTAAGGAGAAATTTAAAAAATCAAAAGTAAAAGATGTATTGAATTAATAAATAAGACTAGAAGTGGGTATTTTGAAAATACAGATAAAATAGACAAAGTACTGATAAATCTAATTAAAAAAGGAAAGAAGAAAACCAAATTAACAGTATCAAAGATTAAAAGGGAGACTTCATTTCTAATGAAGAGGAAATTAAGGCAATCATTAAAAACTATTTTGCCCAGTTATATGGCAATAAACATAACAATCTAGGTGATATGGATAAATATTTACAAAAGTATAAATTGCCTAAAATTAACAGCAGAAGAAATAGAATACTTAAATAATCCCATATCAGTAAAAGAAATTGAACAAGCCATCAAAGAACTCCCAATAAAAAATTGCCAGTGTCCAGTGGATTCACAAGTGAATTCTATTAAACCTTCAAAGAACAACTAATTCCAATAATATAAACACTATTTGACACAATAAGCAAAGGAGTCCTAACAAATTCCTTTTATGACACTAATATGGTACTGATTCCAAAGCCAGGAAGACCTTAAACATAGAAAGAAAACTATAGACCAATCACTCTAATGAATATAGATGCAAAACTCTTAAATAGAATACTAGCAAAAAGACTGCAGGAAGTGATCATGAGGGTTATCCATCATAATCAGGTGGTATTTATACCAGGAATGCAAGGATGTTTCAACATTAGGAAAACTATTCACATAATTAACCATATCAACAAGCTAACAAACAAAAATCATATGATTATCTCAATAGATACTGAAAAAGACTTTGACAAAATACAACACCCATTCCTAATGAAAACACTAGAAAGTATAGGAATAGAAGGAACTTTCCTAAAAATAATAAATAGTATGTATCTAAAACCATCAATAAACATCATATGCAATGAGGATAAATTAGATGCCTTCCCAATAGATCAGGGTGAAACAAGGATGCACATTATCACCTCTATTATTTAACATTGTACTAGAAACACTAGCAGAAGTAATTAGAGAACAGAAAGAAATTGAAACTATTAAAATATGCAATGAGGAGACTAAGCTATCACTCCTTGCAGATGTTATCATGGTCACTTAAAAAATTCTAGGGAATCAATTAAAAAGGTAGTAGAAATAATCAAACAACTTTAGCAAAGTTGCAGGATACAAAATAAATGCACATAAATCATCAGAATTCCTGTATATTTCCAACATATCACAACAGCAAAAGAATTAGAAAGAGAAACACCATTTAAAATCACCCTAGACAACACACTTAGGAATCTATCTGCCAAAACAAACACAGGAATTATATGAATACAACTACAAAACCCTTTCTACACAATTAAAACTAGATCTAAACAAATAGAAAAACATTAATTACCCATGTGTAGGATGAGCTAACATAGTAAAAATGACCATCCTACCCAAATTAATTTACTTATTTAGTGCCATATATATCAAACTGCCAAGAAACATTTTTTATAGAATTAGAAAAAAACTATAACAAAGTTCATTTGGAAGAACAAAAGATCAAGAATATCAAGGAAAATAATGAAAAAAATGTGAAGGAAGGTGGCCTAGTAGTACCAGATATTAAACTATACTATAAAGCAGTAGTCATGTTATGTAGAGATGGTAGCATGGAATCCCTGTAAAATACAGGGACAAACTCACCCAGAATTCCAGGGGACCTTCCCCTGGAGAACTTTGGGTGAGGGGGCAGTTGAGAAGGGTGAAGGCAGTTGCTTTGTGGGGGTTGAGGTGAGCAGACTCATTGCTTACTGCTCCTGACTTGGGGGTTTACCTGAATGGCCATTGTGGCATAAGCCATCGTGGTTTCTACTCAGGGGTTAGCCTGTTTATTAGGATTAATCATTATCAATATCAATATGACAATTATATAGTGATTTAGTGATTAGATATATTCCCTATTAGCAAGAGAGCCAGTGTAGTTACGTGCCCTTCCTCCCCTCCTGTGGGGGGCAAGTGCAGCTTCAAACTAACAGATCAGGGTAACCTTTCCTTATCCAAAACCCTAATTATCCCCTCTAGTTTTTTCCTTTTACCTCTTAATATAAACTTTACCTTCAATATCTGTGCCTGGAAATTATTTGGGAATACTCACTGCTCAAGTCTGGTCATCTAGCTTGAATCCTGTCAGTTGCCAGGTTTAAGAAGATCATCTATCTCAGTCCTTCAACATTTAGATAACTAGCTTCTACTTATTCCTCTATCAGACCTGTGGGGAATATAAGTTAAAAAAAAAGGGAACATCATTAAAGTTCAGTTTCAACAGAAACTTACCAGAAGTACCTCAGTCAGTCTCCATTTTTCCAACTGAAACATCAACTGCTTAGGGGGAGGGGTTTGAGAGCCAGGAGAGTCTAACCCCTTCCTTTCTCACTGAAGCCTGTCAATCAGTGTCTGCGTCTTGAAGGTTACTGGCCCTGGCATAATCATCAGCTTCCCCAAAATATCTGTTATTTTATCAAGATAATAGTCATCAAAACAATATGGTACTGACTAAGAGACAGGAGGGAGGATCAGGGCAATAGACTTGGGGTAAGTGACATCAGCAAGACAGTCTATGATAAACCCAAAGACCCCAGCTTTTGGGATAAAAATCCACTATTTCACAAAAACTGCTGGGAAAATTGGAAAACAATATGGGAGAGATTAGGTTTAGATCACCATCTCACACCCTACACCAAGATAAATTTAGAATGGGTGAATTGACTTGAATATAAAGAAGGAAACCATAAAAAATTAGGCAAACACAGAATAATATGATTATCAGATGACTTGGAAAGGAAAGACAAAAGCTAGAAAAAATTAAAAAATGTAAAATAAATAATTTTGATTATATTAAATTAAAAATGTTTTGTACAAACAAAACAGTGCAACTAAATTCAGAAGGGAAATAACGAACTGGGAAAAAATCTTTATAATAAAAAACTCTGACAAAGATCTAATTACTCAAATATACAAGGAGCTAAATCAATTTTACAAAAACTCAAGCGATTCCCCAATCGATAAATGGGCAAGGGACATGAATAAGCAATTTTCATATAAAGAAATCAAAAGTATCAATAAGCACATGAGAAAGTGGTCTAAGTCTCTAATTATTAGTGAAATCCAAATGAAAACAACTCAGAAGTATTACCTCACACCTAGCAGATTAGCTAACATGACAGCAAAGGAAAGTAATAAATGTTGGAGGTGATGTAGCAAAATTTTGACATTAATGCACTGATGGTGGAGTTTTATGAATTGATACAACCATTCTGGATGGCAATTTGGAACTATGACCAAAGAGAGCTTAAAGATTGCCTGCCCTTTGATTCCGTCATACCATTGTTAGGTTTGTACGCCAAGGAAATCATAGGGAAAAAGACATGTATAAAAATATTTATAGCTGCGCTCTTTGTGGTGGCAAAAAACTGGGAAAAGTGGGTATCCCCTTTAGTTGGGGAATGGTTGAACAAGTTGTGTTTGTTGGTGATGGAATATTATTGGGCTTGAAGGAATAATAAACTGGAGGAATTCCATGTGAACCAGAATGACCTCTAGGAATTGATGCAGAGTGAAAGGCACAGAATCAAGAGAACATTGTACACAGAGACTGATACACTGTGGTACAATTGAACGTAATGGCCATCTGTACTAGCAGCAATGCAATGACCCAGGACAATTCTGAGGGATTTATGGAAAAGAACACTACCCACATTCAGAGGAAAAACTACAGGAGTGGAAACACAGAAGAAAAGTCACTGCCTGAATACATGGGTTGATGAGGACATGATTTGGGATATAGACTCTAAACCACCACTGTATTACAACTATTAATAAGTCTTGATAGATAACACATGAGGAAACCAGCAGAAATGTGCATTGGTTACAGGGGGTGGGGGTTTTGGGGGGAGAGAGTAAGAACATGAATCATGTAAGCATGGAAAAAAAAATTTTTTCTAAAATGTAAAAAAAGAAAGAAGGAGAAAAAAATAAAATAAATTTATCTATTTCTGAAAGAGGAAGGCTAAGTTTCCCAACTTATAAACTTTTACAGTGTATTTCCTCTGATAGGATATGTAACTAATCCTTTAGGGATTTTGCTTTATACCATTTGATGCATACATGTTAAGTATTGATGTTGATATTGTTTAATTGTTTATAGTGCCTTTCATAAAATTGTAATTTTCTTCCTTATCCTTTTTGATTAGATCAAATTTTACTTTTGCTTCATCTGAGATCCTGATTAGAACATTTGATTTTTTAAAAACTTTATCTGACACAATAGATTTTGATAGATACTATAATATAGATAATATAATATTCCCTTGCTTTTATTCTGTACATGTTTCTTCTAGCTTTATGTGTATTTCCTATAGACAGGATATGGTGGGATTCTAGTTTCAAATCCATTCTGCCATCCTCTTCTATTTTATGAATGAGTTCATCCTATTCACATAACCAGTTTTGATTACTAACACTATATTTCTCTCTTTATTAGTTCTACACAATTTCTCCTCTCTCCATCCAGCTTACCCTATTGACAACCACCACAACCTCCCCTAATTCACCATTCTATTTGTCCATTATTCAATTCTTTTACTGTTCCTCCTCTCCTACTTCTCTGTGGGGGTGAGATAGGTTTCCATTGACAACTGACTATGGATGCTGTTTCCTCTTTGAGCTAATTATAATGGGATAAATATTTAAACATTGATAACACCTATATCTTCTCTTCTTTATTGACTCTTATGTGTTTCTTCATGTGAAATAATTTATTCCCTCTATTTCATTAGCATCACTATTTCATTAGCATCTCCTTGAAGGATTTTGCTGTTTTGCTGAGTATACTATTCTTGGTTGTAAACCTGGAGTCTTTGCCTTTTGAAGTGTCATATCTTAGGTCTTCCAGGGCTTTGATGTAGAAGCAGTCAGGTCTTGTGTAATCCTAACTGTGGCTCCATGATATTAGAATTATTTCCTTTTGGCTGCTTACAATGCTTTCTCCTTGGCTGGGAGTTCTGGAATCTGGCTATAATAGTTTAGGAGTGTTTTATTTTGGGGTATTTTGAGGAGTTATTAGTAAATTCTTTCAATTTCTGTTCTCTTTGCTTATTTCAAGATCTCATGGAAGTTTTCCCTGATGATTTCTTCTACTATGGTAGAAGTATGTCCAGGATACTTTTTAAATTATGCCTTTTGAGTATTCCAGTGCCTCTTAGATTATCTTCCCCGTATCTATTCTCAAAAGTAGTTTTTTTTCCAGTAATCTATTTCAGAATTTCTTCTATTTTGTTTCTTTGTTTTGATTTTGTTTTATTGTTTCCTGATGCTTTGGGGAGCCATTAGTTTACATTTACTCAATTCCAATTTTTAGGAAGTTTTTTTTTTCTTCCTTGAGCTTTTGTGCTTCCTTTTACATTTACCACATTCCAGTTTGTAGGGAGTAATTTTCTTCAGATTTTTTCGCTTTCATTTCCATTTGGCTCATTCTAGTCTCCAAGTTGTTGATTCTTTCTTTTCTTTCTTTTATTGTTTTTAACTTTTTCCTAAATAATTTCAAGAGTTCTTTTGAGACCTGAAATCCTTCCTCACTTTTCTTTGGTGCTTCACATTTTCTTTTTGCCATTGTTGCCCTTTTTTGAGTTTTTATTTTCATCTTTCCTATTACTAAAGTAACTTTCTTGTCAGGATTTTTCTTTTACTCTTGCTCATTTTTCAGATTTTTTTTTCATTATCTTGCCTGTATGTTGAGTTTTTCCCTGTTTCTTGGGTAGAGGGAACACACTTCCAAGCTTAGAAATTAGGCTTTTCTGGTGCTTGAGGGATGAATGACTGTCCTTTGGTCCTAGTCTGTGCATTTAGAGGGAGAGACACAACTAGTTTTCTATGACTGTTGTATCCCCTTGAATTCCATTCCTCCAATTGATGGTTCCCCTGTTGTCTCATGAGCTAAGGTGATCTCCATATGGCAGATTCATTGTTATAGGTTATGTGGTAATGGTTTGACCTTTTCCCCTATTCTGCCAGTTAGATCATATAGTAGTGCATTGAGCTTGTCCACATTCTACTGCTTTCCCCAGATGCTCCTCTCATAGGACTACTCTCCTCACTCTAGTGAGATGTGTCTCTGTGTAGGGTTTCAGTGAGGGGATTATACCTTACTCCATTATCTTAGCTCCTACTATGCAACTCTGGACCCCAGTATTTTCACACACACACACATACACATACACACTAACTATTCCTGATTCTATTAATACTGAAGCACTAAAATGTTGTGCTACCATGTAAATTCTGGACCAAATAAGGAAAATAACATGTTCTTAATCCTTTGTCTTCTTTCTCCCCATTTAATTGGAATTAATATAGTAAAAATATAAAAATAAAAACTATCTTTAGTAGAAAAGAGATACTTTGTAATAAGAATCAAATATAAATAAAATGAAGACATAATCCAACTGTTAAATGGCAAATAAATCCAGAGAAAAAATTATTCCAAATAAAATCTGAAGAATATCATTTTTATTCTCTTCTATTTTTTCAAGAAAAGAATAAATGACTATGATCACTAATATAATGGTATCACTTCACCGTATATGCAACATATGAATGAGTAGCAGTTACTTTGAAAGGAAATAATTTAATTAACTCACATTTTATCACTATTAGTTTCTTGTAAATGGAAAAAATATTAAAAATGCATTGAGTGGAACATTTAAGAGCAATAAAAAGAACTTTCATAAAATGACACAATTAAGAGCTTTAATAAAAAACTTGTAGATTTGTAATCATATTTACAATTGCATGGCTCTATCTAGTATTCAAGAACAATTTGAATTGTCGCCCCTAAGGGAAAGAGAAAGATACAAAAGAATCTTGTAAAATACAAATTGAATGGTGCAGCAGATGATTTCAGTGGCACATTTATCATGCAGCTATAAACACTCAATTACTGGGCTTCGTGAACATCACACAAATTGTAAATATTAGCTAATTTTTACTTCAATGCACTTGACATTGTACCTTGCTGAAAAATTCATACTAACTATATCCCATTGATGGTAAAATGGACAACCTGGAAATATTTATTTAACGTTATTTTTTTCCTCTGGGAATATAGTGAAACAAAGATAGGAATGAAATCAGGAAACATAACTAGAGAAATTGAAATGGTCTAGATTTTTTGCAAAATTTAATATTCTAAAACTGTATGATGTAATGCAAACATTTCTTAAATGTTTTGTTATAAGTGATTACAAAAATAAATCTATTTCAGCAAGTATTTATAAGTATCTACTATTTTCAAAGTTGTGAGTTATATGCAGAACAATAACTGGTGAAGTTTCAATGTTATTTTTACCAGAGGTGATGACATTTCAAGGAGTATGGTTTCCCCATATTTAATCTCCCAGCCTCCCACCATATAATGTCAACATAGATTTTAAAATTTTCAAAGTCTCATTGTTTTGTTTTTAATAATTTTTTAACTTTAATAACAAATGAAATTTGGTGCTGCAGTAGCTACAATTATATTTCAGAGCAGTAATTAGCATAGCTATCTTAAACAGATATAAGCAAGAGAAAGAATGACTACAGGGCAGATTAGATAAGCAAGATTCAGAATCAATCATAGTAGTCTAATGTTAAATAAGTAAAATAATTCAAATCACTTGTAAAGCAACTTCTTCCTTGGCAGGACTGAAGAAAAATAAAAACAAAGCAAAAACTAGCCAGCAATTTGGACAGATTCTTTTTTCTGTGTATTTAAGACATGAAATTCTAAGAGACATGAAGAGAGTGGTAATAATTTGAATTGGTAATAAAGAATTAAGAAAAAACATACTAACACATTTTAGGATATAGTACTGTGATATGTTTTATGCCTCACATTCCCTTCATGCTTCTGAGATGAAACTAGTCAATGCAATTGTGTTGAAATTTAACACAATGCCTTATTGACAGTAACTGATTTAAAAAAGTTAACTGCTGTAGTGAATAATGTTAAATTAATAGTTGCTCAGAAGTTTTTAAATAAGAATTGGAATCATATGACTTTTAGAGGGATAGGACAGGTAGGACAAAAAAATTATTAACTATTTAATATTAAATTTAAAATGTCATTGTGACATATTTTGTCTTATCTCTTCTGAAGGACAATCTAGTCATTAAAAGTCATATTGATAAAAAAACTGAAATTTAATTTTCTAAAAGTGTTTGATATTTATAATGCATTTTAACTTCCTTTCTTAAATAATTCATATTTGAGAATTCTATTCTACAGAAACCCTGTCTTCATGAATTCTTTGGGCAGAAATGTTCTTATGATCCCTGGCTGTTCTGACATTCAGAGTTTGGCTTGGGAGCTTTTGAGTGACATTGACCACTTAGAAATCAGTGCAAATGGGGTGAAAAATAAATCATTTACACTCTAAGAATGTTCTGTCCTTGCAGACTAAGTGCATCCATTAAAAGGGAACATTTGACTGGTGCAGTGAAAACCAGTGAAGTGTAGTTCATTGATATGGTAGATATTTTGAGAAGGCAATGATCATGGCCTTTTTTGCCCTTTAGTCTTATAAAATAGATTAATTACAAAGATGAATATCCTACAAAGCTGAATAAGAATAATAATAAAATTTCTGCAGTCTCTATAAAGAATCCCTTGTGTATTGATACCCATTTTGTCCTATATTTCCATATTACGTATAATAGTTTAAAATCCTCAACTTAATAAATGGATCCATTTGGATATGTCATTCCTGAATAGTGCCTGAGGGAACTAAGAATCAAATGAGTCGTGTAGGTACATTCCATGGAAAAGAGTGGACCATAAACTTTAAAATAAAATTAACGCATACATTTATGTCTTGTAGACTATAAAAGTTTTTACCCAAGTGCTAATGGACCATGGGACTATAGAATGCCTGTTCAGAAACCCTTGATTTACTTGTTTTATGTGTTCGTTTCCAAGACATCTATATTTTTTGCTTTTTTCCTTTTTTAAATAATAACCTTTTTTATATTTTTCCAGATTACATGTCTACATGTCAATACAATTTTAAATATTCATTTTCTGATATTTTGCAATGCATGTCCTCTCTTTCTCTCTTTCTCCCTTCCCAAGAAGACAGGTAATACGATATAGGTTGTATGTGTGTGTATATATATTTAATACAAATTTCTATGTTTGTCATGTTGTGAAAGAAGACATATATTGCCTACACTAGACAAAAGTTCATGGAGGAAACAAATTAAAGAATAGGATGCTTTGATTTGCATTCAGATACCATCTGTTCCTTCTATTTTAGGAGATATCCTTTTATTCTTATAAGTTTCTTAAAATTGTCCTGGATCTTTGCCTTATTGATAATAGTTAAGTCACTCATAGTTGATCATCGCACATTATTGATGTTATGTGAATAATTTTGCAAGAAGCCATATTGGGTCAGAATAGTTGCCAGTTACTGAAGTTGGAATGGAGAATGTAGGGGAGGCGTGAGTTGGCATGAGAACAAAAAGTCTGTTGAGATCACCCTATAAATTAAGGCTGAATCCTATTCTCAGGGTCTCAGACTAGAGAACGGTGGGAGGGTAGGCATTTCAAAATTGTCTCTAAGCTAAGCTTAATTTATACCTCATAGGAATAGTTACCTAAGCTCTTTGCTCATCCAGTGCTATCAGCATTCATTCCTATACATTATCAATAATATATGACTTTCTAAACATCAACAAGAAGATAAATATTGAAAATCAACTCTGTTAAACCAAGCCAACTTGAATTGAGCTAAAACATCCAACACCTGAAGTCAGGCTTTTAGGCCTGGCTAAGGCAACTAGCCTGACAGGTTCAGTGAATCAGCTTCACCTTAAAACTCCTAACAATTTATTATAGGCTTGATTAGTTAAGCAAGGTTCTAGGATTCATTCCCTCTTTACTCTTTATTCCAACCCATCCTTTTCTTAGCCTGGTTTACCTTCATTAATTAAGTCAAAAAGAGAGGAGCCTGTACTGACCTGATCTGTGTTGAAGATTCTTAGGGGAAAGATGTCAGTGAAAACTTCTCTTTTCTTTCATCAAGCTCATTCAAGTGATCAGGATCAACGTCACAACCAACAAATTGCAGTCAGTAATAACATCTTTAATAGGTTGAGTTTACTAATACTCATTCTATCTAAGGAACTAAGTTTACTTAATACTGAGAGTTAGGGAACAATCTTTTACTTTATCATTGATCAGTTGTGAAGGAGGAATCAACTGAGTGGTGGTGCCTGTCAGCTAGTTTAATACAGATCACACCCCACTGCAGAATCACTTAGTCATACTTAAAGGAACATCATTCAGTTATGTTAAAGCACCTAGATAAGAGGTCTCATAACCTCCTTTACATTTACAGTGTACACCATTCTCTTGGTTCTGCAAATCTCACTTTGCATCACTCCATATACATTTTTCCAGTTTTGTTGTTGTTGTTGCTTCTGTGATCATTTTGTTTGTCACTTCATATGGTACAATTGCATTCCATTACATGTTTATAGAACAACTTGTTCACCCATTCCCAATATGATTAACATCCCTTCACTTTCCAATTCTTTGTCACCACTAAAAGAGCTCTGATAAATATTTTTTTAAAGTAAAGGGAAAAATACTTTTCCTTTATCTTCAATCTCTTTCAGATATAGACTTAGTAGTGGTATTGCTGGATCAAAAGATATCCACAGTTTGATGGTCTTTTGGACACAGATTAGTTTTTTCTATGCAAAATCTGTATCAGTTTACATTGCCACTATTGGTGTGTTTACTTATTTCTCATTCACATTGTTGTTTTTTCTATATTTTTAGGCATTTCTGACACTTCATGATCCCATTTTGGGTTTTCTTTGTAAAAATACAGGTTTGCCATTTACTGCTGCAGCTCATTTTATAGATGAGGAACTGAGGCAAGCAGGATTAAGTGACTTGCCCAAGGTTTCATAGCTATTAAGTAATCAAGGCCAGATTTAAATTTAGAAACATGTGTCTTTCTGACTCCAGGTCCACTGCTTTATCCATTTTGCTGCCTAGATGCTCCTTCATATAGTAGGAACTTAATGAATTTGAAAGTAAATTGGAGTGATGAATGAATCTGGATTTGAAAGCAAATTTAGGATTAAAATCATAGTATTCCTTAAAATAAAATTTTTGTCTAGAATAAGTTGAAGAGTTTATTTTTTTTTCTTTTGCTTTGTCAACAGCTTTTAGATAGTAAAAAATTTATGCAGCTCATCCATATCAATAAGTGGAGACAAAATTATTCTCAAACTGTCACTAAAAGCTACCCACTCCTTGCCCTCTAGTTATGTTTCTAATAACCAAAAATCTTTAAATATGTCACTACTTCCTATATGTTTACATAATTTAAGTAGGAAAAAGGAACCTAGAAGCTCTATGACAACTTAATTTTAGTTAATCTTTATGACTTGCATGAGTATTTAACATACTACTCTGAACACAGTAACTGCCCAATTAATATTCGTGGTGGTTTTTTAATACAAAATCTAACTCCCACATTTTACATGGTCAGGAACCAACTTATCCAGAATCACAGAATAAGTAAGGAAAACTAAAAGTTGAAGAAAATTATTATTACTGAAAGTTCATTACTCATTCTGAAATGCATAATCCATAGCTCTCTTTTAACTTCCCACAATTTTTTTTATTCAGCAACTGGGAAAATGCCTCAAATATTTACCAAATAAATGTATGAGAAAATACTTAATGTTACCCTTCCCTGTCCCATCATGTTCTATTTATGTTTATGTGAGATAATTCATAAGTTTCAGTTTTTATTGTTAGCATAATGTTAACATGCCAATAGGAAAATAATAAACATGGTGATACATAATGATGCAATGATCTTACTTTCTATCCAAGCTAGAAAAATGAAAGACAGAAGAAACTTAAATATATCAATTTGTGTAACTAAGCCACTCCAAGAATGATGGACAAAAGTCAGGAATAATGTCCAAGAGGAAAAGGTTTTTTAAAAAATTCCAATTAAGTAAAAATCAAGCCAAACTAAGAGGTAGAAATATATATTTTTTCAAAGAACAGAAACAAGAATGAATGAAAAGAACAAAAAGGAGGAAGAATAAGAAGGGAATAAGAAAAGGAGGAGAAAAAAGGAGAATGGGAAGATAGGGAGGAAGGAAGGAAGAAGGAACGGAGGAAGAAAGGAAGGAAACAGTAGGGGGAATTGAGGATTGCTATTGGAAAATTCCAAACGTTTGAATATATTAGCTCCTCTTTATTTTATTTTTTATAGAACATTTTTACATTAGAAATACATAATATCATTATTAATATCCATTTGTGTACCTTTTCCTTATCTCTTCTTTTTCGTTAGCACACAATCTTTTATTTTATATTCAGATAATTATGTATCCATTATATTTCTGGTTTTTGAAAATGTTTATATACATAATAACCTATGGTTTCTTCTGAAGAAAGGCTACAAATTTAGCCTTTATTGAAAGTCTACCTTCATCCGTTGATGACTGTTATATTATTTTCTGATGCAAACTAATTTCTTTATAATTTTTGCAGAATCATGTTCATTTTTTTAAATTTCTCATAATTGAGTTATGTTTTGTGATTAAAACTTTTTCATGATGGAAGTAGATAGCCATTTTGTCTGTCATTAATATTCATTATTTTAATGTTTCATTTTTCAGTTTAAAACACATTTCTTTCTCTATTAAATATAAAGTTTTATGTTTATGGGTTTTTTTAATTAGTCCAAGCCTTGCCTTATGTTTCCATTCTTATTTTTTTTTGCAAGATTTCCTGAAGTATAGCTTATTTAGACTTTTTAAAGAACTTCGTTATTCTTTTACATGAAAATATTTTTGCTTTCTTTTTCATATTCTATCTTCCAATTTAATGTCTTTGGTATATTTATGATATCCACACCTGTCTTATTTCTTTATTTGCCTCTTTTTTTCTCTCAGTTTTTCTTAAGTTGCTTTATTTTGTAATTTTTAATTTCTCACTTTCCTTTTTATATCTCCTACAGTTAACAAAATAAACTATATTATTCATTCTATGTTTTTTATTCCATTGTCTTTGCAGTCTCTTCTTTCACCCCATTCCTTTTGAATAACTTTAGTACCTCTGTTGTTTTTTGCTTTTTTGTTTTGCTTTATTTTTCCTGACCAATTCTAGAAGTTCTTATATGTGTTTCATTATCATTATAAAAGGTGAAATGAGAGTAAGGGTGAGAGAACTGCTATAATGTTTTTCCATTTGACTAGGGAAATGATGGCCAAACCACAGGCCATGGGCCAGATGCAGCCCCCTGAAATGTTCTATCCAGCTGAGCTGCCCAACATTTTTCCTAATCTGACAAATACAATGAGTAGGACACAATACAATGAAACTTTGAAAGAGTTGCCTTAGAAACAGACTGACAGATGAGCATTTCCTTTCCTTTGGCCCCCTCTTTATAAAGTTTGCCCATCACTGGTGTTGGGGTTTTTATTGTCAGTTTCCTTCACTGAATAGTATTTATTCCTTAAACTGATTCGTTTTTTTCCTTAACTTTCCCTAACTGTATCTAATATAATTTATCTGAATTTTGGTTTGTGATAAACTCTTTAAAAACATTTTTGATTTTTATTAATTTCCATTTATTCTGAAATTTTAAAAAAATTATTTATCTTAGTACAGTAACAAATTTAAACATAAGTGTTCCATGGTTACATGAGAAATGTTCTCTCCTTCCTCTCTTCCCTCCCCCATCCCAGATTTGACAAGCAATTCCACTGGGTTACACATGTATTATCACTCCAAATCTATTTCCATCTTGTTCATTTTTGTAAGAGTAATCATTTAAAACCAAAATTCCAAATTATATACCAAAATAAACAAGTGACAAATCATATGTTTTCTTCTGCGTTTCTATTTCCACAGTTTTTCCTTTAGATGTGGATAGCATTCTTTTTCATAAGCCCCTCAGAATTATCCTGGATCATTGTATTCCTGTTAGTAGCAAAGTCTATTACATTTGATCATCTCACAATGTTCTTCCAGTTCTGCTCATTTCACTCCACATCAGTTCATGTACCTCTTTCCAGTTCTTTCTGAAAACATCAGGTTCATCATTCCATCATCATCATATACCACAACTAGTTCAGCCATTCCCCAATTGAGGGACATCTCTTTAGTTTCCCCTTTAAAGTATAAATATCTTTGTACAAATAGGTCCATCCACATTTTCTTGATCTATTTGGAGTACAAACCTATTAGTGATATTGTTGGATCAAAAGGATCCATTCTTTTCAAGCCCCTTGGGCTTTAAATTGCCTTCCAGAATGATTAGATAAATTTATAACTTCACTAGCAATGCAATGACGTCCCAATTTTGCCACATTCTCTCCAACATTTATCATTTTCCTATCATTGGCCAATGTGCTAGGTGTAAGGTGGTACCTCAAATTTGCATTGATTTGCATTTCTCTAATCAGGAGGAATTTAAAACATTTTTTCATATGATTATTGATATTTTTTATTTCATCATCTGAAAACTGCTTATTCATATCCCTTGATCATTTGTCAACTGGGGAAGGACTTGGTTTCTTATAAATTTGACTTAGTTCTTTATATATTTGAGAAATTATACTATTGTCAGAGAAATTTGTTTAAAAAATTTCTCCCAGTTTGTTGCTTTTCTTCTAATCTTGTTTGCATAAGTTTGTGCAAAACCATTTTAATTTAATAGTCAAAATTATTTATTTTGTGTCTTTCCATGTTCTCTATCACTTGTTTGGTCTTAAATTCTTCCCTTCTCCATAGATCTGAGAGGTAAATTATTCTATATTCACATGATTTACTAATAATATCACTCTTTATGTTTAATTTATATACCCATTTTGAACTTATCTTGGTGTAGAGTGAGATGTTGATCTAAATTAAATTTTTGTCATACTGCTTTCCAATTTTCCCAGCAGTTTTTGTTAAATAGTGAGTTCTTATCACAAAAGCTGGGATTTTGGGGTTAATAACACTAGATTTTAGAGGTTATTTACTCCTAGTCGGTTTCATTGATCCACCCTTCTATCTCTTACCCAGTACAAGATTGTTTTGATGACCACTGCTTTATCATATAGTTTAATGTCTGTCTGGTACTGCTAGACCACCATCCATCACTTTTTTTCCCTTCGTTTCCCTTGATATTATTGATCTTTTATTCTTCCAGAGGAACTTTGTTATTTTTTCTAGTTCTATAAAATACTCTTTTGATGGTATGATAGGTATGGCACTGAATAGAAGAATTAATTTAGATTGACTTTGACATTTTAAAATTCATCAATATCATTATTATTCTTGCTATTATTATTATTTGCTTTTCAAGATATTATGTTGGGGTGGCATAGAAAATGATGCTTTATAGGAAATTTATCAGTGGGTATCCTTTCTAGAAACCCATTAATTGCTGTTCCAGATAGTATTTTCATTACTGGCACTCTTCTTCCTTCAACAAAACCTATTATGAATTGTCTATAAATTTAGGGCAGAAGGGATTTTCTTTTTTTTATTATTACAAAAATTTCTAATTACACACTGGTACAATTTACAGTAATCATTTTCTGAAATTTTGCATTCCATGTTCTTTCACTCTTTAGCACCTCTCCCTTTTCTCCAAGAGGCAGATAATATGATATGCATTGTACATATGTTTTTATGCAATGCATATTTCCATGTCCATTATACGGTTTAAGAACACATTGCTGACTCTAGAGGAAAAATCATGGAAAAAATGAAGTGAAGAATTGTATGCTTCAATATACATCCTGATGTTATCAATTCCTTTTATATAAGTGGATAGCTTTTTTCTTCATAAGTATCTTGGAGTATTCCTGGATCCTTAATACATGTCATTTACATTTTATTATAATATAATTGTTACTGTGTTCAATGTTCTCTTGATTTTGCTCACTTATTAACATTTAATAGACACCTTTCCAGGTTTTGTGTGTGTGTGTGTGTGTGTGTGTGTGTATGTGTGTGTGAATGTCTTGCTTGTCAGTGCTTATGGCACAATATTATTCCATTATAATCATTTTTGACAAGTTGTTCAGCCATTTCACATCTAAGGAACGTTCATTCAGTTTCTAATTCAATAGCTCTTAAAATATTTTTGTATGAGTGAGTTATGTAATGAGGATAATTTGAGGAAAGGTGTGTGTTACAAAGGAATTTGAAAGGAGGTTATCAAGGATTTGTTAAGATAGTAAATCTAGATTACAGGTAAGCTGGAATAAGGAGATTCAGGATATAATAGGGCTGAAGTCAGGAGTATAACACTGAAGGAATAAGATCTTCAGGAGATGGAGAACTAATCTAACAGGCAAAGACACAGGGCTTATAGACCAGGACTCAGACTTAAACACAGGCTGAGGGAAATAGACTAAACTGAAATTAACAATCAGGCTTTAGTTAATTTCACAGGAAGGGATTTGTTTTGAAGTTACATCTTCCTTCAAGATGGATATCCCAGCTTCCCTTCAAGCCCAGAGTATGTTAGTTCTTTCCCTCTTCTTCCCTCTCTTAATAACTGACAAATTATACTAATAAGTCTGTTGAAACACAAAAGGGTTTATTATCTTCAAAAGGATGATCTGACAGGAAAGTGGATTAAGGAAGCCCTAACAGTTGTCTCAGGAACCTCAGGTGGGGGAAGGGAGGCAAAGATGGAGTCTGAGTAAGGACCTGCCTTTAACTCAAGCTTACAAAGTGCTCTTGATATCTAAAGGGAATAAATGATGACTGACTAGTTTCTTTATATCTAATATTGTCAATTATAGTTAACCCTTCACAGGTTTGAACTCTTCTCTAATTACTCTCCTTATTAACTCCATAGAATATAAGGTAAGGGAAGGAAGGTAGGAAATAATATAGGGAAGGAAGATATAAAGGGTTTATTCAAAATAACAATTTCTTAAATAAATATTTCAAAGCTAGGCTAAATTTCAATTCTACAGATAGGTAAGGAGGCAGCTCAGCTGGTCAGACAACCTCCCTCCACGGGAGACCCAAACCAACTGAACTTTTTCCTCAAGATTCCAAACCCCTAAGTGCTTTCAGAACTCAGCCAAAGCTTGATACTACAGTTATTTCCTCCTGTTTATTATTTCTTGAAATACAGACCTAGTAGTTGAATTGCTGGGTCAAAGTATATGCTCAATTTTATGTTTTTTGGGGGCATGATTCTTAGTTGATCTCCAGAATGGTTATACCAGTTTATACCTCCACCAACATTGTATTAGTGTCTCAATTTTCACACATCCCCTCCAAAATTTACAATTTACTTTTTTGGGTCAAACTACCCATTCTGATAGGTATGAGGTGTTATCTCAGAGTTGTTGTAATTTACATATTTTTTCATATGAGTAAGGGCAGTTTTAATTTCTTTTTTCTGAAAATTGCTTATTAATATACTTTTACCAATTGTTGATTGGAAAATGTTTTGTATTTTTATAAATTTGACTCAGTCCTATATATATTTGATAAATGAAGCCATTTTCAGAGACCCTTGTTATAAAAAAATTTTTCCCACTTTTTTATTATTTCTTTTCTAATCTTGGTTGCTTTGATTTTATTTGGGCATGTAAAAATAATTTTATTGCAGACAGAATTATTTATTGTACATCTCTTAATGCTGTTTATACCTTGTTTGTACATAAATTCTTATCTTATCCATCAATCTGATAGGTAAACTATTCTCTGTTCCTCTAATTTGTTTATGTTTTTCACCTTTCATTTGTAAATCATGTATTTATAGATTGTACTTTGGCATATGGTGTGATCTATGCCTAGTTTGTATCATACTATTTTTCAGTTTTCCCAATAGTTTTTGCTGTTGTTATTGTTGTTGTTGTTGTTGTTGAATAGGTCCCAAAGCATAGTTCTTTAGATTTGTAAAACAACGTGGTTACTATGGTCATTTATTACTACCTATTTAGTGCATAAACTATGTGAAGATGGTATCGACTCTCTCCTTGCCCATTTTTGAATTAATCAACCAAAGCTTGAACACCGCTACTTGGTACTAGGTGGAGGAGTTCACAAACCACTTAGAGAGTTCCACCCTTTCAACTCAATCAGTCAGAAACTTGTGAATCCTTTGATAAGAGTTTATACTCTCATAGGACAAAAGGTAGAACCTACAAACACTGACCCCTTCCCTGCTGGGCAGTACTAAGCAAATTTAAAGACTGCACTTCGTCCCCATAAAGTGGAGGAAGGGACAGGAAGTTACATAAACAAAGGACCACAAGAGATGATGAACTTCCTGTGCAAGGTCTTCATCCTGAATTTTTCAGTTGAAGGAACTTGTCCTGGGAACTGTGACTCTTAGACTGCTTCTGTTAAGACTGCTTTTGGATCTTCTCCCTTTGTATCTTCTCCTGGTGAGTGAAAAGCTGACCCTCCTTTCCTGGCTTCTGGAGAAATTAGTTCTGGAGAGGCCTCTCCTTATTGGAGGAGGCTGCATGGGTTGAACCATTGCTTGATTCACTACCAAGTTCTCTGATTGAGGGGTTAACAAGCCCTGCATGTATTGAGTGGGGACTAGAGCAACATTTAGGGTGATAATCTAGACTTCTTATTTTATCCTCTTTCACATTTCTCTACTTTCATTCTCTCCAACTTTTTTGGAAATAGAAGCCATTAAAAGTAATTTTACCCTGGGCAGTATTGATTTTAAAATTGGCGACCACAGTATTATCTTAAAATTCTTATATATTTAGTCCAATCCTTTATTTAATTCCTTCCAACTATTTCATTGATCCATTATGCTAGTTCATGTCCAGTAAGATTGTTTTGATGGTTGCTGCTTTATAGTACAGTATGAGGTACAGTAAAGCTAAGTCAACTTCATTTTTTTCATTAATTTTCTTGAAATGTTTGATCTTTTGTTCTTCCAGATAATTTTCTTTTTTTTTTTGGTAGTTTGATTAATATGGTACTGAATAGATACATTAAATTAGGGGGAAGTGTCATTTTGATTACATTATCTCTACCTACCCATGAACAATAAATATTTTCCCAATTGTTTATATCTGACTTTATTTGTGTGATAAGTATTTTATAGTTATGTCCTTATATTTGCTACCTTTTTCTCAGCAGGTGGACTTGCAGATATTTTACATTGTCTATATTTATGTTAAGTAATATTTTTCTTTCTATCTCTTGCTATCAGATTTTACGGGTAGTATATAAAAAATGCTGATGATTTATGTGGGTTTACTTGAAATCCTGTAAATTTTCTAAAGTTAAGAAATGTTATAATTTTAGTTGATTTTCTAGGAATCTGAATATATGATCATTTATAACATTCATTGCCTATTATAATTTATTAATTTTTTTCACATCACTATAGTTAAGATTTCTAGAATAATAATGAATATTAGTGGTGATAATTGACATTCTTGATTCATCTCTGATTATTTTGGAAAGGCTTTTAGTTTATCCTTATTTCTGATAATGTTTATTGATGGTTTAAAATAGAAGGTATTTATCATTTTGAGGAATGTTTTATTTATTCCAATGTTTTCTATTGTTTTTAATAAGAACTGGTATTAAATTTTGTCAGAAGCTTCTAGTGCATCTACTCATATAATGATATTGTTTCTATTTGAGTTAATTTCATTAATATGGTCAATTATATTCTTGTTTTTTCTGATGTTGAATAATCCTTCAATTTCTGGTACAAAACCAACCTGATGATTATGTGATATATTACTGTAATCTTGCTATTATTTATTTTAAATTGTTTACAATGATATTCGTTAAGGAGATTTATCTATAGTGTTTTATCTCTACTTTTTCTCTTCATGGTTGAGGTATGAATTGAATGAATTTTCTAATTTCTCTTCACACTAGCACTGAGAAACAGAAATTCTGTTCCACCAATAGAAACTATCATGGACCTCAGATTAGCCATGACCTAAAATACCCAAGAAAAATGAATTGATAAGATCTTCTTCTGTTACTATTTTTAAAATAGAATTTTACATATGTGAGATTTTCTCCTTTCTTTTTGTTGGTCTTGCATATATTATTCATTTGTTTTATTTCTTGATAGTTGGGGATAGTGAAATTCTTTGTTTATCTCAGATATATCTGTCTACATGTTACATTATTACAAATGCTAAATTATTTGTCATATTTCATTCATTAAAATTCTGAATATTAGTGCCTTTCAATGTATTCTTTCTAAAATGGGTAACCTTAAAAGACTGGAATTAAGAGCTTTAACTTGTTCCAGATATGCAGGATTTTTGACATGAATCAAAAGCTCAGATGTATATGAATGAACTTAATTAATCTTAATTTCTTTTTTTCTGGGTGAATTGGTAATCACAACCATTTCATTCACAACTGATTTATTTACATCCCAAATGAAATTGTAGCTTTAAATTCCAAATCCAAACAGGAGGTTTTGACATAATCCAGGACTGAAAACTGAAGAAAAACAAGAATCATGTCTGGAGTCTCTTTAATTAAAGTTGTTAGCCAGTCTCTCTTATACAATAGCACTTAAATATGACTGATGAATTTTTTATTTTGCCTTGTTAGAATGAAATCATTGTTCTAATTTTCTATACCTTTATTTATCAGGTTTAATTATTTCTAGTTCCTATTAAATGCTGAGTTATTCCTCCCAGATTTACTACTGTATTTAATACTTTCCTCTTATATTTTCCTCTTCTTTTTATTTTCTCCTCTTTGATTTTACTATAATGAAAAGTTACTGCCTCCTTATATTTCTTCAGATCACTCCTCCACTTCCCAGTATTTTCTTAGCCTAGTCAGGCTAGTTCAGGCTTCTGGCCCTTGGTAGGACTCAATGCCCCAGCTCACTCTATGGTAACACAGAGCAGGTGGGGAAGTCTCTCTCTCTCTCTCTCTCTCTCTCTCTCTCTCTCTCTCTCTCTCTNTCTCTCTCTCTCTCTCTCTCTCTCTCTCTCTCTCTCTCTCTCTCTCTCTCTCTCTCTCTCTCTTTCAGCTTTAAATCAGTTTGGTTATTCACCCTGTCCTCCCACTGCCACCCCTTCTTGGCCTGGATAGGCTTTTTAGCCTAAGGAGGCCATAAAATGGCTTCACCCTCTCAGCAGCCACACAAAGGAAAAACAGACTCTCTCTTTCTCTTTTCTATTGATTCCCCCACCCCACAAACTTATTCCAGAAGCTCTAATCTGTTCTTCTCCTTCACCTGCCACTGATTTTTTTCAGTGTTCCAGGGAATAGATACACCAGCCTCCTCCTAGGGGAAAAAAAACAACAAAAAACAAAAAACCTCCAGGAGTCTGTTGGCAGTTGGAAAACCCAACTGACTCAGGCTACCTAGAATAATTCCAACAGGCAAACTTCCCGAGATTTTGTCTTGCCTTAAAGAAACCTTGCCCTCTATTCTTTACCATATTCTTAGCTGCTAAGATCCTAATTACTCCAAATGGTTCTTGTTAGCCCTATGGCTTAATTAATCCTAATAATGTTGGGTACAGTACCTATGCTTGGCCCAGTAAGTGGCAGAAAAAAGTGAGCTGTTTGAGTGGAGAAGTCTGTGAGAATTCTAAAAAACTGCCTTTTCATCTGAGCAGCAGGAAATAAATCTGACTCTTATTCCTCTCTGTTTATAAATTTATCATTTGAGTTTTAGGATGGAAAGACTGTTATTTGGGGATTTAGTTAGTGTAGAATAAGAAGGATCACTCTTAGTGATCATGAAGAATTCCCTCATGGTTAAGATGGGTTGGGATTTATTAAGAATTTATTAGGTATAGGAAAAATTTTCTTTTCAATATATATTTTTCCTTTTCCTTTAACACAAATTTTAATAGTTATAATGAATATGGGGTTTTACATAACTGGCCTGACCAGGAATTTTTTTTCAACTGTGTGAGGAACCATTTCTTCTCAATGGTCAAACTCAAGAGTTTATGTTGTTATAGAGAAAATGCAGGTTGAGATAGCAAAGAGCAGACTTTGCCAGGAAAACTGGCAGGAGCTCGAATTCCAAACTTGGAATTCTGCCAAAAAGGACACTGACACACAAGAGAATCTGCTTTTGGCAGTTGTTTTTGGCAGTTGTGAGCTGGGTACTCAACTATCTGAGTGAGCCTGTATGTGGTGTTTGGGAACTCAGTGCTTTGCCTTGGACATTGAATACAAGATCTTCTAGCAAGACTGTGAAGGTGCAGTTTGAGAAAGGATTTCTCTGTTGGTGGACATACACAGAAAATCTCATCTCCCTGACTTTGCAATTGGATTATCTTGCTATTTGATATGTGTTCCTGGGACAAGCTGAGATGTCTAGACAATATCCAAAGGGTATCTTTGTGAGATACCCTTAACCCTGACCAGCCAGCTCTTGCCCTTAGCTGTCTGCTGGCAGGTTTAGTGATTAGAGTAGCCATCTCCAACCTTCTTTTCCCTGACAGTTAACATTTAGAACTAAGTGGTAGTTTCTCCTACTTCCCTTCACTGCCATTACTAGTTTTTCTAATAAAACCCTGTTATACAGACCTTCTTTGTTCTTCTCCTTTCCCAGATATTGACAACAAGAACACACTGTTAAATAAAGCTGTTTTCTCTGGTTTTGTTCATCTATCTGTTATCCAGATATACCCCACCTCAGTGTGTGTGTTATCTGTGTGTATTCCACTTTACCTCACTTGTCTGAGGGACTAATTTTAACCTCCTAGCATAACATTTTCATAATAGTCCATAGCAGCAGTATCAACTATTCATAATACCAATACCAATAATTAATGAGTCAAAACCCTAAAAATAACAGAGGGAGATAGAATACTTTTTCATGGAATTATTGATAATTTTTCTTTCTTCATCTGAAAACAGCTTGTTCAAGTCCCTTAGCCAATTGTTGAATGGAGAATGGCTTGATTTTTTGTACAATTGACTTAGCTCCTTAAAAGTTTGAGAAACTAGAACTGTGTCAGAGGTTTTTATTATAAAGATTATTTTCCCAATTTGTTGCATCCCTTCTAATTTTGTTCCGATTGGTTTTGTTTGGACAAAATTATTTTTTTTAATTTTTATTTTTTTAGAATATTTTACCATGGTTACATGATTCACGTTCTTTCCCTCTCCCCCAAAATTACTCCCCTCCCTCCTCCTTGCCAATGCACAATTCCACTGGGTTTTACATGTATCATTAATCAAGACCTATTTCCATATTGTTAATATTTGTTTTAGAGTGATCATTTAGGATCTACATCCCCAATCATGTCCCCATCAACCCATATGTTTAAGCAGTTGTTTTTCTTCTGTGTTTCTACTCCTACAGTTCTTCCTCTGAATGTGGATAGCATTCTTTCTCATAAGTCCCTCAGAATTGTTCAGGATCATTCTATTGCTGCTGGTAGAGAAGTCCATTATGTTCAATTTTACCACAGTGTATCAGTCTCTGTATATAATGTTCTCCTGGTTCACTCTGCATCAATTCCTGGAGTTCATTCCAGTTCACATGGAATTACTCCACTTCATTATTCCTTTTTGCACAATAGTGTTCCATCACCAACAGATGGCACAGTTTGTTCAGCCATTCTCTAATTGAAGGACATTCCCTCATTTTCCAATTTTTTGCCACTACAAAGAGCACGACTATAAATATTTTTGGACAAGTCTTTTTCCCTATGATCTCTTTCGGGCATAAACCAGCAGTGGTATGGCTGGATTAAAGGGCAGACAGTCTATTATAGCCCTTTGGTTCCAAATAGACATCCTGAATGGTTGGATCAATTTACAACTCCACCAGCAATGCATTAATGTTCCTATTTTGCCTCATCCCCTCCAACATTTATTACTTTCCTTTGCTGTCATGTTAGCTAATCTGCTAGGTGTGAGGTGATACCTCAGAGTTGTTTTAATTTGCATTTCTCTAATGAGAGATTTAAAACACTTTTTCATGTATTTGTTGATAATTTTGATTCCTTTATCTGAAAATTACCTACTCATATCCCTTGCCCATTTATCAATTGGGGAATGGCTTGATTTTTTGGGACAAATGATTCAGGTCCTTATATATTTGAGTAATTAGACCTTTGTCAGAATTTTTTGTTAAAAAGATTTTTTCCCAATTTGTTACTTCCCTTCTAATTTTGGTTGCATTGGTTTGGTTTGTAGAAAACCTTTTTAATTTAATGTAATCAAAATTATTTATTTTACATTTTGTAATTTTTTCTACCTCTTGCTTGGTTTTAAAATCTTTCCTTTCCCAACGATCTGACAAGTATTCTACTCTGTGCTCACCTAATTTACTTATAGTTTCCTCTTTATATTCAAGTCAGTTACCCATTCTGAATTTATCTTGGTGTAGAGTGTGAGATGCTGATCTAAACCCAATCTCTCCCATACTGCTTTCCAATTTTCCCAGAAGTTTTTGTCAAATAGTGGGTTTTTGTCCCCAAAATTGGGCTCTTTGGGTTTGTCATACATTATCTTGCTGAGGTCACTTACCCCAAGTCTAATCTATTGCACTGATCCTCCCTTCTCTCTCTTAGCCAATACCACATTGCTTTGATGACCACTGCTTTATAGTACAGTTTTAGATCTGGTACTGCTCAGTCACCCTCCTTCACATTTTTTTCATTATTTCCCTTGATATTCTTCATCTTTTGTTCTTCCAAATGAACTTTGTTGTACTTTTTTTCTAATTCAGTAAAAATTTTCTTGGTGGCTTGATAGGTATGGCACTAAATAAGTAAATTAATTTGGGTAGAATGGTCATTTTTATTACTTTACCTCATCGTACCCATGAACAATCAATGTTTTCCCAATTGTTTGATATAGTTTTAATGGTTTGAAAAGTGTTTTGTAGTTGTATTAGTATAATTCCTGTTTGTTTTAGTAGATATATTCCTGAGTATTTTGTATTTTCTAGGGTGATTTTAAATGGTGTTTCTCTTTCTAACTCCTGCTGCTGGGTTGTGTTGGAAATATATAGAAATGCTGATGATTTACATGCATTTATTTTGTATCCTGCAACTTTGTTAGTTGTTGATTATTTCTACTTGCTTTTTAATTTATTCTCTAGAATTTTTTAAGTAGACCATCATATCATCTGCAAAGAGTGATAGCTTAATCTCCTCATTGCCTATCTTAACAGCTTCAATTTCTTTTTCTTCTCTAATTACTACTGCTAGTGTTTCTAGAACAATGTTACATAATAGAGGTGATAATTGTCATCCTTGTTTCACTCCTGATCTTATTGGGAATGCATCTAATTTATCCCCATTGCGTATGATGCTTGTTGATAGATATATACTATTTATCATTTTTAGGAAAGGTCTGAGGGCATATTTGGACTTAGGAAGATGAATTTTTGTCTCTAAGCTTAACAATATCCACTGTTATTCTCATTTCCAAATTCACTATATATAAGCCTACAAAATCTCAAATCATCTTTACAAAAAAAGGAGAAAAAAGGAAAAAAGGAAAGAAAGCATTAATTTAAATACATTTTCAAAGATGTAATAAAAATAAAATAGCAATTAAAACTTTATTTTAATATTGTATTTTCCAAATTACATGTAAAAAACTCATTTTTAATTTTTGTTTTCCAATTTTTCTTCCCACTTCTTCTTCCCATCATTGAGAAAGCAAGCAATTTAATATGCCATACATGTGTAGCATTGCAAAATGTATGACTACATTAATCATGTTGTGAAATAAATCATAAACACAAATTAAGGGGATCAAACAAAAATGAAAAATAAAGAAAGCTTTTATCTGCATTCACATTACATCAGTTCATTTTTTGTAGATGATAGCTTCTATCTCATAGATCTTTCCTAATTATCTTGGATCATTGTACTGCTGAAAATAATGAAGTCATTGACAGTTCTCATTTGTAAGTTTATATTGTTACTTTATACAATGTTCTCCTGGTTCAACTTAGTTCACTTTGCATCAGTTCCTGAGTCTTTCCAGGCTTTTCATCTTGCTCATGCACATTTTAAAAATATATGCCTTCAATTTGTAGTTCCAATTTGTTACATATGTGACCCTCTGACAAATTAATTAATCTCATGTGTTCCTCACGTTCCTCATTTGTAAAAGTGAACATTAAATAATGTTTAACCTGACAAGATTTTTCTGAACAAAGTGTCTATCTTAGGATTCTACATAGATTGATTAGCATTATTAATAGTAAGCCAAAGTAACATAGGAGAAATAATTTAATCATTTTTCATTTTTAAGTTTAGTGTTTCTACTAGAAATGGTTTTTTTAATTAAAAGGAATAGCAGACAAATTTATCTTGTTGCATTTTTTTGTATTTCAGGGAGAGGGAGGATTAGCATAATCTCTTTATCTTCTTCAAATGTTGTATTGTGTTGGTGAACTATGTTTTATTCCCTTTGATCAGAAGACTATGGCTTAGGAGTCAGTACCTTTTGATTCTCCAAATAACTTTAAAAGTTATTTTATTCCTCTGACTTAATATCATTTGTTCAAAGAATATCAGAGAAAATATTTTTAAGGAAGAAATGTAAACAATGGCAAACTTCTCAAAACTTAAACACATGCATGCCTCCCTTACAACACACACATTTGTACACACAACCAAGAACCAAAGTTATTTCATTTAAGGAAATGAATGCTGTGATTCTCAAGAAACATAATTTTAAAGTTCAGGTTATATGCCAAAGTAATTTCTTTTACTGCTACTTATATGAATATAGTTCTTTTTCAGTATACGAGATTAAGAACATAGTCACAATTCAGACAGCATTCAATAATCAATTTCCCTAAAGGGAAATGATCCAATCCAATCCCATGAACATATATTAATTTCTTAATATTTGCTAGTCACTGTGCTAAGTACTGGGGATACAATTATTGATAATAAAAAGAAATTCCCTAGCTTTAAAGAGCTTACATTTTAGGGAGGGGAGATAACACAAAAAGATGCAGGAAAACAAGAAGGTAAAGGAATGAGTAGAGCAAGCAGGGCCTCTCATTCCATGGAGCTGAAAATCCAGAAAGCAAAAGATGGGATGAGCCAAAAATTTCCATTTTTGCTCCCTATAAACAGGACATTGGGGGGGGGGCGAGTTTTATACTATACCATGTAGGTCTCGAATCATAAAGAGGAAACAGAGGGAAATGGGATCAGTCAAGGGTTGAAATAGCAGTGTGATGATATAAGATGTCATAAGATTAATCTAGGATGGACATCTTCTTTACATGGGATAGAAACAAGACTGAACAATCAGTGTCAAGTGGAATTTCTTCTTATCTTTCATTTCATTACTATGTTTTTGGCTCACAATATTTAAAATTATATAAAACTTTATTCTTTGCCAACACACAAGAGTGAAAACAGGACTGGGGCAACCAGTAAATCACTAGCAGCCCCAGGGCTTGTATCTGTGTGCTTCAATAAGAGGGACCCCAAGTGGCTGGGGCGCGCGCACAGACTTTCCCGAGCATCTGTGCGGGTGAAGGCACTGCCTCGGGCCGGTTCAAAGATCTCTAACGCAGGGACTTTCCCGAGTGCCTGCGTGGGTGAAGACATCTCCCCAGGTGCAATTAAATATCTCCAGCCCACAGACTTTCCCTAGCTTCTGCTTGGGTGAAGACAGTTCCCTAAGTGAGAATAAAGATCTGTAATGCAGAGACTTTCCCTAGCGTCTGTGCGGGTGAAGGCAGTGCCCTAGGCTTGAATAAAAATCTCCAGCCCAGGCTTGGACCTCGAGTGAGGACCCGGAGCAGACTGCAGTGCAGCTGTGGAAGCAGCCCCTGAGGCTGCTGAAGGAGCCTTGGGCAGAGGGGCAGACCGGGGTCTACCAGGAGGCCTGACCCCGAGGACAAGGAGACCAGAGCCCCCGGGAACTTAGAAAGCACAGTCAGACCCTGAGTGTGAAGACAAAGCTGAAAAGGGGAGGGCCTAACGATGGCAAGCGGAGAACTCCAGAAGAAGAAAAAAGATTATCAAGAAAAACCCTGGAACACTCAACAACTTTTACACAGAGAAAATCCAGACAACAGAGGAGGACAAACAAGTAATCATATCCAAACCTTACCAAAAAATGAAAGCTGGTCACAAGCTATTGAAGAGTTCAAAAATGAGATGTTGAAGAAGATGGAAGAGATCTGGCAAGAAAATAACAGCTTAAAAGGCAGAATTTTGCAATTGGAATGTGAGGCTCAGAAATCAAATAAACTGATAAGCAAATTGAACAGCAGAAATGACCAGATTGAAAAGGAAAACCAAAAGAGTATAGCCGAAAACCAAAAGATTATAGAAGAAAACCAGTCCCTAAAGGCTAGAATTGAAAAATTAGAACACAATGATCTCTCAAGACAACAAGAACAAATAAAACAAAGTCAAAAGACTGATAAAATAGAAGGAAACATGAAATATCTTAATGAGAAAGTGACAGACCAAGAGAACCGGTCAAGAAGAGATAATTTGAGAATCATTGGTCTTCCAGAAAAGGCAGAAATTAATATAAACTTTGACTCCATACTTAAAGAAATTATTCAGCAAAATTGCCCTGAAATTCTAAAACAAGAGGGCAATATAGACATTGAAAAGATCCATAGATTACCCTCTACACTGGACACAGAAAAGCCAACACCAAGGAATATAATAGCAAAATTCAAGAGCTTTCAAGTAAAAGAAAAAATCTTACAAGAAGCTAGAAAGAGACAATTCAAATATCAAGGAGCACCAATCAGGATCACACAGGATCTGGCAGCCTCCACACTAAAAGACCTCAAGTCTTGGAACACGATATTCAGAAAGGCAAGAGAGATGGGTCTTCAGCCACGGATCAACTACCCATCGAAACTGACTATATACTTCCAGGGGAAAGTATGGACATTCAACAAAATTGAAGATTTCCAAGTTTTTGCACAAAAGAGACCAGGACTAAATGGAAAGTTTGATAGCCAATGTTATGAGGGTAATTTGAGGAAGGTATTTGGGATAAGGGAATTGAAAGGAGGATGTTGGAAACTTGGTACGTGGGTAATCTTGGTTACAGGTAGGCTGGGATTAAAGGAGATTCAAGGTATAATATGACTGAAGTCAGGAGTATAACACAAAAGGGAAACAGAGATCTTTTGGGAGAAGAGAAGTTAAGTTAAAAACAGACTAACACAGCAGGCTTACAGACTGGGACTTAGACTCAAACACAAGCTGAGGGAAATAGACTAGACTGAAATTAACAAACTGGCTTTAGTTAATTTCACAGGAAGGGACCTATTTTGAAGTAACACCTTCCTTCAAGATGGATGCCCCAGCTACCCTCTGAGCCCAGAGTATGTTGTCTCTTTCCCTCTTCTCCCCTCTTGATAACTAACAGACAAAATACATTAAATAGAACTATTGAAACACAAAGGGTTTAATTGTTTGGAGGATGTTGGTTAGGAAGGTGGATTCAAGGAAAGCCCTATCAGTTATCTCAGGAACCTCAGGTGGGGGAAGGGAAGTAAAGATGGAATATAAGTAAGGGCCTGCCTCACTCAGTTTTACAAAATGCTATCTAAAAGAAAATAAATGATGATTTGATTAAATTATAAATAATGCTGTCAATTAGATAACTCTTCACAGATTTAACTCCTCTCTAATTTCTCTCCTTATAAACTCCACAGCCACTAAGGTAAGGGAGGGAAGACAGGGTGGTATTGGGAAAAGAAGATATAAAGGGTCTACCTAAAATTATAATTTCTTAAGTAAATATATCAATACTAGGCTAAATATCAATATTGAAGCTAGATAATCTAAGAGCTCGATCATTGACTTCCTCCCTCCATGGAAGATCCAGTCAACTGCCTCTCTCCTCAAGATTCTAAGAGCCCAACTGATTTTGGAATTCAGCCAAAGCTAGAAAAAACTATAACCCCCAATTCTGTATACTACACCAACCACAAAAATCAAGAGAAAAATGAAAGGTAAATAAGAAACAGAGGGAATAGAAAGAAAACTTACAATTTTTAAAATTTTATTCTTTAAGGGCTTAAATAAGATCTAATTATCTGTATTACTCTGTGGAGAAATGCTATGTATAATTCTCTGTAGTGAACTCTATTCACTATTATAATATTCACTATTATAGCAACCAGAAGAATAATTCATAGGGAGAGAATAGGATACTAAATGCTCTAAGATGACATGGGGGGTGGGAAAGAGGGGGAATAGTAGGGGACACCAAGAAAAATCTGAGTAAATAAGAAAAATAGGATATTCTATTACACACAAAGAGGACATGGGTAGGGGAGGAGATAAATACTATTATAAGAAGGAAAGGAAGAGAGCATTAAGAGGGAATAATCAAACCTTACTCTCAGTGTAATCAACCCGGAGAGGGAAGAGTAGCTATATTATCCATTGGGATATAAAACTCTATCTAACCCTACTGAGAAAGTCAGAAGGAACAAACCAAAGGGAGCAGGGGAGTGGGGAGGTCAAAAAAAGGGAGGGGAGAAGAAGGGGGAGGGAATTTATTAGGCCTTTAAAAAAACAAAAAGAGAGGAATAACAAGGGAGGGGGCAGAAAGGGAAGTCAAACAAGGGAGGGGATAAGGGATACTGACTCAAAGCAAACCACTGTTTTAAAAGAAAATAGAGTAAGAAGAAGGGGTGGGTCTAGGGGAGGATACAAAAATGTCAGTGAATGCACAACTGATAATTGTAACTCTGAATGTGAATGGGATGAACTCTCTCATAAAACAGAAGCAAATAGCAGAGTGGATCAGAAACCAAAATCCTACCATATGTTGTCTATAAGAAACACATATGAGGCGGGTAGAAACACACAAGTTTAAGGTTAAGGGCTTGAGCAAAATCTTTTGGGTGTCAAATGAAAAAAAGAAGGCAAGAGTGGCTATTATGATCTCTGACAAAGCAAAAGTAAAAAGAGATATAATTAAAAAAGACAGGGAAGGTCATTACATCCTGATTAAAGGCAGTATAAACAATGAGGAAATAACACCTCTCAACATATATGCACCAAGTGGTATAACATCGAAATTCATAAAGGAGAAAATGGCAGAGCTCAAGAAGGAAATATATAGTAATACCATAATAGTGGGAGATCTAAATATTCCGCTTTCAGATCTAGATAAATCAAACCAAAAAAATAAATAAGTAAGAGGTAAGAGAGGTGAATGCAGTCCTAGAAAAATTAGATTTAATTGATATGTGGAGAAAAATGAATAGGGGCAAAAAGGAATACACGTTCTTTTCAGCTGAACATGGTACATTCACAAAGATTGACCATGTAACAGGGCATAGAATCATTGCAAACAAATACAAAAGGGCAGATATAAACAATGTAACCTACTCAGGTCATAATGCAATAAAAATAATGATTAATAAGGGCACCTGGACAGGCAAATCAAAAACCAATTGGAAATTAAACAATATGATTCTCCAAAACCAATTTGTCAAGGAATAAATCATAGAAACAATCAACAATTTCATTGAAGAGAATGACAATGATCAGACATCCTACCAAACTCTGTGGGATGCAGCCAAGGCAGTACTCAGGGGGAAATTTATACCTTGAATGCATATATTAACAAATTAAGGAGGGCAGAGATTAATGAATTGGGTATGGAACTCAAAAATTAGAAAGATAACAAATTAAAAACCGTCAGATGAAAACTAAATTAGAAATACTAAAAATTAAGGGAGATATTAATAAAATTGAAAGTAAAAGAACTATTGAATTAATTAATAAGACTAGAAGCTGGTATTTTGAAAAATAGATAAAATAGACAAAGTTCTGGTCAATCTAATAAGAAAAAGGAAAGAAGAAAACCAAATTGACAGTATTAAAGATGAAAAGGGAGACCTCACCTCTAAGGAAGGGGAAATTAAAGCAATCATTAAAAACTATTTCAGGGGCAGCTGGGTAGCTCAGTGGAGTGAGAGTCAGGCCTAGAGACAGGAGGTCCTAGGTTCAAACCTGGCCTCAGCCACTTCCCAGCTGTGTGACCCTGGGCAAGTCACTTGACCCCCTTTGCCCACACTTACCAATCTTCCACCTATGAGACAATACACCGAAGTACAAGGTTTTAAAAAAAAATATGTATAAAAACTAATTCACCCAATTATATGGCAACAAATATAACAATTTAGGAGATATGGATGAATATTTACAAAAATATAAACTGCCTAGATTAACAGCAGAAGAAATAGAATACCTAAATAATCCCATATCAGAAATAGAAATTGAACAAGCCATCAAAGAACTCCCTAAGAAAAAATCACCAGGACCTGATGAATTCACAATTGAATTCTATCAGACATTCAAAGAGTAACTAATCCCTATACTATACAAATTATTTGATATGATAAGCAAAGAAGAAGTCCTACCAAATCCCTTTTATGACACAAATATGGTACTGATTTCAAAGCCAGGTAGACTAAAAAAAAGGAAAAGAAAACTATAGAGCAATCTCCCTAATGAACATAGATGAAAAAATCTTAAATAGAATATTAGCAAAGAGACTCCAGCAAGTAATTAAGAAGATCATCCACCATGATCAGGTGGGATTTATACCAGGAATGAAAGGATGGTTCAACATTAGGAAAACCATCCACATAATTGACCATATCAACAGTCTAACAAACAAAAATCACATGATTATCTCAATAGATGCTGAAAAAGCCTTTGACAAAATACAGCATCTATTCCTATTGAAAACATTGAAAAGTATAGGAATCGAAGGACCCTTCCTAAAAATAATAAACAGTATATACCTAAAACCCTCAACAAGCATTATATGCAATAGGGATGAATTAGAAGCCTTCCCATAAGATCAGGAGTGAAACAAGGATGCCCATTACCACCTCTATCATTCAGCATAGTACTAGAAACACTAGCAATAGCAATTAGAGAAGAAAAAGAAATTGAAGGTATCAAAATGGGCAATGAGAAGACTAAGCTATCACTCTTTGCAGATGATATGATGATCTACTTAAAAAATCCTAGAGAATCAACTAAGAAGCTGGTAGAAATAATCAACAACTTTAGCAAAGTTGCAGGATACAAAATAAATGCACATAAATCATCAGCATTTCTATATATTTCCAACACATCACAGCAGCAAGAGGTAGAAAGAGAAATACCGTTTAAAATCCCCCTAGACAATATAAAAGACTTGGGAATCTATCTACCAAAACAAACATAGCAATTATACGAAAACAACTACAAAACACTTTCCAAAAAAACAAACCTGGATCTCAACAACTGGAAAGCCACTAATTGTTCATGGGTAGGACGAGCTAACATAATAAAAATGAACATTCTACCCACATTAATATGCCTATTTAGTGCCATACCTATCAAAGTACCAAAAAACTTCTTTACTGAATTAGGAAAATCTATAACAAAGTTCATTTGGAATAACAAAAGATCAAGAATATCAAGGGAAATAATGAAAAAAAAAATGTGAAGGAAGGGGGCCTAGCAGTACCAGACATTAAACTATACTATAAAGCAGCAGTCATCAAAACAATATGGTACTGGCTAAGAAATAGAAGGGAGGATCAGTGGAATGGACTTGGGGTTAATGACGTCAACAAGACAGTGTATGATATAACCAAAGAGCCCAACTTTGGGGACATGAATCCACTATTTGACAAAAACTGATGGGAAATTTGGAAATCAATATGGGAGAGATTAGGTTTAGATCAATATCTCACACCATACACCAAGATAAATTCAAAATGGATGAATGACCTGAATATAAAGAGGGAAACTATAAATCAGTTAAGTGAACACAAAATAGTATACCTGTCAGATCTCTGGGAAAGGAAAGATTTTAAAACCAAGCAAGAGTTAGAGAAAATTACCAAATGTTAATTAAATGGTTTTGATTATACTAAGCTAAAAAGCTTTTGTACAAACAAAAATAATGTAGTCAAAATCATAAGGGAAACAACAAATTGGTCAAAAATCTTTATAACAAAAAACTCTGACAGGGGTCTAATTACTCAAATATACAAGGAGTTAAATCAATTGTATAAAAATTCAAGCCATTCTCAATTGATAAATGGGCAAGAGAGATGAATAAGCAATTCTTAGGTAAAGAAATCAAAAGTATCAATAAGCACATGAGAAAGTGTTCTAAATCTCTAATAATTAGAAAAATGCTAATCAAAACAACTCTGCAGTATCACCTCACACCTAGCAGATTGGCTAAAATGAAAGAAGGGTAGATTAATGAATGCTGGAAGGGATGTGGCAAAATTGGGACATTAATGCATTGTTGGTGGAGTTGTGAACTGATCCAACCATTCTGGCTGGCAATTTAGAACTATGCTCAAAGGGCTATAAAAGAATGCCTCCCCTTTGATCCAGCCATACCATTGTTGGGTTTGTACCCCAAAGAGATCATAGATAAACAGACTTGTATGAAAATATTTATAGGTGCCCTTTTTGTAGTGGCAAAGAACTGGAAAGGGAGGGTATGTCCTTCAATTGGGGAATGGCTGAACAAACTGTGGTATATGCGGGTGATGGAATACTATTGTGCTAAAAGGAATAATAAACTGGAGGAGTTCCAGGTGAACTGGAGTGACCTCCAGGAACTGATACAAAGTGAAAGGAGCAGAGCCAAAAGAACATTGTACACAGAGACTGATATACTATGGTAAAATCAAATGTAATGGACTTCTGTACCAGCAACAATCCAATGACATATGGTAAAGAACGCTACCCACATTCAGAGGAAGATCTGCGGGAGAGGAACCATAGAAGATAAACAATTGCTTGAATGCAGGGGTTGAGGTGGACATGATTGGGGATGTAGACTTCAAAGACCACACCAATGCAACTAACAACAATATGGAAATATGCCCTGAACACAGACACATGTTACAACCAGTGGAAATGTGCGTCGGCCATGGGTGGGGGGAGAGCGGGTGGTCAAGGGGAAAGTAGGGGCATAAAGTTTGTAAACAGGTAAAAAATGAATATTAATAAATGTTTTAAAAAAAAGAACTTTATTCTTTGTATTCCTTATGAATGTAAAGCTTCTACAGTAGCTATTTTGAGGTCTCTCTTCTAGGCATTTTCTGTTATTCCCTTGTAGATATTGACTCATTTCTCTCTTTCTTGTTTCTCTTACTCTTAGGAATATTAGTTCTTTTTGGCAATAGACAGACTACTATTTCATTGTGGTAATTTTTTCAATGTACCTGATTCTATAGTTATTTTTTAACTATTGCCCTCTTTATGGTTTCATCATTTGTGAGGAAACTTCCTCCCCGGATTATGCTTTCTCATAATCCTGGTGGTAAATTCCTCACAAGAGATCCAATTTCCCTTTATCTGAGGCAGGATGAGTGGTCCCTTCTAAATACCAAACCTCTTCAGTTTTATACTTTTTGAACATGTCTCCATCTCTTTTTATAGAATATCTATTTCTCCACTTCCCCCCTTAGAAACATTCATCAGTGATGGCTCTTCCTATCATTGGAACAAAATCTCTTCTTAAATTTGTCTCTCTTACATTTCCTTTGTCTCCATTCTCATTCTCATATAGGTTCTCTTCTTTCTCAGAGGCTACAGAAAGTTTTATCTCTTTACTTTTAACTTTTGACTCATAGCATGTCATATATCTCTCTCTTATTCCTTTCATTTCCTCTTCTATGTGTCTTCCCACCCAAAAATTTAGTGCTACAAGATGATAGATATATTTATGTTCATAAAGTTTGATTATATTAATTTAATTCTATAAAATATTGATAGATTTGCATCAATTCATTTTTATTTTATCAATTTATTCCTATAAAATCATTGATAAACTTTCATTAATTAACTTAATTTATTAATACACTTGTGTTGATATACTTTTATTCCAAGATGGATAGTTCTAGATTTCACATTGTTCATTTATATTTTATAATAATTATTGTATGTTATTTGATTATATAAATATGTTTATACATATATGATATATATTACAAATTAGAAGTGATTAAAAACAATTGAAATGAGTTAAACAATAAAGAGGTATGTCAATGTAGTAACCAACTAGATAAAGGAGAATCAGAAGCAATATCATTTGATAACCCAGGTTTCAATAAGCCTAAAATACAAGTCATTTAGGAAAGAATTCCCTTTCTGATTGAAAAAAATAAAATTTCTGGGAAAATCATAAAGCAGTCAGGGAGAATGTGTACTTAGACCAACACCTTGCATTATTTTCCACAATAAATTCTAAATGAATATAATATCTTACTTAAAAAAGACAGTAGTTTATAAACAGAAGATATACTGATGATAGCATTTCTTACATATATGAATAGCAGATTATTTTTTAACAAAACAACTTCCCACACAATTAAAACTAGATCTAATCAATTGGAATAACATTGATTGCTCATGGGTAGGATAAGCTAACTTAATAAAAATTATTACCTAAATTAATTTACTTATTCAGTGCCATACCTATCAAACCACCAATAAACTTTTACTGAATTAGAAAAAACTATAACAAAGTTCATTTGGAAGAACAAAAGATCAAGAATATCAAGGGAAATAGTGAAAAAAAAAAATGTGAAGGATGGGGGCCTAGCAGTACCAGATCTAAAACGGTACTATAAAGCAGTGGTTATCAAAATAATTTGGCACTGGTTAAGAGACAGAAGGAAATATGAGTAGAATAGACTTGAGGTAAATAACCTCAGCAAGACAGTATATGATAAACCCAAAGAGCCCAGTTTTGGGGACAAAAATCCACTATTTGATGAAAACTGTTGGGAAAATTAGAAAATAATGTGGGAGATATTAGGTTAAGATCAACATCTCACACCCTACACCAAGATAAATTCAGGATGGGTGAATGACTTGAATTTAAAGAAGGAAATTTTAAGTAAATTAGGGAAAATATCTATGGGAAAGGAAAGATTTTAAGAACAAGTAAGAGTTAGAAAATGTTACAATATGTAACATAAATAATTTTGTTTACATTAAATTTAAAAGGTTTTGTTCAAACAAAACCAATGCAAGCAAAATGAGAAGGAAAGTATCAAATTGGGAAAAAAAACCTTTATAACAAAAACCTCTGACAAAGATCTAATTAATCAGATTAATATGGAGTTAAATCAATTGTACAAAAAAGCAAGCCATTCCCAAACTGATAAATGAGCAAGGGACATGAATAGGCAATTTTCAGATAAAGAAATCAAAACTATCAAAAATCACATGAAAAAGTGTTCTAAACCTCTAATAATTAGAGAAATGCAAATCAAAACAACTCTGAGATACTACCTCACACCAAGCAGATTAGCAAACATGATAACAAGAGAAAGTGGTGAATGTTGGAGGGGATATGGCAAAATTGGGAAATTAATGCATTGCTGGTGGAGTTGTGAATTGATCCAACCACTCTGGATGACAATTTGGAGCCACACCCAAAGGGTGCTAAAAGACTAAGTGCCTTTTGATCCATCCATAGCACTACTGGGTTTATACCTCAAAGAGATCATAAGGAAAAAAAACTTGTACAAAAATATTTATAGCTGTACTCTTTGTGGTGGCAAAAAATTGGAAAATGAGGGGATGCCCTTCTATTGGGGAATGGCTGAACAAATTGTGGTGTGTGTTGGTGATGGAATACTATTGTGCTCAATGGAATAATGAACTGGAGGAATTCCATGTGAACTTGAATGACCTCCAGGAATTCATGCAGAGTGAAAGGATCAGATCCAGGAGAATTGATAAAGAGACTGTTACACTGTGGTACAATCAAACATAAGGGACTTCTCTACTAGCTGCAATGCAAGGATCCAGAGCAATGCTGAAGGACTCATGAAAAAGAAAACTAGCCACATTCAGAAGAAGAACTATGGGAGTAGAAATACAGAAGAAAAACAACTGCTTGATCACATGAGTCAATGGGGACATGATTGGGGATGTAGATGCTAAGTGATCACCCTAATGCAAATATTAATAATATGGAAATAGGTCTTCATCAATGACATATGTAAAACCCAGTAGAATTACATATTGAGTATGTGGGGGAAGAAGGGGAGGGAAAGGACATGAATCATGTAACCATGAAAAAATATTTTAATTAACTAATTAAATGACAATCCAATAAAGGGAAGCATGTCTCAATGTAAATAAATAAATGAATGAATGAATGAAATTAACCACAAAATAAAAAAAATGAAAACTGAACTAGAGATAAAAATCTAAATGAAAAAAATCAGGAGGAATTTATGAATTTAGTAGGCAAAGACAGTAACAATAACAGAGAAACAGAAGGACCAATAAGAAACTGTAGCGTGGAAATACTTGATACATATTTCTTAGTTTTAAAATAATTCATTATTTGACTAGTCAACATGTCCTAATTATGATCAAATGAGTTTTTTGAGCATTATAAGAGAAATGGAAAATCCTAGCCTATGTACATATATGTATTTTGGGAATTTGATCATTCAGCTCCTCCCTGAATATAACATAATATTTCTAATTGATAATGAGCCAATTAGGTAGTGGTCCAACAGACTCTCAGACCTTCCTCAAACTGACAGGATAAGGTTTACAGGTTAGCCAGAACAGGATCATTGCAGAATTTTCTATTAGTAAGAATCTGTGAAAGGACCACATTCCCAAGGACAAAAAAAAATACAAAAATCTATAGACTGAATGGATCCAGGTCTGAGACCTGGCTCAGAAATTCTCCCTAATATATAGGAACTTATTTTGGACCTTTATAATCCAGGACTCTGATATTATAATAATACAAATTATGAAAAAGTTCTCAAAAATATGTTTCTAAATATATATCTAACCACAGGGGTGAAAGTGGAAATCTTCTAAACTTAAAGGTCAAGAGGTAAACAGGGATTATTATGGATAGAACTTGAGAACATTCAACCTACAAGTAAGTAGTTTGTTGGACTACATTACAACTTATGAGGACATACAAAAATGGGAGAGGCAACTACAGATGAATGAATGATGTATCTGGATCAAATCAAGGAATAGCAGTTAGGATAAAGTGACCTCCATTGTTTCAGAATGAGAAGAGTCTAGAGGCGAGTGGCTGACAAAGAAAGGGCAAAAACTGAAAAGTTAGAAGTCATTCCTCACTTTAGAGAGAGGAAACAGGTCCATTGATAAATGTCCCAGGGGGTAAAAAGAAATAAAGACCTTATACTAGATAAGGCCTAAAGGAGTTGGTGCCTGAAAATTCTACTTCTCTTAGGAAGATTGGAGTTGGAATTCCTGGGGACAACTGGAATCAGGAATAGTGGGAGAATGTGGACAAAAGTCCCACAAGAAAATTTACAGATCAATGGTAGTCTACAAAATGAGGGGCAAAGAGTAGCATATTCTTTTATACATGCAGTATTTGTTCCGTAAATGTGGCAAAATGGAAAAGAAGAATTTATGGGGCAAGCCCTACAAGGAAGTGACAGAAAACTCCTAGAGAGGATCTCTATGAAGCCTTAATAGTATGAAGAAGACAGAAAAAAGAGAATTGTGGGATATACACACACATTATACACAGTAGATGAAAGATTCTTAGTCTAGGTTTTATGAAATTTTTTGATAACTATGTTTTAATATAATTTATTTCCTTTGTCAGCCACACTATTTATACTTCTGAAAATATTTTTTGAAAAGTAACCTATAGATTCACCAGTCTTTTGATTGACTTTGTGATACAAAATCAAAATCCTCTGTTCATTGCAAAAGGATAAAGATGAAAAAAATTATTTATCACTTGATATAGTTATGAACTTAAAATGATGAAAAGACATTTGAAATAACATTATATAAGAATATCTTTTATTTGACTTTGCAGAAATTCATTCATATATTTGTGTATTTTTTAAATTGATTAATGGTGTCAGGAAGTGAAAGGTCAAATGATAAAATAATATTTCTTACTTGAAAAATTGTTAAAGAATTCTTCTTCTAGATGTCTCAACTACACATAATATGGTATATCACTCCACTTTCTGGGACCTATGCTTATCACTGTTATGTCATTAGATCTATAGCTTAACATGAGAAGATCAACACAAATTTGGTGGCGTCAATATGATATGACACACATTTTAATTTGATATTCCATAATATTTTAGAACTTTTAAAATATGAACTGCTATGAAAATGGATCTCCACTAATCTCTACTTATTTTTATATACCATATTTACTCAATTTTGTTCCATTTTTGGAAATCTTAAATGCAATGTGTTATAATTGTTCCTATTCAATTTCTGCTTTATATGATTTTAGCCTGTCAGGGTCTATTGAGGTTCTTAATCTCATCCAGTATCATTACTTCTCCCAACTTTATGTCTTCTATGGATTTTGGCACCTTTAATTGTTAATACATTTACATTGAGCTTACATCTATCTCACTTTAAGTTACATGCATGACTCCAATGTCTGCTTTCTGCCTGAGAACACTTGAAAGCACAAGCGTGCGTACACACACACACACACACACACACACACACACACACACACACACGATGATAGCAACTTAAATTTCTTAGATTCCACAGTACAATCCAAAACAACCCTTACCAAATCCCCAGTGACATGTTCAGCTGTTTCATTGAGATTAGTGTGCCAGTTTTAAAATTTGTTCTCAAATCAGTTTATAATGAGCATTTTACAACTCTTCTTGGCATGCTGTTATCTTCCCTGTGAGTGAAATACTACTGTGCCTACCTAGACAATCAGATATTAACATGTAAAAGGGAAACCAGCAATCTACCAAGCTGGCAAAGACAGACATATTCTGTTTTGGCTCCTTTATTGTTCTGTAATTATTAGGAACATTTGTTCATTTCTCTAATCTTTTTTTGTAACCATTGTCCCACACCCAATAGAAAATTTTACAAATAGTGGAATCTTATGAATGATATTGATTCATTTTCATATTCCCTGGAGCCTCCTTATTGGACTGTTCTCTAAGTCCACCCACTGAAATTTGTTAGTGCAGAGAAAATATTATTTTGGCATCTTTCTTATAAAGGACTGCTAATAAAACTTTTATCAATTAGGTCCCAGAAAGAATTGGATAGATGCAGAAGAGTAGTAAAAGGTATAAAGACATAGCTCTTGTTCTGAAATTACTTCTTTAACATGTAGTATTGGGGTGAAATTTTATTGTACATATTGTAAATCATAAGGTAGAAAGTGGACACCATATTCTCCTACTTCATTCCAAAGAAGCACCAAGCACCATGCCACAGATAAGAGATTGGCAAGAAACAGAAGGCAAAAAATTCTCAGTTCACAATACTCCTGACAGGGGTCAGGGAATAATTGGGAGAATCTTCCCTTAGGCAATCTTTTCAGCATCTCTGGCTTCATTCTAGTACTATTGGCACATTTCTTCTTCCAGATTTGGGTGGGGGTTACCACTAAGAGCTCAGTCATAGAACTATAGAATTATGTTATAGAGTCAGAAGCTAAGTTAAAGATCTAATTGCGATGCAATGGAAAGAGCATTGGACTTATTTAAAACACAGATCTGCCATTTACTAGAAAATCACTGCATGTTTCTAGACATTAGCTTCCCATATATTAATCAAAGATGATAATGTGAGGACTACTTACACTTTATGATGAATGAAAATCTCATTGAAAAGAAGACAGATAAGAAATTGAGAACTCTTTTCTTGAACCTGATAGACCATCAAATATAGGATAGATCATGCTTATAACCCTTGGTCATACAAGAGAACATAGGAGAGAATAAGAATCAATGGGTAGAAGTTGCCTCAAAGTAATGAAAAGTGTTTCTACCAGTTAGAACTATATAAAACCAAAATATTTTCCCTCCACATAGTTTCCCCTTCAACTTAAAAAAAGCTAGATGGCCATTTTATCATAAGGACTCTTTTCCAAATCTGAGATTTACTAGAAGTCTGCTGAGATCCTTTCTAATCAAACACCAAATATTTAAATTATATTACACCCACAAACCTTAATAATACACACTAATCAAGAAATTAATGTCCACTGAAGAGTAGGCAAATTAATATTCCATAGTAAAACACATGAGTGGGGAGCCCATATGGCTCAATTAACTCAAAAACTTTAAAATCTCAGGCTTTGATATCTTTTTTTTTATCTCTGGAACTTTTTGGAAAAGTTCCATGAACGGAATGGTGTCTGTGCTGCACACAAATGTTTCCACTGATAATCTGAGCTAAATTACACTATGCTGAGCTAACATCTTACTGTGCTTGGCATCACATCTAGTTAAATATCCATTTGGTTTGTTCTCTGATGACTTCTTCTAATCTGTTCCTCTGTTGAGCTGAACTTATTTCTCAATAGCAACTTTAATACTCATCATTTTCAGTTTCTGTGTTTAACAATGTCTTCAGGTTAAGTAGTGTCATTTTTTTAAAAGGTCAATAACCTATATTCTATTTTGGAAAAAAAATTAAAGAGCTATTCCACCTCTAATCCCTGGGCATTGTTTCCCTTCTTCTCTACCTGAGATAAGAACAGTGATCAACAAATATCACTGAGATCTAAATTATTAGACTCTTCCTCTCTGTTCATTGACTAATGGAGAATAAAGCCATTATGAGGAAAAAAGAATGCCTAGCCAATCTCTGATTAAGTGGTACCTCCTTAAAGGTAGCAGGTCCACTACTATTTCTGAGAAATTACTACAGATACTGATTTAGGTAAGAGGTATTTTTAAACCTTATTCACAAATGAAGTAGACTGTTGCCAAGAAGGAGGAAAAAAAAACATTCAAAGGATGGAATTATATGTCACTTTAGATATGATAGAATAATACTCAAGAGACAATCTGAGGTAATTAAAAGAACAATATTTGAGTCAGAAGGCCTGAATCCAAAATTCATCATTTCAGGTCTTCAATTCCAAGCATTTTTCCCTTAGGGATTTTTGATTAAGTAACACTTCTTAGAGCTCTAAATTCTATAACACTGTAAATGAACATTCCTGAAATTAAGATTGTTCATTTGTAAAGCCTGTACTTAAAGGAAACAAACTTTTTCTAGTATCATTCTGTTAAAATGGTGGCCTTTCCTAGAAAGAAGAAAGGAAATAAATTTTTATTGGACACCATTGTTTGGAGTTCAATCTTCCTTCTCTCTCCCTGATGCCTTCCTTCTCTGTCCCCATCCCCTACGTCTCCAGTTTTATTTTTATTTTGTTTTAATTTTTTACAGTTTACTCTAGGCCACACATTTTGTGATACAGTGAAGCTGTTAGTTCTTAAACAAAATGTTCTATCTATCAGATCTGGACTTTTTTCTGGCTGTTACTTATGTTCTTTCTAGTCAATTCTCCTTATTTTTGGCATTCCTTCAAGTTCCAACTAAAAATTCACATTTGACAGGACTTATAGGTAAAATATACAGATAACTTTGTAAAATATATGAGAATATGAGTCATTACCCAATTATTAAAAGGCCAGAAGATATGAATTGAGAGTTTTTGGATGAAGAAATAAAAGGTATATATATATATATAGCGATATAAAAATGTTTTAAATCATTATGGATTAGATAAATGCACATTAAAATAACTGCAATACCATCTGAAACCTATCAGATTGGCAAAAGTGATAAAATGACATATGATGGAGGGGATGTGAAAAATAGGGAAATTAATACATCGTTAATGGAACTATGAACTGATCCATCAATTTAGGAGATTAGTTTGGAATCATACTCAAAGACTTATGAAACTGAATATAATGTGACCCAGTAATAACACTATTAGGTCTATTTCCTAAGGTGATTTAAAAATATGTTATAAAATATTTATATCAGCTCTGTTTATGGTGGCAAAGAACTGGAAACCAAAGAGATATCCATCAACTAAGGATTGGCTGGATAAGTTCTGGCATATGAATACCTTTCTTCCATAAGAAATAGCAAGATGATAAAAAAGTGGAAAGGCTCATATGAAATGATGCAAAGTGAAATGAAAAGAACCAGGAAAATGCTGTACATAGTAAGAATAATAATGCTGATAAAGGTGAATGATTTAGCTATTATCAACAATGCAAATATCCAGCACAATTCCAATAGATTCATAATGGAAAAAAGATAGCTATTATAATAATAAAAGATAAAAAACTTATAGAGTTCAAATGCAGATTTGAAACATATCAATCTTCATTCGCTTTCTTCTTTGAATGTATCCTGTTTCACAACATGATGAATGAGAAAATATGTAACGTCTGTACAACATATATCATTTTAATTGTCAGTGAAGTCCTGAATTCCAACAAAAGGCAGTCCATGTGGTATACCTGGTCTTTGTAAGCCCAGAGCAAGGCTCAGAGCCCCAATTCAATCCTGCAACTAGTACTCAAACCCCAGGGCAAGTGAGTCCCTAGAAACTGGCCTGTATAAGTCCAGAGTGAGACCCAGAGTCCCTCTCCAAGTTCAAAGCCACAAAGTTCAAAATCACAAGCCTCACTGTAAGGCAATCTACAGTGTGGCTGACCTGATTAGGTCCATAGTAAGATAAAAAGCCCTTACTCAAGTGTGAGTAAAAACCCCAAGCCTCAGCACAGAGTAGCTCACAGTGTTCTGATCTTTGCAAGCCTTCAGAAGTCCCATGGAGTGATTGAATCAGCCATGGGAGATGATTTTCAGAGGTTCCAATGCTTAGGCCATCAAAATGCTTTATGAGAATTGAAAATTATAGAAACTCATAAACAGAGCTAAGACTAGCAGCAGTAAAAAAGTGAAGGTTAAGAGAGTGCCCTTTCTTCCCTGAGAACACAACCCACCTTTAAAAATAAGTCTTAAAAAAGGCTGGAAAAATGAACATTGTTTTTAAGGCAAACACTTAATCATAGAAAAAGTTTATGAAGACAAAGAAGACAGAAGCAAGATACAGAAGGGGACAGTGAAAACAAAGCAACTTATGTAAAACCTCAAAGAAAATTTCAATTGGTCTCAAATTCTTGAAGAGCTCAAAAAGGATTTCGAAAATCAGTTAAGGAAGGCAGAGAAAACATGGAGAAAAGAAATTAAAGCATTGCAAAAAGAAAATAACAGTTTTAAAAGTGGAACTAGCCAAATGAAAAAGGAGTTTTAAAAGCTCAAAGAAGGAAATCATTCCTTAAAAATTAGAATTGGGCAACCAGAAGCTAATTGTGTCATGATATATCAAGAAACAACAAAACAAAATCAAAATAATTAAAATAGAGAGCATTTGAAATACCTCACTGAAAAAAATTACTAACATGGAAAATAGATCCATAAAAGATAATTTAAGAATTATTAAAATATCTAAAAATTAAGATAAAAAAGGTAGGCATCATAAAAGAAAAAATTATCAAACAAAATTCACCTTACATTTTTAAACAAAAGAGTTAAATAGAAATTGAACAAATCCACAGATCACCTCCAGAAATAAATCCTCAGGAATATCAGAGCTAAATTCAAGAGTCTCCAAAACAAGAAGAAAATACTACAATCAGTCAAAAAGAAACAACTAAAATAACATAGAGTTTCAGTCAGGATTACACAGAATCTAATAGCTTCTACATTAAAGAATCAGAAAGTTTGGGACATGATATTCTAGAGGGCAAATAAACTAGGTTTAAAACCCTGAATCACCTACTCAGCACAACTGAATAAATTCTTTTAGCAAAAAAACTGTAGTGCAAGATTGCTAGTAGAAACCTTTTGCTTCTGCAATTTCAAACTGTCACAGAAAGGCAGTTGGAGGTTTTAGAACCTTCAGAAAGTCAGTTGGAGCCTGAGGCTATAAATAGGGCTGAAGTCCAACTGACAGGCCTTTTGCCATCTGGCTCTTTCTTTGCCTGGGGGCTTTTGCTTTTTGGTCTTTGGCTTAGCCTGTTTTCTTTGGCTTTTTGACTTGGCTTTAGCCTTTTGGCTTTAGCATTGGTCTGTGCTTATTTTGTCTTGGGGAAATTTGGACCTATCTGATTTTTCTGGTTCTCTCCCTGATCTCTCCATTACATCCCTGCTATTTCCTAGAATTTCCCTGTGGGCCCTGGGAGGAAAAGTGGATTGGTGATTGGACTTTGTGGGTTTAGATTCTGTAGGCAAGTAGGGCATCCTAAACAAGTTAACCCCAATTTAGTGATTTGATAAATATTTTACTTCAAAGGCAGTCAAACCTTCCTGACTGGGAAAGCAAGACTCTCTCAGTCTAAACCTCTCCTGTGACCCATCCCCCACCATCAAGCCTTCTCCCTAGCAGCAGTTAGAAAACCTAAAACCTCTTTCCCTCTGATTAACCTAACATTAATCCCCTTTGTTACCTACTCAAAGCCTCTGGTGAATCATTGTATTGAAAATTAAGGCAAGAGCTAAAGAGGAAAGGAATTATTTTATTTTTATTTCTTGAGCAAACCGCAGGCATCTATCTTGTCAGGAAGTATCTACCTGAGACTTCCTTCAACCATCAGTTTCACTGGCAGGGAGGAGCCCTTTTGTCTCCTCCCTCAAGGGACTTAGAAATTAACAAGAGAAGTCCTTCAGCCAGATATAAAACTTTTCTGACTGGCCCAATCCCCCTGTACCTTAGAGATACCTTCCCTGATTGAAAAACCTCAGCCTATTTCCTCAGTATCCTTTGTCTCTAGCCTTGGTAAATAAGCCTGTTTAAACTGCCCTTCTGCATACTCCCTTTTTTTCCCTTATCTTCCTATATACCACCTCATCCTTCCCTACACTCAGCTATCTCCATTCCCCTTCCAAATTACCTCATCACCTTTATCCCTCCTCACTACACAAATTTCCTGAGACCTGTGAAGATTACCTACTTTTTTATAACAACTGCCACTTAATAAAATAGAAGATTTCCAAGAAATCCTGATGAAAAGACCAGGCCTGAACAAAACAAAACTGATGTCCTAAAAGAAGACTGAAGAAAAACATGAAAAGGTAATTAAGAAAGAGAAAAGGTAAGGGATTCAGTAAGGTCAAACTGTTTATATTCCTACTTGGAAAGGTATTTATAATTTTAAAAGTTTTTAACAATTTTAGAAAAGTTAGGAGACAGAGGGTGTGTAAGCTGATTAGGATGATATAATATGATATGCACAAAATGAAAGGTTGTCAAAGTGTATTTCACAGAGAGAAAAGAGAAGGAAGAGGTGGAATAGGATAAATTATCTCAACCAAAGATGTGAGAAAAAATATTGCAAGAGAGGGGAAGATGAGGGTGGAGACAGTTGTAATAAAGAGGGTAATGGGGCTGATAACAGGGGAGCTGGTGGTACCAGTGAAGTCACCTTGCCTGGGAGCTTGTATCCTATGATAGCTGGTGATTTGGGTTGCCAGGGATGAGTTGCCTGAGTTGTGATGCCCAGTCAGTCTCCTTGCTGTCTGTAGGTTCTTTTAAGGTGGAGAGTAAGGAGCCCCTCCCTGCTGGAGTGAAAGCAATAACCAATAGGAAGTGAAGCCCACACACTTCCTGAATAAAATTGATGCCTGGCCAATACTTCCTTGGAGTCAAGTAGTTGCTATTCTCCCCTCTCCTCAGCCCCTTAGCCTAGGATGATGTTATAATTAACTACAGAAGCTCACAGTTTCAGGCTAAGAGTTTATTTAAATACAGGAGGGGAAACTAAGGAAAGAGGGTTTAGGGTCTGGAGAAGTTGTTGCTAAGGATGACTGGCCAGTGTTGGCAATGGACCTAGAAGGTAAGATCAGGCTGAGGGAACCAGCCCCTCAGCCAGAGATAATTCCCACTGCCCTGATATTGTATGGACCACCAGCTAGACAGATGAACTTGATGAATTGATTTGGTGGTGTCCCTGTTCCTAGGCTGACCTAACCTAATTTCCTACCCATGATCCACCTTCCTCAACCCGGGGTCCCCAAGGTAAATCCAGGGGTAGCTGGGTGTCTGGGTGAGGTCAAGGAAATCAGACCTCGCAGGTTGGTTCTGCAGGGATATTTATAGTCTCAGCTCAAACTGCCAGGTCTTGTGACTGGCACCTGCTGGGCCAAAGTTCCATTCTCTTAACTGCCAAGATTGCCTAGGGTAATTTGCAAATGCAAGAGATCTTGCATAAATCCTGCATTACACAGTCAACACTTAAACTTCACCCTTATTATAACCGGCTCAGAGAGGGAATGACAACTGTATCTTTTTGGGTATAGAATCCTATGTTAACCTCTAAAGAAGTATAAGAGGAATAAGATATGAGGAGGGTAATAGAAGTAAGAGGGAAATAGGGAGCAGTGATTAAAAGAAAAAATATTCGTGAAAAGCGCCAGAATGAAAGGAGAAAGAACAAGATAAAAAGGGAATATAAGATGGACTGGAATACACAGTTCATAATAATAATAGTGAATATAAATGGTGTAGACATCAATAAAACAGATGCAGGTAGCATGCATTAAAATCCATTATCCTGTGTTATTTTGTTTATAAAAAACACATTTGAGGTAGGGAGACACAGAGAGTAAGAGACTGGAATAGAATTTATTGTGCATCATCTGAAATGAAAAAAAAGCAGGAGAAGCAACCATAACCACAAACAAAAGTAAATCAAAAATAGGTCTAATTAAAAGACATAGGAAAGGAAATTACACCTTCTTAAAAGGTATTATACACATTGAAATAATATAAATTCTAACCATATATGCACCAAATGGTATAGCTTACATATTTTTAAAGGACAAATTAAATGAGCTTCAGGAGTAAGTAGACAGTAAAAGTATACTAGTTAGGGATCTTAACATTCCCCTTTTATATATAGATAAATCAAACAAAAAAAAACAAGAAAACAATGAAGGGAGAGAATGAAATCTTTGAAAAGTTAGAACTAATAGATCTCTGGAGAGAAATGAATGGGAAGAGAAATGGATATGCCTTCTTTTCAGCAACACATGACACCTACAGAAAAATTGACCATGTCTTAGGGAATAAAAAACTTTATAAACAAATATGAAATGCAGAAGTAATAAATGTATCCTTTTCACATCATGACACAATAAAAGTTATAATCAATAATTGTTCATAGAAAGAGAAATTAAAAAAAATTAGAAACTAAATAGTTTAATACTAAAAAATGGTGGGTCAAAGAACAAATTATAGAAACAATCAATTATTTCATTAAAAATAATGATGAGGGGACAACATATCAAAATATATGGTCTACAACCAGAACAGTACTTAGAGGAAAGGCTTTATTTCTATATGCTTACATCAATAAAATAGAGAGAGAGGAAAAAAAAACTGATCAGTGAAATGAGAATAAAACTCAAAAACAAAAACTGGAAAAAATAATAAAATCCTCAATTGAAAACTAATTTGAAAATTCTAAAAATTAAAGGATAAATTAATGAAACTTAAAGTAAGAGAACCATTGAATTAATAAATAAGACTAGGAGTTGGTCCTATGGGAAAAAAAAAAAACACATAAAATAGACAAAATGTAGCTAATTTGATTAAAAGAAAGAAGAAAATCAAATAGCTCCAAAAATGAAAAGGGAAAGCATACCACCAATGAAGAGGAAATTAAAGCAATCATTAGGTACTATTTTCCCCATTTATAAATGCCATCAAACCTGACAATCTAAATTAAAGTGATGAATATTTACAAAAATATGAATTGCCCAGAATAACAGAAGAGGAACAGAACAGAAGATTAACCCTGCCTCAGAAAAATAAATTGAACAAACCATCAATGAATTCCCTAGTGGAAAAAAAAATTCCCAATACCAGATTGATTCACAAGAAAATTCTACCAAATATTTAGACAATCAATCCCCAAACTACATAAATAATTTATTAAAACAGGCAGAAAAGGAATCCTATCAAATTCTTGTAGGTTCCATTACCTAAGCCAGGAAGAGCAAAAACAGAGGAAGAAAATTATAGGTGAAATTCATTAACAAATATAGATGCAAAAATATGAATATAATTCTAGTAAGGCTACTACAAAGAAATGTCACAGCTATAATTCACTATGACTAGGTGAGATTTATACCATGAATGCAGGACTTGTTTAATATTAGGAACACTATCAACATAATTAATCATATTAATAACCAAAGTAATAGAATTCATATGATTATTTCAATAGATGCAGAGAAAAAGCCTTAAACAAAACCAATATGCATTTTTTATTTAAAAACAGCAACAACAACTAGAAAGCATAGTAATTAAATGGTTCTTTCTTTAAATTGCTAAATGGTTGGTTTATATCCCCAAAAGATAATAAGGAAAAAGACTTGTACAAAAATATTTATAGTTGTGCTCTTTGTGGTGGCAAACAATTGGAAAATGAGGGAATATCCTTCAATTGGGGAATAGCTGAACAAATTGTGGTATCTGGTGGTGATGTAATACTATTGTGCTCAAAGTAATAATGAACTGGAGGAATTCCATGTGAACTGGATAGACCTCCAGGAATTGATGCAGAGTGAAGGGAGCAGAGCCAGGAGAACATTATACACAGAGACTGATACACTGTGGTACAATCAAATATAACAGACTTCTCTACTAGCAGCAATGCAAGGATCCAGAGCAATGCTGAGGGACTTATGAGAAAGAAAACTAGTCACATTCAGAGGAAAAACTGTGGGAGTAGAAACAAAGAAGAAAAACAACTGCTTGAACAAATGGGCTGATGGGAATATTATTGGGGATGTAGACACTAAATGATAACTCTAGTCCAACAATTAATAATATGGAATTAGGTCTTAATCAATGATACATGTAAAACCCAGTGCAATTGTGCTTTGGCTGCAGTGGGGTAGGAAGGTTTTGGGGAAAGGGAAGGAACACGAAACATGTAACTATGGGAAAATATTCAAAATAAAAAATAATTAAATAAATAAATAAATAAAATTAATTGCTAAGCCGTATCTACCTAAAACCAAGTGTCAATTATAATGGGTATAAGAAAATCTTAGAGAATCAACTAAAAAAAACTAGCTAAAATTATTAGTAACTCCAGTAAAGTTGTAAGATATGATAAATCCACATAAATCATCAGCATTTCTGTACATCATGAAAAAATTCTGTAACAAAAGATAGAAAGAGAAATGCCATTTGAAATATCTCTAGATAATATAAAATACCTGAGATTCCACTTGCCAAGGCAAACACAGAAAATATATGAACACAATTACAAAACACTTTTCATACAAATAAAGAAAGATCTAAAGAATAGGAAAATATCCATTGCTCATGGGAGTCTGAACAAATATAATTAAAATTACAATTTTATCTAAATTAAGTTACTTACTTACTGTCATACACTCAAACTACCAAATAATTATTTTATAGAATTAGAAAAAATAAAAACAAAATTCAGCTGGTGTTGTTCATAAATAGGAGGCAGGTTGGTAATAAGAAGTCTGCTAAACCTCGCTTGGGCTTGACAGGTTCTGTTGGCTGAGTCTGCCAAGCAGGCCCTGAATTCACAGGCACTGGATGAATTTGGGCTAGTGAGTGAAGTGTTTGTCAGGTGGTTACTTAATGTATATGTAACCCTAGGGCTTATGAAAATCAGCATAGCTAAACCTCTGCCTCTACAACAGTGCCCAAATCAGGAACCTAATGGGAGTTGTATAGGTGTTTAACAACTCCTCTAGCCCTGGCTTGGGTTTGGATTTGATGGTATAGAATAGATGGTTCGGGCTGGTATAGATGTGCTCTCTGGATAAATGCTATTCTGATTGTGGTTTATAAATCCCTTCCCTAATCAGGTATAGATGATTCGCTAATTAGGAAAGGAACACCCATCTTCTTTGATTGAACTGCAACAGGATTTATTTTCTATCTATAAGGGTTAGGAACAAGGGAAATAAGGTCTGGGGATGCTAAACTAAATCTAAATGAATAAAGGTGGTCTAAATCAAATAGATGGTAAGCTTGATAATAGGTTGGAGCTTTATTCTGCCTCTCTCAATCCCTGGCTCAGCCCAGCCATGGCACAAGCCAAAGAATAAGGAAGGTTAGTGATGTTCTTCTTATTGGTTGTGATGTTGTTTCTCTCAGCTCTATAGTAAGAGGTAATTTATTTCCTCTGGCACTCAAGAAGGGATGCTGGATTGCAGGTCTAGAGCCTACCCTCCCTCCAAACCGCCCTCCTCCCAAGAATTCTCAAAAATGAGACCCAGTGTGCTGTTGTCCCTGGGTATTTATAGGATTGGTTCCAACTGTCTTTTGGCCCTGGCTCACACCACCCTGGGCACATTCCAAAGTCTTTAACTGACATTCCTGTCACTCAAAATGTCCTCCATCTTGTCCCAGAAGTTTGTTATTACACTGGGAAAACAAAATGTCAATGATATCAAGGTGATTAATTATTTTTAATGTGAAGGAAAGTGACCTAGCAATACCAGTTTGATAATGGCTAAAAAATAGAATGGTAGATCAGTGAAACAGATTAGATATTAAATATACAGAAGTAAAGACCTCAGCATGCTAATATTTAATAAACTCAAAGACCCCAGATTTTGGGAAAAGAACATACTATTTAACAAAAACTGCTGAGAAAATTTGAAAACACTTTAATAGTAATTAAGTATAGACCAATATCTCACATTGTATACCAAGATAAGGTCAAAATGGATATAGTTTATCTGGGCCTAGTAGAGTTGAGCTCATCAGAGACACCTAGATACTTTTCTACCCCTCCTCATTTATTGTTTATTTCAACTCCTCAAATATTTTTTTTCTTTTCTTCCCTTCTGACAAGTTTTCCTCTACATTATTCTATTTGTGCTTCAAGGTCTTTCTGACTCTTTCATCTCTTGGATATTATTTCCCCCTAAGTTTGCCTATGTGTGTGTATTATAATTGTTATGACCTATAATTTCTTTCTTTTTTATTAATTTGTTTGTTGGTTACATTAACATTCCCAGATGTCGCTCTCCCTCTCTCACCTTACCTCACTACAGAATACATCACTTAACAAGAAAAACATTTATATATAAACCATGTCTTTCCTGTTACTATTTATCAGTTCTTTTTCTGGAGGTAGACAATCACAAATTATTCTTCATATATTTATTTGATTGTTGTAGATGAGGTTTTTTTTCTACTTATCTCAGTGTTTACAATTTTAAATAGGTCTTTATAAGTTTCATTTTTAGTTAACCTATTCATCATTTTTAGAGTACAGTAGTATTTTATCAGCCATTCTTCAGTTGATGGATATATATGTCTGCTCCTCAGCAGACATGTATTTCAAAAGGTAATTTTATAAAAGAAGAAATTAGAAAAGAAAAGAAATTGGGAATATGTATATACATACATACATATACATACATACACATATGTATGGATTTATGCATATCAGAAATAAGAGTTCATCAAAAGATGAATAGGCAATTTTTGGATGAAGAAATCAAACCTTTTTATAGACATATAAAAATGTTCTAAATTCTTACTGATTAGAAAAAACACAAAGCAAAATAATTTTGAAATATCATCTCATACCTATCAGATGTCTATAATGATGATAAAAGAGCAAAATGTTGACTGTTGGAGGTGATATGGAAAACCTAGGACACTAATTCACTGTTGGTGGAATATGAACTTATCCAACTATTTTGAAGAGCAATCTGGAATTATTACCAGAATTTTATAAAAGTATATATATATATATATATATATGCTTAGACCCAGAAATACCATTGTTGGATCTGTTTCCAAAGAGATCAGGAAAAAATGGAAACAACAACAACAACAACAACAAGATATATATATAGCTACACAGAGGCCTTGCAATCAGGGGTGCACTGGGCTTGCTAAATGGAAAGCCCCTGACTTCCTAACTACCCAGAAGTTTTATGTCCTGGGGTGCACTGACCATGGAAGCCCCTGATCTTCTTATGCTGCTCCCACCAGTAAAGTCTAGTGACTTCCTAGTGCCTGCAGGAATAAATTCAAAATGTTTTTTTGACATTCAAAGCCCTTCATAACCTAGGATTCTTCTACATTTTCAGTCTTCTTATACTTAATCCCAATAAGCACTCTTTGATCCAATGAGACTGAGCTCTTGGCCATTTCCAAAATAAGACAGGTCATCTCTCAGTTCTGATTATTCTATTAGTCTATCTCCCATGCTTGTAGTGCTTTTTTTCCTCTGCTCTGACTACTGAACTGCCTCTTTCCTTATAACCCAGCTTCTACAAAAAGTCTTCCACCCATCCCTTTTAATTTCAGTGATTTCATTTGATTAATTACTTCCAGTTTCTGCTGCATATAAATTCCTTTTGAACATATTTGCTTGCATATTATCTCCCCCATTAGAATGAAAGATCTAAGAGATCAGTGACTCATTTTTCCTCTTTGAACCCCAGTTTTTAGAACAGTATCTGTCCCATAGTAGGTGCTAAATAAATGTTTATGCATTTATTGATTTATCAAGGACAATTTGCTCTTTTTTCCTGAATTTGTTTCTAGGTTTGCTTTATTTAATTCTTGGTAGGATTATACTTGATAAGTTTAATGTTAGGTAGGAACTAAGATAAGCAATGAACTCATAATCCTTCAAATCTCCAAAGTCTGAGATGGTGTGTATATGGTATGATGGAGTGGTCAAAGATCTGGATAAAAATGTTTGTATATTTGGTATTGTGTGTGTGTGTGTGTGTGTGTGCTCACCTTAGAAGGAAATAATCCTTTAAGAAACAAATCTGAATTTCAGTAGCCAAATAATACTGTATTTCTAGTCCCTTAAAACTAAGAGACACAATCAGTGGGGATTCTGGACATTGACAGAGACCTTAGGGGCTAGAGGTAATAGAATGCACCTGGCCCTTAGGGAATGTGGCCTAAGTTCTTCAATTTTACAGAAATTTTTGTCATTCTTTATTCTAGTTTTAAGAATATGTTGATTTATTTGTTAGTATACCTAGCTTTCAATAAGATTTGTCTCAATATCTTTAATGTTTTAGTAGTTGTTTCAACCTCACATTTGTTATTGCCCCATCCCCTTTTCAGATTAAAAGATTTTGGAAATTAGGGTACAAAGTTCTGTCTCCTTATGTTGGGCCAAAAAAGTAGGAGTATGCTGGTAAATGTTTCAATGAAATTCTGAAGAAAAATATATATTTGACATACTCTTAAGTTTGATTCACATGTTAAACACTTTATCCAACCATTTCTTTTTTAAAGTATACATATTTATTTTTACCTTTATATATATTGCATTATAATATGGAACCTAGCAATATTATAATACATGTGATTTGTTATAAGTATGTAACAAATTATAACAAATATGCTTATCCATCCATTTCTTTAAAATTTAGACAATAAATGAAACAAGTCAAGTCTTGTTTTTAATGTTTGCCCGTTCCTGAGCTATAAGTACTAAAAGTCAACTTTAAGCTTTCATAAGCTCCAGTACACTATGGGGTATAGGATCTTTTTTTTTTTTTGGTCTTTACACTGGTTAATACCTAAGGCCCATGGAGTTTCCATTGCTTTCCTTCATGTCCAAAGCACTTATTTTTAGAGGCACCCTGTCCCTTTACTTCCAGAGCTTTCATTCTTTCCTCACATGAGTGTTTCAGAAGGAACAGAGATTATTTTGAGTTACTCATTGAAACAAGATTGTTTCCAGGATGTTCTTATGTAGAAGCCTAAAAATGTGTTTGTTTTTACTCAATATTTTGAAGACAGGGAGCCTACTGGCCAATAAGAACTGAAAGAACATTCTCTTCAAGCTATCCAGTGTTGACTCATAATGATATTACTTTCTTGATAGTTCCTTCTAATTATTCCATGGATTCAGCAATAATTATTCTAATTCTAGAGTAGTATTCCCCCATTTTTGAAGGCTAAAGGTCTAAAGCAATTTGTAGAAAGTGCTTGATTTACCATTTTGTTAGTCATGTGATCCTATACCATTTTGAGGTAACTACAAATTTCTCTTAGTAGAGAGAAATAGAAGCAAAATCATACTTAGTAGTTTTACTTTCTTATTTTCCTTTCATTATTATAATACTCTCCACTCTTCATATTCATTTAAGCTCTAAAACAACTTGCTATTAAACTTTATTTGTAATCTTTAATGTTCTTTACCAATGTCACCTTGTTTAGAGTCTTTTGCCCAGCATGGCAATACACCTGTTGATTTGGAGTCTGATTATGGTGGATTGTTTGAGTTTAGAAGTACTGAGTAATGGTAGCACTAAAGACTGATTGGTGTCCAGTTATTTTTCAGTTTAATCCAACTCTTCATAACCCTATTTGGGTTTTTATTGACAAAGGTACTGAAAAAAATTGAAATTTCCTTCTGTGGCTAATTATACATATGAGGAAACTGAGACAAAAAGTGATAAGTGACTTGCCCAGGGTCACATATCTAACAACAATCTGAGACCAAATTTGAACTCAAAATCCCACAAGGGCATGAGATAATCAGGTGTAAAAGAGACAAAGAACATAAATAGACATTTTTCAGATAAAGAAATCAAAACTATCAATAAACACATGAAAAAGTGTTCTAAATCTCTCATAATTAGAGAAATGCAAATCAAAACAACTCTGAGGTACCACCTCACACCTAGTAGATTGGCCAATATGACAACAAAGGAAAGTAATAAATTTTGGAGGGGATGTGACAAATTTGGGATAATAATGCATTGCTGGTGGAGTTGTGAATTGATCTAACTGTTCTGGAAGGCAATTTGGAACTATGCCCAAAGGGCTTTAAAAGACTACCTGCCCTTTGATCTAGTCATATCACTGCTGGGTTTGTAACCCAAAGAGATAATAGGGAAAAAACATGTACAAAAATATTTATAGCCACACTCTTTGTAGGGGCAAAAAAAAGGAAAATGAGGGGGTATCCATTGATTAGGGAATGGCTGAAAAAATGGTGGAACATATCTGATGGTGATGGAATACTGTTGTGCTGAAAGGAATAACGAACTGTAAGGATTCCATGTGAACTGGAAAGACATCCAGTAATTGATGCAGAACAAAAGTAACAGAAACAGGAGAACCTTATACACAGAGACTGGCACATTTGAATGTAATGGACTTCTCTACTAGCAACAATGCAATTACCCAGGACAATTCTGAGGGACTTATGAGAAATAACACTATCCAAATCCAGAGAAAGAACTATTGGAGAAGAAATACAGAAGAAAAACATGATTGATCACATCATTCAATGGGTATATGATTGTAGATGTTGAGTTTAAATGATCACTCTATTTCAAATATTAATAATATGGAAATAGGTTTTGAAAAATTATACAAGTAAAATCCAGTGGAATATCTCATCAGCTCCAGTAGGGGGGAAGCAGAAGGGGAGGGAAAGAACATGAATCATGAAACCATGGACAAATGTTCCCAATTAATTAATTACATCATATTTTTTTAAAAAGATAATCAGATGTATGTACTAAAAGTAGCATCAATATAGAAAGATCCTAGAACCAAGTTTTAAAGCCCTTTGAGCATAGTACCAAATTGTTCTCCAGAATTTATTGGACCAGATTACACCTCCAATAAGATTGCATTAGTACATCAGACTAATTTCTAAAAATATAATAGGGTATTTTACAATTCATGTACACAAGTATTTATGAAACCTAAAAACATTAAATTAATTAGTAGGTGAATACAAAAAACTGAAATGGCAAAAGTATTTAAAATAACTTTTGTTATGTTGGTTTTAACAGTGATATTTGTGGGAAGGTGTAGTTATGCCAATGACCTGTAGCAAGCTGTATTCACTCCCCTCCCCACTGACAGGCAAGGATGAGTGAAAACGGAGGGGCACTAACTGGCTGAGTACTCCTTGTATTCTCACCTCAACCACCAAGCAGTTAGAGTACAAATGGTGGTTGAACTGTTATCTTCAGATCTCAGTCAGGAAAACTAGGTAAGGCTGAACTCAAAGATATTAACTTTATCTAACTTATTTCCCCACAGGTTTGAGTAAGGAGAAAATAGTAAGCTTGATGTCTGAAGCTTTCAGGGACTGAGAAAGGATTTGGTTTTGGGGCTACATGGCAGGAGGAACTCAGCTTGAGGAGGTGTAAGTATTCCCTAAAAAATAGCCAGGTGCAGCTCTCAAAAGATGTAGGGTTTAATGATATGTGGGGAAGGAAAAAAAGGGAGATTTGACAAGGATAAAATAGAGTCAGGGGAGCCCTAAACTGTTAGGTCCAAGCAGCTCCTCTCCCCAGAGGGGAAATGTAACTTGGTTAGCTATATAGCTCTCTGACCTAATAGATTATCTTCTCCTAAGGTCTAAATAACAAATTTGAGGTAAAAATGAGGTTGTCTGTAGGTCTATTTAGGCTAAAGCAAGGTTGACAGCTCTCAAAAGCCCCAAGATCTGGGATCAGCAAACAGAGTGACCTGCTCACTTCAACCCCCAGAAATCAACTGCCCCTAACTGCTTTAAACTGCCCCCTCACCCAGAGTTCTCTAGAGGGGGTGGGCTGGAATTCTGGGTTGAGGCTTTACACCCTAACTTGCAAGAATTCCACCCTGCCATTTCAATGTTGCGCTTTGCAATTCAACATAGTATGAAATATATTCTTAAAGAAAAATACTTTTAAAATGTCAACTTGTTAAAAAAAATCCAGTTCTCACTCCAGTTGTACCTTGTCTAAATATTAGAAAGGCAAATTAGTAAGACTAAATTAGTAAGGCTAAATCTCTCTCTCTCTCTCTCTTTCTCTCTCTCTCTCTCTCTCTCTCTCTCTCTCTCTCTCTCTCTCTCTTTTTGTTAATAAATTCTTAAAACTCTGGCCAGACACTTTTTTATTCCTAACACATATAATAGAAAGATAGTAACAGCAGTGATCCCTCCAAATACAAGTCATTTACATGATCATGAACTTTATACCAAGTGTTCTCAACCTTTATTGTTAAAAATCTGTAAACATTCATAAGAAAGCACGATATTATCTGAAACACAAATATATGTCAAAAAGTCCCAGAGCAGGGATGGGCCTGCAAAGATTAGTTCATTCATTTAGTAATTATTCTACAAACCACTCAAAAGTACCATAACATTTATACTACCTTTTTGATTAAAGCAAATTTCTGAATCAGTTTCACACATATATCTCAGTCATATACTCCAAATACACAAAATTAAACTGATTGTATTTATGTTAATGTTTTTGATATCCACATGACAAATTTTTTCTTACATAAAATTTGACATCAAAACAATTATGTCAGGAAAAGTTTACATAAAATATAAAAACTTTAAGGGAGACAATTTAAACTTGTTTTGGTCCTATCTAGTCTTAAATATATTATCACTCTCTTGAAGATAGGATTAACTCTCTCCTTTTCTATTTTTAGCTAATCAAAGAAGAACTTAAAGTACTTACTTTAAGTAAACTTACTTATTATTAAGTATGAGAATTTACAAGTCACTTGTTAGAGGAAGTTCACACCTCCAAAAGTCATTACCCCACCCACACTTGGGCAGTACTAGACAAATTGAAAAACTGCAATTGGTTTCAGTAAAGTGGGAGAGCAACAGGAAGTGACATAGAGAAAACTGCTTTAAAAAGGCCACCTTGAGGATTCCAACTGTAGGAGGATATTCTTTCCCTGGATCCTGCATTGGATTGCTGGGTGAGTAACTGGCCTCCCTTTCCTGGCTGGTGGAGAGATTGGTTCTGGAGATTGATTCCCTTCCTGGCATTTGGAGAGATTGGTTCCAGGGTTTCTTGCCCTGCCTTTAGAGGAGGCTGCATGGGTGGAAATCTGAATGAAGATTACCTAGCCCTGCAGGGGTTGAGCCATATACTGGAGCAGCACTTAAGGTGGTAGGCTAGAAAATTCTCTGCTTTCTTACATTTTTCCACTTTCACTCTTTCAAAGTCATTTTGGCTCAAGTTATATTTTTAAATTGGTGACAACAATATTCCTTTAGAATTCTCATATTTAGTCAAAAACCTAAATTTAAGCTCTTATACTCTGAATAGAACTGACTATGATTTTCAAGTCAGAGGAATCAGAATAGGGCCAGATATACATTGTCCCTGTCTTTTTTTCCTGTTACTAGAGTTGACATCAAGATGTTTTAAATGAAAAAAAAAATCTTTATCTATGATCAGTGAAGCTAAGCACCAGGCCTGGAAACTCGGAGACTTAAATTCAAGTCTGGCCATATATTACATTCTTCTATTTGAATTTTTCTGTTTCTGGATCCATTATTCATTTTCAAAGCACATGAATAGTAAAGTATCATATGAATGAAAATTGAGGCAAATATGCAAATCATCTGGTGTCCACTCTTTGCAATGCATTGTATTGACTGTTGTGATTGAACAGAAGAAAACTACTCAGTCTTTGTCTTCAATGAATTAGCAATTTAAGAAGGAATTGAACATGGAAACAAATGCACAAATAAATATTCAAGGGAGAATATTGTAAAGGAAAAGGAGAAATCAAAACAAAGCATACTGTACAAATTTGAGGAAACAAATAGATTACTGGTAGATAAGTCAGGGAAAGAGGTAGATTGGTCATAGAGAAGGTGGTCCATGAGTTAGATCTCAAATAAATAAAATAATATTAATAACTTGGTTAAATTGATGAAGTAAGAAGTATTCATTTTAGGAAAAGTGTTATGGTGGAAGACATTAAGTAATAGCACGTATTACAATGAAAAAATGATAACCTAATGGGGACTCACACAAACAAACTAATAAATGAAAGCAAAATTGAATTAATAAGTAAATGAATGAATGACAAAATAGATAAATAACAATATATCAAAGTTGCAAAAATCTGATTGCTCTGACATAATATTGCATAAAAATGTTTATAGCCGTTCATAGGTTTACAACTTTCTCTGTTGCACTAATTAGATAAAAAACAAACATAAAATACAATAATTACAATATGTCACAATAAAAGGAATAGAACTCAACTGAATTGAACATGGTGAATATATAATGGAGATTTATATAATGTCTACTATGTGTCAGGTCCTGAATTAAATTATTTTCCAAATATCTTATTTTATCTTCACAATAACCTATTGTTATTATGTCCATTTTACAGTTGAGAAAATAGAGACATATGTGCCTATTTGATTTATCCAGAATCACACAACTAGACTATTCGTAAGGATGGATTCAAACTCAGATCTTTCTTTTTCCATAACTACTTATCTGCCTGCATATTTTTTGAAAAGTATTACAAACTGTACTTATGGTCATACACTATCTTACTTTTCCCATATTTTTAGTATTAAGATAGCCAAGATTTAGTCATTACATGACATATCAAACTCAATTATTAATCAAATAAGAATATATTTCTTTACTCTCTGCCATACATTAACAATCTCTTGAAGAAAGCAGACTCTTTGATTTCTAGTGTCGCACTAACTGCTCTTGTTCATTGATATTTATTCAACTGTCCACAATCTCAGGGAGTATAGAGGTGGGAAAATGTAAAGGGAGAATGATAGAATTGCTATATAACTCATAACTTGCAGTTGAGATTGAAGATAACTGAGACCAAAATGGGCACAATAAGGCAATTAAAATGTTATTTCTTTTTTATTTAGCTCCAGGCATTCAAGTGATGCAAATTCACATACCTCAGAGGTAGGAGAAGGATGAGGATAAAGGATGTTGAGGAATCTCAACAACAAAATTATTTTTGTTTTTATTATGCTTCAGAAGTTATAGCTACTCAGCAGAGACATGGTGTTTAAAGCAAAACAAACCCAAAGGCCCCATAGACACCAACTTGCAATGTGCCAAAGAAAGCAGCTCTTTGTAATGTTGGAGTTTGAAAATGGCATCTTGCCTAATGGAGAAAATAAAACCAGAGTAAAAAAGTAAATGCATTTGTAATATGGATTGTGTGACTGCTGAAGGTTTAGGATTTTATGTTGTAATCCATAAAAGTTTTCTTGGATATAAGTCCCCAGTAGCTTGGATGAATTTTTTTATTTTAATTTTCATACTAGGTGAAGGATTAGCATAGAGTAAGTAGTAAATGAATTACTTTTTGATTAAGTGATTACAAAACTGAATTATATACTAGATTATAATCTCCATGAGGAAATGGACCATTCTCAATCTAAACTATTTTTCTCCTCTCTGGGTTTAGAAAGATATTTTATGCGTATTAATTGAATTGAAAATTAATATGCGAAACAAAGCCAAGATGGCAGAATAGATTCAGCAACTTTGCTAAACTCTCCAAATATTCACCTTCTAAGAATTTTAAAATAATTCCTCAATTTGAATTCTGTGTTAACATAGACAACAAAAAGAAGGGATGAGAAATGTTTTTTTGCACAAGACAACTTGGGGGTTGCTCAGTTAAAATTTGTGATAATAGGGTGGAGGCTGGCCTGTAGCATAGTGCAAAAGGCTTTAACAATAGCCATAGTTCTTCTTGGAGTCAGCTACCATAGAGGCAGCAGCTGTTTGGGGAACTCTCATCCCAGAAACAATAAAAGAGTCAGACAGCTAGTCAGAAAGAGAATATAGAGAACCCTCTTCTGACAATGTACACAGGCACCTATTCCATTGCCCATAAGTATTTCCCTGTGGCAATTCCAGGAAGAAGAGGAACATTAGCAATTGGAATATAACTACAAGAGAGCTTAGTAGTAGTGCTTGCAACTGCAGAACAGCAGGGCACCTTGTCACATTTTAGGGCCAAGAGGAATGCTACTACTTGCAGAAATAAGGAAACAATGTTCCCTCCTAAGTAAAGACCAAATCACAGGCCAATTAGAGAAGAATTAAGTATCAATTGGAAACTATATAATATAATCCTGAAGAATGAGTGGGTCAAAGAACAAATCATAAACAATAAGTATTTTCATTAAAGAGAATGACAATCAGACAACATACCAAAATGTGTGGTATTTAAGCAAAATAGAAATTAGGGAAAAATTTATGTCCCTAAATATTTATATCAATGAACTAATGAAAGAACAAATAAATGAATTGGACATTACATTTAAGAAATTGAAAAAGAATAAAGTAAAATCCCTAATTAAAAATCAAATTAAAAATCGTAAAAATTAAAGGAGATGTTAAACAAATTGAAAGTAAAAAAAAACTCGAAATTGAAAAAAAAATACATAAAACTAAAATCCAATATAATGAAGAAAAACAACAATAAACTATATAAACCATTGTTTAATTTGAAAAAAGTGGAAAAACAATCTATCACTAACAAAAATGAAAAGGTATTGCTAATGAAGATGAAGTTGTAGCAATTTCTATTTTCTCCAATTATATGTTAATAAATCTGATAATCAGAATGAAATGAATGAACATATAAAAAAGACAGAAACCATCTAAATTATAAGAAGTAAAAATAATAATGAAATAATATTTAAATAACATTCTCTTAGAAAAATAAAGTGAACAAACGATCAATGAGTTCCATAAAGGGGAACAAAATCCTGACTAGTGGATTAACAATGAATGCTGCCAAATATTTAAAGAAAATTATTTCTAATATTTGAGAAAGTATGAAAATAAAGAATTCCTAATGAATTTCTTTTTTATGACATAAATATGGTATAGATTCCTAAACAGGAAGAGCAAAACAGATAAACAAAATTATAGATTAATTTTTCTAAGTGATATTAATGAAAATGTTAAGTAAAATACAAAGAAACTAGAATATATTGCAAAGATAATACACTATGACCATGCCAAATTCATATCAGTAATAGAGGGCTAGTTTTTCCTATTAGGTAATCTAAAAAATTAACCATATCAATTGTCTAAGTATAAAATTATATCAATATATGAGAAAAACATTTGATGAAATACAACATTCATTTCTATTAAAAAACACTAATAAGGTTCCGGGTTAAGATGGTGGCAGAGTAAGAAGCAGCTCTTAACCTCTCCTGACCGAAACACACAAAACTCCTCAAGGGGACATAAAAACAAGTCCAGACGAACGGAGGAACCCCACAACAGGGCACAGCGTGGAAGGTACGTGGAATCGAGACATTTCCAGGCTATAAAGGGCTCTCACTAAATCGCGGGCTGAGCAACCACCCCACCCCCACCCCCTCCACACACAAAATCTATAGCTCTGAAGCCAGCTAAAAAGAAATAGAGCAAGTTTGGGGCACCCATCGAGTCATTGGCAGCTCCGGGGCCTGTTCCTGAGAGCAGCAAGATTTAGGACCCCAATAAGCCAGAGAACGCACGCGAAATCTGAGCGCGGGAGCAGAGAGTGGACGCCCAGCACAGAGCGCACAGGCACTGGCGGAGGCGTGGGTGGAGGCAGACAAGCCAGGAACTAAAGCTCTGAAAACCTGAGTGGGGAACCAGTGCAGATGGGTATACGACTGTGGAAGCAGCGCCCTGAGACTTGTAAAGGAACCTCCTGCAGAGGATCAAGCAAGGGGGTCCACTAGGGGGCTTGACCTTGGAAAAAACCAGAACTCAGACATCAGGAACCAATAGACCACGGACAGACACTGAGCGCGAGGATAAACCTGAGAAGCTGCTCGGCTAATGATGGCTACCCAGCCTCAGGAAACTCAGAAGAGAAAGAATAACAACAAGAAAAAGAAGCCTTTAACACTCGACAACTTTTACACAGAGAAAATCCAGACAACCGAGCAAACAGAGGAGGAGAACAAACAAGCATCCGGACCCTCCTCAAATAAGGAAAACTCCTCACAAGCTATGGAAGAGTTCAAAACTGAGATTATGAGGAAAATGGAAGAGATCTGGCAAGAAAATAACTGTTTAAAAGGTAAAATCTTGCAATTGAACACCAGAAATGACCAGATTGAAAAGGAATTCCAGAAGATTATGGCCGAAAACCGAAAGATTATAGCCGAAAATCAATCCCTAAAGGCTAGAATCGAGCAATTGGAAGCTAACGATCTCTCAAGACAACAAGAACAAATAAAACAAAGTCAAAAGACTGAAAAAATAGAAGGAAACATGAAATATCTCAATGAGAGAGTTACAGACCAAGAAAACCGGTCTAGAAGAGACAATTTGAGAATAATTGGTCTTCCAGAAAAACCAAAAATTAATAGAAACCTGGACTCCATACTAACAGAAATAATTCAGCAAAATTGCCCTGAAGTCCTACAACAAGAGGGCAATATAGATATTGAAAGGATTCATAGAACACCTGCGGCATTCGATCAAGAAAGGAAAACACCCAGAAATATCATTGCAAAATTCAAGAGTTTCCAAGCAAAAGAAAAAATCTTACAAGAAGCCAGTAAGAAACAATTCAAATATCAAGGAGCACCAATCAGGATCACACAGGATCTGGCAGCCTCCACGCTAAAAGACCGTAAGCCTTGGAATACGATATTCAGAAAGGCAAGAGAGCTGGGCCTGCAACCACGGATCAACTACCCATCAAAACTGACTATATATTTCCAGGGGAAAGTATGGGCATTCAACAAAATTGAAGAATTCCAGGCATTTGCACAGAAAAGACCAGGGCTAAATGGAAAGTTTGACATTGAACCACAAAAATCGAGAGAAATCTGAAAAGGTAAATAAGATACAGAGGGAAAAGAAAGAAAACTTATAATTTTTAAATTTGCCTTTTTAAGGGCCTCAGTGAGATCTAATTATCTGTATTCCTATGTAGATAAATGTTATGTATAATTCTCTGTAGTGAACTCTATTCACTATTATAATATTCACTATTATAGAAATCAGAAGAATAATTCACAGGGTGAGGATGGAACACTAAATAATCTAAGATGGCGTGGGGGATGGGAAATAGGGGGTAAATAGCTGGGAACACCAAGAGAAACTTGAGTGAATAAGAAAATAGAATATTCTATTACACACAAAGAGGGCATGGGAGGGAGAGGTGACAAATACTATTATAAGAAGGAGAGGAAGAGGCCATTAAGAGGTAATAATCAAACCTTACTCTTAGTGTAATCAACCCGGAGAGGGAAGAGTAGCTTTATTATCCATTGGGATAAAAAACTCTATCTAACCCTACTGAGAAAGTCAGAAGGGATAAACCAAGGGGAGCAGAGGAGTGGGAAGGTCAAAAAAGGGAGGGGAGAAGGGGGAGGAAATTCATAAGGCCTTTAAAAACAAAAAGAGGGGGAAAAATAAGGGAGGGGGTAGAAAGGGAAGTTAATCAAGGGAGGGGATAAGGATAGGGTCTTAATAGCAAACCACTGGTTTTAAAGGAAATAGTTCAAGGAGAAGGGGTAGGAATGGGGGAGGATTTGAAAATGTCAGCAAATGCACAACTGATGATTATAACTCTGAATGTGAATGGGATGGACTCGCTCATAAAACGGAAGCAAATAGCAGAGTGGATTAGAAACCAAAATCCCACCATATGTTGTCTACAAGAAACACATATGAGGCGGGTGGACATACACAAGTTTAAGGTTCAGGGTTTGAGCAAAATCTTTTGGGCGTCAAATGAGAAAAAGAAGGCAGGAGTGGCTATTATGATTTCTGACAAAACCAAAGTAAAAATAGATATGATTAAAAAAGACAGGGAAGGTCATTACATCCTGATTAAAGGCAGTATAAACAATGAGGAAATAACACTGCTCAATATGTATGCACCAAGTGGCATAGCACCCAAATTCATAAAGGAGAAACTGGCAGAGCACAAGAAGGAAATAGATAGTAAAACCATACTAGTGGGAGATCTAAATATTCCTCTGACAGATCTAGATAAATAATACCAAAAAATAAATAAGAAAGAGGTAAGAGAGGTGAATGAAGTCCTAGAAAAATTAGATCTAATTGATATGTGGAGAAAAATAAATAGGGACAAAAAGGAATACACCTTCTTCTCAGCTGCAC